>NC_092214.1:75947950-75973137 GCF_043381705.1 Parasteatoda tepidariorum | reverse complement strand
ATATATATATATATATATATTCCAAGGGCGAATTTTTTATTTTTTGGATATCATTATTGTTTCCGGATATGTAATAGGTAGTTTGAAAGTGTACGCGCGGAATTTTCTTTAGTTAACAGAGAAAAAAAACTTAGAAAACTTAGTACGACAACTTAGTATTTGCTTTATCAAATATTCCGCCCTGAACAATAGGAGAACTGACCAAAGTAATTCAACAAAGGATCATTAAGACATGAAAAAGCATACTATTTAAAAAAAGGATGTTCTATAGAAAATTATGCTCATACAAAAAACAAAGAGAATAAAATAGAATTTTTTTTTGGTAAAATCTGCATAAATGAATTTACTATAAACTGCTATTTTTTAAAAATGCATTCACTTCAAGCATTGAATGGTTTCTTTATAAATATAAACTAATACAAATCAAAGTAACGGTAAATAAAAAATTCTGGTTACGCATTTTTTTTTAAATTTTTCATTCTGTTAATAATCAAGTTTAATTCAATCGTATACTATTTCAAACCTTTAGAATCTTTTTAAAATTGAATAAACAATTAAATAATTTCTGATGTTTCTCTTTATGCGCAATTAGCTGAATACCCGTTCTTAGTAGGGGGTGGAAAAAGGTATGCAATGAATGTATCAGTACTAAAAATTTCGAACGAATTTTAGATTTGGAACTAAAATTACCCCCTTCAGCAGCTATTCAATGATGATGATGGAACTAACAGTTCTGGAGTAATAATACACCCACACAGACAGACAGACTCTGTATTTTATTATTATCGATAATTTGTGAGCATTTATTGTTTAATCAATAATAAAGATTTGAATTTAACAATGTCTTTCGAAATGTATTACAAACATTATCGTACTGAAAACCCCTTAAAGTTCGCTTAGGAACTAATAGAATAGTTTAAGAAGACAGATAAGATAAACGTAATGAAATAAACGAATACAAGGTATATGGAAGCTTTTTGTCCTTTTTTTAATTAATAGGATTAAAAAACAAAATCAGCTTGTTATTGTTGGATCGTACATGAATGTCCCGAGCATTTATTTACATCCCTTAAAAATTTCAAAACAAAATTTACAATTTTTGATGATTAGAGTTTAAAAGGTTGGACAAAAACTGGTCCTACTAACGAGGATAGCCTGGTTGGTAAGAGGTTCATGTTCGTGACATCATGAGTTTGAATTCTGCCTGAAGAAGAATCCCAGTGTATTAAATGGTGACAGGTGCACATTAAATCTGTCAGTGTCACAAAGTCCTCCTAGTTCTCATAAAAATCAATACCTCTTTGGGTACTTAATTGGAAATTGATTGTCTTCTGGTTCAGGTCCACAAAATTACGATCTGTAGATGAATGTATGGAGTATGAATGGGTCCTCCCTTTAAATTGACTGTGTTATGTGTGTGGCTGAAGTCGTATTCTTAGCCATTAATGGCGTCACTGAAAAACGAGAAACGCACCTTCTGCCTTTACAATCACTTGGTTCCCCATAACAGGCTTGCTGATATTGGCAAATGGCATCAGTATCAACAACAACAACAAAACTTTTTTTCTCAAAATTGCTCCTCAGTCCCCACATTAGACATTTACTTTCTTTTCATCTACGCATGGGCCTGAACCATTTCCCATAATATGGCCCATCTTCACAGTGTAATAACTCTCAGGTAGAAATTTTCAAGTTATTGATTTGTGAGAACTTAGTAGTTCTCAAAATGCACCAGATGACGATCCAATCGTTCTCCCCTCTGATCTTCGCAATGTAACTTATATTATCTAATGAGTATCTTATCTTATTATTTTAAATCGTGGTATTTTATTTTATTATCATTACTTTATGAATATGAGTACCTTATGAATATTATGTCTATCTAACATTTCATATCAAGGGAATATTGAAAATGGAATGAAAAATAGAAAAATAATCATTTCCACCAATTTTCTTTTATCATTGATGATAAAAAAATAGTTACAATTGGTTTCATTTTCACTGATAATTGTTATTGATAATCATTTCATTTTGTATTTTATCAAAATTATTTACTATGATAAATTCATATCTTATGATGCTTTTTTCAGATAAATCCTATGTGATGAAATAAATATTGAAACTACGTACAGTTTACGTAAAAATATTTAGAAGTAATCGTTAACTTCTTCAATATCTACTCCTAACCCTCAAATTCTTCATATCCGTCTATTACTTCAAATTATAATTTTGACTAACTATTGTTCATTCATATTTTTGGGTTACGTATGAATCATGTCTCAAGCATTTTTCATTTAATAGGCACCTCATTAATTCATATATAGTCCGTTTTGTTACTCTCAAAACATTTTTTTCTCAGTTATCAGTTCCTAACGTTATTTTTGATCATGTATTCGCAAAATTCTTTGATTATAATAAAAACTTCAAGGAGAAAAAGAAATTCTGGCAAAATAACCGTGCTGTATTTTACTACAGTAAGTATGGTAAAATAACTGTGTGTTTTTTCTAATTCTTAGTAATGACATCTCTGGTTAAAAGATAAAAAAAGAAACATAATTTTGGTTAAATAAAACCAAATTATACGGTATTTAAACCATTCATTTGATAATTTTTTTGACCATATGGTAACGGTTTAACAGAAGTTCTGGTTTTTCAAAATTATAGTTCTTTTTATCACACATTTAGGGATAAATACAAAACTGAAAAGTAAATTTAACCGAATAAATGACTTATATGCCTAAGGTATCATGATAAAATTACCAAATTTTACTACATTTACCGAATTTTTTCACATATGTATTATAAAACTATAATTTATTTTCAATTTTACCGAGATCCTTACCAAAATGATTCGTTAAAAATTACCCAGCATTCCAAAAACTCGATAAATTTTACCATATTCTGGTAATTTTGACCATATTTTTTTCCTACTGTACCAGTGTGTTAAGCAAAATCCATCAATGTTTGCGTGATTTTTACTAGAATTAAAACAATACCTGTGATTATAATAACCGTACAAAAATATTAAACAATCATTGAGAATAAATCCTATGAAAGTGTTTAAAACAAAAATATAAACTTTTTTCTTCCATTCACAAAAAATTGTCGTCGTCGCATGTTGGAAGAAATGCGTGTTTGAACTTGAAACTCATCATTTCACCTAACATAAACTCAAAAATGTGAACGTAAAGTCTTAAAATCTTAAATTCACTAAATATCATAAATTCGTAATCTTAAATAGATTAAAAATTAAATTTATTTCTTAGAAATATTGAAATGCAAATAATATCTTAGTTACGTCAAATCTAATTGTAATAATTAAGTAAATTAAATTTTTATCAAGACATAAAAATATTTTTGTTAAGCATTCAAATGCACATAACTTCTTAATTCAGAGGAGCAAACCGTATTTAAAAGATTGCAATTTAATATATAATTTCTTCAAGTTATCATTGGCTTACTACAACTTTTAAAATATAATAATATTAATGTATATACCATGCTAATAATGACACATATTAATAATATCCGTATTAATATTCATATATAAATAATATTATAGTAATAATATTCATATATAAATGTAATATTAATAATATTGCATTTACAAAAATAAATACGATAATATTAGTTTGTCAGAGTAGACAGGTGATTGTTTTTCACTTGTAAGATTTTAATGTTAAATTTTTTCAATGATATTTACAGTTTGTGTGAATTCAAAGTTCTTTCATAAAAATATTAAACTGTAACGCTTATTACTATTTTCCAAAGCTGAGAAATGTTCAATTAACTGTTAAGTTCTTGCGTTAACAGATGGCGCCAGTTCGTATATTTTTTATGTTTAAAAGAAAGCAACAGCTGGAGAAAATTAGGGAAGATTATTTTCTTAAGCATCTTATTTTTTTGAAACTTCATCTTAACAGAAAATGATTATTGCTCAGTGTCCCACCAATCAACTTAAATAAATATGGGGTAATATATTTAAAAGAAAAACTTTTAGTAAAATTTAAACCTATTGTTCTTAATAATTTTATTTACCAAACAAAATGGTATTTAAGAAACAGATTATAGTAGAACATTAATATATAAAATATAAATAACTTTGACAAGATCATGGGAGCACTTGAATATACTCGATAATATCTTTTAGGACTTCAAATACTATTTAATACACTTAAATCCTTAGTATTTTTTTTTCTTCTCGTGTTTCTTCTCTTTTGTGATAATTAACATCCAAATTACACTACGTTTATAATTCATGTATAACAAATATTTGGTATACCAATTTAGAACACCATTTTTCAGTTTGAAAAATTTATATTTTAATGTTTTTGCCATTTTATAACACATGCACTGGGAATTTTAATTATATCAGCGTATTCTTTAAACTATTAGCATTGTTCTTAAAAAAAAATAGAGTTATGTATTTTTTTTTCAGAAACATTTTACCAATAGTATGTGTCTTAATAATCACATGGAAAATCTGAAAATAAAAACTTATTTTTCTATTTTATAAAACAAGTAGTGGAGCATATATTTTATATGAATGTATTTCATTAAATATTTACATTATTTTTTTTAAAAAAAATCAAAAAAATTAAATCTTTTTAGTTTAGACTTGCAGCATTTGACGATCTAGCAGCTTCAGTTTATGATTTAGAGGATCTTTCCAACTTGCATTTGACTTGCAGTATTTTTATTTTAGAAATTCATAGAATATGCAATTGGGCATATTCTTATATTATGTGTTCCATCAAATATTTACGACATTATTTTATATAAAAGTTATAGTTGGTTAGTTAAGCTTTTTTTGCCTCTTCAGAAATATTTCACTTACTGTATAGAAAAATGTGACTTACACATTAAAAATTAAAAAAATAAATTGATAGAATATTATGTATTTATTAACTATTTATTGCATTCGTAATCTAAGATACAATTATCCCTGAATTTAATAATCACAAAAGTCAAAACCAAATTTCACTTCTAAAATAATTCTTAGAATGTTCTATAACAGTTAAAAAATGTATGATGAATTTAAGAAATATTTTTATGCACCCAAAGAATTAAAGCAAAGTTTTATAAACAATAAAATTAATGTTCAAAATATAAATGTGTCATTTTATATAAGCTATACAATTTTTTTTTAAAAAACTAAATAAAAATTTAAAAAATATAGAGAAAGAGCCCTGCTGATAACATTTACTTACTCCCTGCTGAACACGTGATTTAATTAGTCTACCGGGATAGATAGAGGATTCTACCGGGGTGTGCAAACCCCATAGCTTCCCTTGTTTTTTTTGTTTTTTTTGTTTTTTTCTTCCTTTTTTCATTTTTTCTTTGTTTTTTTTAAACTTTTTCCTCTTTATTTTGTCCCTAATCATATTTGAGTGTGCACTGTTTAATTTTTTTTATATATATGTTTAGCAAATGATTACGTTTGTATTTGGCTCACTATAACCACATCTGACTTTTGTGCCATTGAAAATACATGGAATTATCTATACCCTTTAGTAATTCTTTTAAACTCTATGGAATTTCATACCAAAAAAATGAGAATCATATGTATGCAACATTTTTTTCTTCAATATTCTAAAAACTAGAGCCCTGTTTCCATTGAATGAAATAAAAAGAAGTCTCTTCCTATAAGTATTCTTGTTGGAATTTTGGAAGATAAAGAAAATTAATAACAAAACAGTAACTAATCAAAAAATAGCTAAATTTAAAGTAATATATCCATATAATTCTGTTTTGTTAAATTATGTTATATTATATTATAACGTAATTTTGTAGGTCCTTGTAATGTGTTGAAATTGCATAAAATTGAAATTTTCTGCTTCAAAAATATTAATATTTGCCAGAGCGTCACGTTTTTTTCAACACAGTTTTTGGTTTTCTCGTTACTCACTGTACACATTCAGAATTATTGTAATATTTTAAACTATAACATGGGTAAATATGCAACAAACGTATATTGCAATCAGTCGTACCAAGTTATCGCAAGATTTAATTCATAAGTGTTCCAATGATACTATAATTTAACTTGAACGGACATTTTGTAAACGTAGAATATAATTAAATTTAAACACGCTTATAAAATATTAGAGTTCAAAGCCCCGATATCATGGTTTAATTTGAAACTGATTTTTCTGGGAGTGTAGTATCTACATCTACAGGACTTGAAGAATAGTTTTTGGTCCTTACTTACGTTAATAACGATTATAAAAGAAATGTAAACAAAATATAGTTTCATCAAAAATAAAGATTTTTATTTACATTTACAAAACAGTACCTAGCAATTTTAAATTCTGCTTTTGTTCTGATTCCAGTGCCCTGCCAACCCCGGCCCCAATTCTGTTTTTAAGCTTGTAAATTGAATATAAAAGCATATGCTATATTATTTTTCCTTCACCGAAAACTTAATACATTTTTCTTTTTGTTTTCCTGATTTTATGAAGTAAAATTTTCACTCAACCACTTAATTGAAAACAAATGTGTTTTTTTTCAGACAAAAGACTTCTTCTAACATTTTAAGACAGTAATGAACATGTTTTAGTTCATTTATAAAACATATATTAATGCAGGCACACCACAAATACTAATATAATACATTAGATAACAATTATACATCGTCCTAAAAATTAAAAGTTTGCGGGTGAAAAGATAAAATTTTTAAAATTAAAGTTATATGTTTGTTTTCCTTCAAATTAACTCAATTACGATTAAAATCTTTGCTTAATTATGAATTACAATTATTAACTGAATTCAAAAAGTTTAATTTCAAATGTCACTCTTGTATTGAAAAAAAACTCAATCGAATAAAAAGACCTCAAAGTGAGAATTAGCCAAAACACCATATAAAAGAAGCACATGTTTTTCTTTCTTTTTCTTTTATACGTTTAGATCGTTTAAATGTGCTTTCGCTATATCCCAAGGATAGAAAGCTGTAATTGTAATTTACCTGCGCCAATGAGTTCCCGATATTGTATGTAATTGATTTAACGCTTGAAACAACATAGCATTTAAGGAATCTAAACTTGTTACGTTGTTTTTATGCATGTAAACTGCAATTCAGTATATTATCGAATAGGCAATCAGATGTGTACTCAAACAACATTTTTTTCACTTTTTTAAAAGGTTTCTATGAGAAAAATTTTAAAATTTCACCCTTTTCTCAAAACAAATTAGTTATGAAACACGTCTTAAAAATCAATTAATACTGATAATGAAATTGTAGAAAAATTATGTATTTTGAAAAATGATTTTTGTGAAGAAAGAAAAAACTTTTTTTTCCGAAATCTTAGTTTCTTAAATCAAATGCTTATTTTCAGAACGAAATACAATTTTATGGACTTTAAGAGTAAATTAAAATTTGATAAAAGGACATTTTACTTAAAAACTCTTGCTAAAAGTAGGTGTATAGTAAATAGGTTTTTCTTCAATCTGAATTATATGCACATTCTTAGAAATTTCTTGGAAAAATGGTTAAATAACAATTTACTTAATTTTTATAACACCATATTCAACCAAAACAATCAAATAACCGCAAGAAGATTATATTTTAAATATTAACGGTGAAAAATATCGTGCATTGATTATTTTCACCAGATACGGTTAATAGGCCACTGTTTTGAACACTTATTGTAATCACATGCCATTAAATTTTCTTTTATAACTTAACTTCATCGTTCTTTGTGTATTTTTGCNTTCTTAACTAGTGCTTTTTAATGAGTACTGAAAAATTTAATTCTGACTAAATTATTTTTTTCCTTCTTTTAGATTTTTATATCAACATTGACTTAAATAAGCCATTTGCTGAAAATAACTTGAACTCATTTCTTAGCTTTCAGAACTGTTTATTTTTTTAAATATATTATTTTAATATTATTTTTTTAAAATATTTTTCTGATATGACTTAATTTTACTTATGTTATCTTTTTTATTTAAATCAAAGTAATTGTTTATTGAGATATTAAAGAATGAAACGAAAATGTTATGTTATTACAAAGAATTAAATGCTGCATTTTCCAAAGATTTTAATTTGATTTCAAATTCACCGTAACTTTAATTTTTCTGTGGAATAAATTCCCATGATGATTTAATGGTATTTTTATGGGACTTATTTTGCATATTTACTACTTTTATATTTATTATTATTACTCCTTTAAATGATAATAAAAATAAAATGAAAAAATTGCCTCCAAAACTTGTGAAACACCAAGCTATTTTGCAAAATCAACAGAGATTTAATAAAATTTCGTAGAATATTTAGAAATCACAAGAGGGGAAATATTTCGTAATAAAGATGAATAAAATTTCGTAATAAAGATGGAACTTTAAAAAGTAGTAATGGCAATTATGGGGATGCTATCTATTACAAATTATTTTCTGTCTACCTAATTGCAGAAAGCTTTTGCAATCGAAAGATAAAAACTCATTAACGAAAATAGTTGCTCAGTTACTTAAATTTGCAACAATAATTTAGATTTTAAAATTTGATTGTTAAACTTTATGCAATTACATTTATTGAATCTCATTTCATTGTCTGGTAAAATGAAAGTAATAATTAAATTTCAATGAAATATTTTATTACTTATTTAAATACTGATGCGACTGATAGTAACCCCTGGTTGAATGGGAAGTGGGATGTATGGAGGAACAATTTTTATGGTATATATACACACACACACACACACATATACATATATATATATATATATATATATATGTATATGTGTGTGTGTGTGTGTGTATATATACCATAAAAATTGTTCCTCCATACATCCCACTTCCCATTCAACCAGGGGTTACTATCAGTCGCATCAGTATTTAAATAAGTAATAAAATATTTCATTGAAATTTAATTATTACTTTCATTTTACCAGACAATGAAATGAGATTCAATAAATGTAATTGCATAAAGTTTAACAATCAAATTTTAAAATCTAAATTATTGTTGCAAATTTAAGTAACTGAGCAACTATTTTCGTTAATGAGTTTTTATCTTTCGATTGCAAAAGCTTTCTGCAATTAGGTAGACAGAAAATAATTTGTAATAGATAGCATCCCCATAATTGCCATTACTACTTTTTAAAGTTCCATCTTTATTACGAAATTTTATTCATCTTTATTACGAAATATTTCCCCTCTTGTGATTTCTAAATATTCTACGAAATTTTATTAAATCTCTGTTGATTTTGCAAAATAGCTTGGTGTTTCACAAGTTTTGGAGGCAATTTTTTCATTTTATTTTTATTATCATTTAAAGGAGTAATAATAATAAATATAAAAGTAGTAAATATGCAAAATAAGTCCCATAAAAATACGATTAAATCATCATGGGAATTTATTCCACAGAAAAATTAAAGTTACGGTGAATTTGAAATCAAATTAAAATCTTTGGAAAATGCAGCATTTAATTCTTTGTAATAACATAACATTTTCGTTTCATTCTTTAATATCTCAATAAACAATTACTTTGATTTAAATAAAAAAGATAACATAAGTAAAATTAAGTCATATCAGAAAAATATTTTAAAAAAATAATATTAAAATAATATATTTAAAAAAATAAACAGTTCTGAAAGCTAAGAAATGAGTTCAAGTTATTTTCAGCAAATGGCTTATTTAAGTCAATGTTGATATAAAAATCTAAAAGAAGGAAAAAAATAATTTAGTCAGAATTAAATTTTTCAGTACTCATTAAAAAGCACTAGCTAAGAAATATCATTAAGTAGAATATTCGCCCTAGTAAAAAATATTACATCGGAAAATAAAAGATGGTGAAAAAAATTAAAAGTATAAGTTGAAAGAGTACTAGGAAAATTTTACGCCTTGATGAAAATGTATAGAAAAATGACACCCAAAAAATATAGAAATCATTATTTTAAACGATGGAAATATATTCAGTTAAAAAAAGGCAGCGATATTTTTTAACTTTCTCCATCGATTTCTCTTCTTACAGGTTTTTCTTTGCAATCTGAGAGCAACATTACGAAGTTGTTAAACAAATGCCATTAATGTTTCAGATGTCAGACGCTTGTTATCGAAAAATATTCTTAAATGGGAATTCTTTACAATGTCAATAAATTTTGATTTATTGTGTAGTTTTCACAATTTGTCATTTGAATGACGTTTTACAGAAAGAAACTTGTTTTTATTCAATGATTATAATTTGTGATAAGGAGAAATTTGAAATTATCCTGATTATTAACTTTACATATACTTTATATTTGAAACTTCATTTCAGATTATAATTTTATAAGTTTTAACACGTAGTCAAATGGTAATATAAATTTTATCTCTTTGATATATACACTTATATTAACATAAAGTGTTATTGAATTTTAACACTCTAAATTCAATATAATATTGTAAATCACTGTTAATCTCCTAAAGTATTTAAAATTAAATCATTGATTTTTTTTTGCGTTTTATGATAATGTATCTTTTCTTTATCGCGTTATATACAGTTCCTGGCCTAATTATTAGACGCACTATAAGAGTCTATGTAAAATCCTTATTATCAGGTGATACTATACAGCGTTATTGTTTTTACGAGACTTAAACCGGTTTGCCCTTGTTTACGTCCATGTATCAATTGGTTAAATTAGACGATATATGATATAAATTCGACGATTGGATAAATTAGATGACATATTCTATAAATATAGAATATTTATTATATCAGGTATTATATTAGTATATCATAATAATTAGACCGAATTATTAGATCCACTGTAGTTTTTTAATAATTACATGTTTTGTATGCATTACTTTTATATTTAAACACACATTTAATGGGCTGTTATTCGTGATATTTTTTATACACTTCTTATTTGTATTTATTTTTAACGTACTGCATTACGATGTTAACTAATTGACAGACGAACCTAAGCAAATGCAAACCGGTTTCAGCAACGTAAAAACAATATAGCTGTATAGTATCACCTGATAATTAAAATTTTACATAGAATCTTATAGTGCGTCTAATAATTTGGCCAGGGACTGTATTATCGCGTACCGAGGTTAAATTTTGTAAAATGTTGACACATTTTTTTCTAAGTTCATTTGAAATATTTTTTTCTTTTTCAAGTCTTCAATCTTTCATATATTTGCGACGAAAAACAATCGTCGCCTTAAGAGAGAGAGCCCGTTTAGTCGCGCTGAAAGCGAGGGTTGGCTACACAATAGAGTAGAATATGTCTCTTTGACGGGTTGCATGGATGTTGCTACGTCGTTCCACGAACGCGTCTTTCCTAGAACGGATTTATGTTCCTATACCAACAAGGGCTTACAGCACTCTGAGTATCTCAGACAGCTTGCTCTGGAAACTATTCATAAAATTCCAAATGATGCTTTACAGATCTACACTGACGGTAGCATGGGTGCTGGTGCTATATCGGGTAGAGGAATTTTCATCTTAAAGGGGACTGGCATCAAGATCTGTATCAAAAATCTTGATTTTTGCTCGGTTTTTAGGTCAGAGCTAATAGCCATAGAGGAAGCTGTGAATTTTTGCATTGCTGACAATGTCGATTCAGATGTATGGATTCTGAGTGACAGTCGTAGCTCCATACAGCACCTGTCTGAATGGTGGAGGCATGGTGACAGAACGACACTAAACATTGTCCAGCTTCTAAATTGCTTGAGTCACGACATTAGGATTTTCTTTCAGTGAGTACCATCGCACGTGAATGTCTACGGGAATGAAATTGCAGACGGTCTCCCCCTTGAGGGCAGCCATAGAGATACTGCTGGCGATGACCTTCTTACTTTCTCAGAAATAACATCCCGGACTAGGCAAGATATTGGTTCCTGTTGGAAAAAATCTCCTGTGCATGATTGGTATGGGGGAGGCCGACCTGGTCTTGCTCTGATCTGGGCAAGCAATAGGCGTGTCCAAACGGCGCTTGCCAGACTTAGAAGCGGACACACTCGATCCCAACGTCACGTTGCGGGCCTTAACGTCTATCCACCCTGCCCTAAGTGCAATGTGAACCAGTCTGCTCCTGCCCACATCCTATCGTGTATTGGCTGCCAGAAGAGACACCTGGTCTCCAACCCTGCTGCAATAGTACATAGCTTTGGGAGCTTTTTGGATGAGTTCATGGACTCGATTTAATGCTTCTGTTGGTCAAGGGGGCATAAGCAACAACAACATATTTTGAGAAAGTTTCAATGATAGTAATAAATTTAAATTTTTACGTGCACAGAGATAAGAATTCTGGTAAAATTACCTTACTGTATGGGAATAACATTTTGGATTAAAAAAGAAGCGCAATTCCGATTAATAAAATCAAAATATACGGTATTTAGACCTTTCAATTAGTAAATTTTCCGTTCATATGGTGACGGTTTACCGGAAATTCTGGTTTTCAAAATATAACTTTATTAACACATATTTAGTAAAAAATACAAAAACTGAGGAGCAAATTTAACCAAACAAATGGCTTTTATGCCCTGCTCTAAGGCATCATGATAAAATTATTAAATTTCAACACAATTTCCAAATTTTCTCACATATTATTTATTGTTAAATTTATCAAAACCATTATCGTAGTACTTCAGTAAAAATTACCAAGCATTTTGATGTTCCTATGGAGCTAGAAATACGGTTAATTTTACCATATTCTGGTAGTTTTAAGCAAGTTTTTTTCATCAGTGTAAAGATGTATAATCAATGCTATTGTTTTGAGCTATATGTCTCACTCCATTGTAATCTAATTTCGCTCAATTTTAATTTTCCAATCCAAACAAAAATTTGAAGTTTCTAGAATTGTAGTATAATCAATTTTTAATAAATAAAAGATTATTTTTACAGTTCTTAAAAATTCTTTTCAATATTTTCCAAAAAAAAAAAAAAAAGTAGAGCAAATGAGATACATAATTGGCTTTAATTTAAAGAAGTAAAATCAAATGCTCAAAACAGTAAAAGTATTTCTTTAGCAAAATTAATTTTTGATATAAATTGTAGCCTGTTTTTAAACTTTCTAAAATTGTTTTTACTAATTTATCTCCCAAAGTTCAAAAAATTTCTCTTTTTGAGAAATAAAATTTGTTACTTCGAGAAATTCTGAATAAACAAAAATATTTTTTTGGCTTCTTAAATCTATAAGAATAATTTATTTGCATAAACATAATATTCTCAGAAAAATCAGTTCTTATCAAAAACCATCAAATCGGTAGCGTAAAGTATAATATAATGTAAATTCTCTGCTACATTAAAAGGTGCAATTGAGAATTATGCTTCCATATAATTTCATTCTAATTAATATACAATCAGGTTTCAGATGGTTTAATTAGCATGATAATGTGGTTTGACTTGGCATTGTTTTAAAATTGCAGCGAATTCGTTTGTTATTATGATTCAAAATAAAAATAATAATTTTTAAGCATTTTGAAAAAGATTTATACCAATAATATTCCATATATATTGAAACCAATTTTGTACGAGCTTGTTCTCTTCTGAAAAAATATAAGTAGATACTTTAAATTATTTTACATTGAGAAAAAAAGATGGAAAAACTGTTAAAATTTGGTAAAATTTACCGTGTTTCTAGCTCTAAGGGAACACCTGAAATCTTGGTAATTTTTATCGAAACACTTTTCTAATGATTTTGGTAAAATTAACAATAAAATATGAATTTAAAGTAAGTGATACAATTTGATAAATGTGGTAAAATTTGGTAATTTTTTCATGATACATTAAAACCATTTACTTTGTTAAATTAACTTTTCAGTTTTGCATTTTTTACTAGTATGCTAATAAAAACTACAATTTTGAAAACCAGAATTTTCAATAAACCATTACTATATGACCGAAAAACTACCGAATGAATGTTGATTTTATTAATCAGAATTGTTCTTTTATCAGAAATGTTATTACTATACAGTATGGAAATTTCACTAAAACTTTTTCTCCGAATAACCAACGAGACTCGTAAAATGACACAAGATTATTTATTTTTTTAAAAAAAGATTGTTTTTAGACTTTTTAAGGATATTTTGCAGATTTTGTCCTATATTAAGAAACCAATTTAGTGCAAGCTGATTTTCTTTATTAAAAGTAAAAGTACAATCTTCGAACCATTTTTACCGCTCCCACAACAAAACTAATTTTTTTTCGATTGTCAAAGGATTGTATAGGAGATTTCAAACTGCGAGTTTTCTTAAACTAGACAGGGATTATTAATTAGAAATTAATACATTTATCTTTGGTTTTACAAATTCACAATCGCGTTGATTTTCACGTTTTATTGAACTAAATTTTTATTCTCGAATTGACGAGTGCACAACCTCTTTAAAAAAAATCCACGAATGACGTTTGACACTTTTGGGAAACTTAATCACTATTTTTTCTAATTTCAATATGAAACTGTAATCTTTTAACAAACCTTCGTAGCTAAATCTATTTCTAATATCAAAATTACTTAATACGTAATGTTTACATTTATATCATTTAACTTTCAAATAGGCATAAAATCTTATTTGTACAATTTTTAACAATATTTGGGGAAAAGGGTATTTCAAAATCACTTGGAATTTACTATGCATCACTAATGATAAATTTTATTTTAAAAATTTCAAACTCAATATTTACTAAAATTACTTAATTAAGTTTTCAAATAGTTAGCCCATTAAGGGTTATTGGGAAAGTTAAAAATTCAAGGAAAAATTTTACTTAGAAGTGAAATACAATATCTATTTTAAAATTTTGCAATTAAAAATGAACTTGTTTTATGATTTCAGCTATTCTGTTTTAAGGTTAGTGCAAAAACATGATTTTGGGCAAAATTTTCGAAATTGAATTTATTATTAACTTAATTTAGCTTTCTAAAAATATTTTACTTTTGCTTGTACTCAAATTATTTACAAAGTTATAATAGTTTTTGTTAAAGGTGATAACAGTGTAGACTGATGATTTTTAAAATTTAAATGCTTTTATCTCAAAACTAGATTTTTACACCACTTTAAACGCGATATCTCATGTTTCAAAATAAATGTTTCAAATTTTTTCATTTGAGTTTATAATTATAGCACACATGTTTTGAACTACAGACTAAGAGAAAAAGTAGAATTTCATTTTTATGCATGTTTTTTCACGAAGACAAATGCGGAAATTTTTAAAAATTTTAATTTTTAACTGCACTGATTCCTAACTCAGTAGTATATGCACTTGCTTTTAAGATAATAGTTCAAATAGCCTTCTAACTTTCGAAATAAAATCCTTAAAGGATTTTTGTTTTAGGCGGTAGAAATTTTTTACTTAGTTTATGTTTTACTATACGCAAAAAAATGCTTTATTTTTAACTAAAAACGGCTATTTAAAATAAATAACAATAATTTTTGTTAGTTTAAAAAGTTTTTACACGCGAAATAAATAAACTAGTTTTTTTAAAAAAAATTATATTAATATTTAAAGAAAATGCTGCCGAAACTAGTCGGATTCTTTTAAACAATCTAGTTTGTTCAACGCAATATAATCCTACCTTTTATCAGTGTTTTGAAAGTCAGTGTTGTTGAATCGATAGATTTGACAAAAATATGCTTTATTTTTACCTAAAAATGGCTATTTAAAATAAATAACAATAATTTTTTGTTAGTTTAAAAAGTTTGTACACGCGAAATAAATAAACTATTTCTTAAAAAAAAATTATACTAGTATTTAAACATAATGTTGCCGAAATTAGTCGGATTCCTTTAAGCGATCTAGTTTTTCCAACGCTATTGAATCCTCCATTCTATCAGTGTTTTTGAAAAGTGTTGTTGAATCGATAAAATTGGCAAAAAAAATGCTTTGATTTTATCTAAAAATGGCTATTTAAAAAAATAACAATGATTTTGTTGTTAGTTTAAAACGTTTTTACACATGAAACAAACAAACTAGTTTCTTTTAAAGAAATTTATATTAATATTTAAAGAAAATGTTGTCGAAACTAGTTGGATTCCTTAAAACGATCTAGTTTTTCCAACGCTTTTTAATTCCCCATTCCATCAGTGAACAAAAACAAAATTAACCCTTCATGGGATAGATGAGAATTTTACAGGTTCTTTGTTCCACCCCCACTTTTACGAATGCGATCCTATCCAACATGCTCATTCACGTGACCAACCTCCCACATCACCCTAACTCCTGCTCATCTGAAAGCATCCCCATACAAAGCTTCCGAATCTAGAAGGACGCAGACGCATCTTCGATTCTCACTTTTTCTCTTTTCATCTTCAATCTCATCACTTTGAATTAATTCTGAGTTTCAACTAAGCTTGAGAGATCCTCATCAAAATTTGATAAAGGTCAGTAGCTTTATTCAGATTTTTAAATTCGTTTACTTCAGTTTTTCCCTTTTGTTTTTATCGATCTTCATAGGAATAGATTCGCGCATTCTGCATTGTTCACAGAATCATTAACAGGTAGAAGGAATCGAAGAACGAAACACATGTGCTTTTGTTTTGTTGCTGAGGGTAGAAGGTATTGCAGTAAAACAAACTTCACTTTTCCAAAAAAAGAATAAAAATATTCTTACTCGGTTATAGTGAAAGTTAAGAAAATCGTTAGATTTCAAATTATTAAAAAAGTATCTACAAATTTTATTTGATCCAAATTTTATTGACCCACTGAGGGAATTCTAAATATTTCCTATTTGAAAGACTCAAATGATGTTTATAATAACTAATCGTTTCATAAAACTTATTTTTATATAAAATATTCTATTATAGAACCGTGGGAATATAATCGATAAATTTTCCAACAAGTGAAAGTTAGAAAGAGTGTTTATGATAAAAGTAGCTTTACGAACTTTAAACGTTTCTTTTTAATGACTTTTATATAGATTTTGTTATTTAAGATACACCTTGAGCACAATCAACTAGATTTAATTGTTGAAAAATATGTTATTTAGTAATATTTTTTATTTAATTTGGATAAAAATATTGTTTAAGATTAAAGTAGTTTTAAGAACCTAAACGTTTCTTCATAATTTAAGAAACACCTTGAGCACAATCAATCAAATTTATTTGCTGAAAACATGTTATTTAGTAATGTTTTGTATTTTATTTGAATATATATTTTTGATCCCTGTAACTGTTTTATAGAGAGAGCTTGAATAAATTAGAAGTTAGGTTTTGTTGAAATCAATTTTTAAAAATTTTGTTTTACTAGAAGAATTTATTCTAACTTAAAGAGATTCATACTATTTTTCGTCTTAGTTTCTTTTTACTCCTACTTGTCTCAAACGACTTGTTTCATACATGGTTAAATGTTTCAGGGAGAATAGATAATAATATATTGTAAATAATAAATAAGGCAATATGAACTTTGACTATTCTAAAAAAACTAGGAAAATAAAATTTTGCAATATAAAAATATAAAATTGCAAGGAGTTATTTTAATTAAAGAATTTCAAATAAGAACTGCATTTAAAAATATGGTAATTGAAAAGTTTCAATATAATTTCATGAAACGCTGTTCTTTATTGCATTAGCAAAAACTGTATTCTAATGAAAATTCTCGTTTGTGTCAAAATAAAATATGTAGGGGAATAATGTTTATTTTAAAAATTAAATTTAAAATATTATTTTCTTTTAATGAAATGAATTTAAATCCTTAATCATTTTTGCAATGTTCAAATCTTTAATTATTGTTTGAGTCAATCAAACAATACTCCATCGAATAATACTCAAACAATATATAAATGTATTAATGTTTTTTATGCATATATAATAACATTTCCTAAATTACCGTTATTTTAAAAGTATTTTTACACAATCATAATCACAAAATAAAACAACTTTTTTACGTTTAGTCTATGAAAACTAATTTGAGTAAAAAAAGACAAGTTTTGATATTTAAATAACAAAATGTAATAAAACTTTAAATCTTTGAAAATAATTAATAATATCATAAAAAGCTTAACCTTTCCACAATTCGGGTTGCAAATTGTTTTCAAACTAAGTTACTGAAAATTATTTTACTAATATGTATATACACTGAGAAAAATAGTATAGTTGAACTTCCAGAATATGGTAAAGATGTAATAATAATATAAATATTTCTTAACTTTAAATCAATAAAAGTTCACGTATCGCTGATTGAAACTTTAACGAATGCGTAACGTTTTCAATACCACCGTCTTCTTATGAAACGTAATACGGAGAAACTGAGATTATTTCTCACTGTTGGTAAAAACTATAATACATTGTACACTTTTTAAAAAAGTCAAAGTATGCTTTTTAAACATTGTAAGGAGTTTTTGAAATCTGCAAACTACTATAATATCTAGCATAATACTGTAATAACTTTAAAAATACTGTAATAATTAGCAACTGTGCAAACTGTTGTAATAGCTGTAATGAGTTGCAAATATAACTAAACAAATAAAAATAAACTACTGTAAGAAACATTTAAGATTATGTATAAAAAAGGGGACTCCATTCATTTTTTTATGAAATAAGCGAGAACAATTAAATCTGATAACTACGCTAAAAAAACAATGAATTAAAACTACCAGAATATGTTAGAATTTAGCGTGTTTCTGACTCTATGGGAACACCAAAAACCTCGATAATTCTTCTGATGCATTTTTGAAAGATTTTGGTAAAATTAACAATTAAATATGGTTTTATAATATGTGATAAAGTTTGGAAAAATTTAGTAATTTTGTCATGATGCCTTTATTTACCTTATAAAAACCATTTATTCACTTAAATTTACTTTTCAGTTTTGTATTCTTTACTAAATTTGGGGAAATAGGAACTTCACAATTTCACATTGAAAATCACAATTTTTCTTGCAAACCGTTCCCATTTGAAATATTACTAAATAAATGGTTTAAATACCATATATTTTGGTTCCTATTAACTAGAATTATGTTTGCTTTCTTTATCAAAAATGTCTTGACCGTACAATAAGGTAATTTTGCTAGATCTTTTTCTCTGTGAACAATTATGATGATTGTATTAATTGGAAAGTTTTAAGATATTGTTGTAATAGAGTTTTAAGACACATTTTAAGACAAGTTTTGTAATCAAAATAAAGCTTTCATTTTTGTACATGCAATTGAGGTGAACATGGTAAGGTATTTTAGAGCATTTACATAAACTTGAAAAACCACTAAATTCATAAGAATAATTTATCACTATGGAATTTTTATACAAATGGATGGAATTTTTTGGAATAATGGATGGAAATATGGAATTTTTACACATAAAGTTATTATTTAATGTAAACACATTTAAAAGGAATTCAATTCAAGTAAAAAAAAACCTTTAATATGATAATTTAATACATTTAAAATAGTATTTTAAATTATAAAATTATTTTATTTATATCTTTACAAAGAGTCTGTGTAAGATTACAGTTAATTTTATTTTCAAAAGACGTAGTTTTAAGTTAGAGAATTAGTTAAGTTAGTTAAAAAATTATGAACTGAGAAGATATTAAACTAAGTTTTAGAATATTTTTAACAATTTTTAATATTTTTTTACAGTGCACAAGAGTAACAGATAATACTTTTACAATATATTTCACTAAATTAAAATTATTTTAACATTTTCTTAATAAAATTTAAAAGTAAAAGTTCAAATGTTTCATATTTTTATGAGTATACTTTTTTTCGCAAATCAGTTAATTTTTAACATTTTTAACTAAACCCAATATGTCATGAGCTTAATTTTAATTCTCATTAAGTAATGAAAGCGGATACCTTCATAAAAGTATAACTGAATAAAGTCTTATGTATACATTTTAAAGATTTGATTGCTTCATTTTAAAATTGTATCTTTCTTTAAATGCATAAAGAAATATTTATGTATTTTTGGGGATTGTTAAATTTTTAGTAAATGAAAAATCACCAATACCTTTCACGTTTAGTTTAAAACATAAATTTTATTCCTTTAAATCCAAAAACATTCTATTGTGGAGAATAATATTCTGAATATATTCGGGCTAAATTTCTTGCTGTGAAGGCTGAAAAGGTTATGAAAGGCTGAAGAGAGAACGCTATTTTAAGAATGCACCTGTTGACATTCATCTCAACAGGTGAGATTTCTGATAAAAGATCATTATATCCTATTCCAGAAGCATATGTCATATTTACAATGTTCCTTGTTTACATATAAATAAATAGAGCTAAGTATTGTAGTAGCTCATTTTCCAAACATTCTTAAGAAACGTTTCTAATATAGCTCCTTCTTACTAATAGAAAAATTTCAGCAAGAAAATATATTAAAATATTTTGCTTGGCACTTTAAATTTTTTTTAAATAACAATAAAAAATCCTATAATTTTTAAAATTTTAATCTGATTCTTTTAATTTTTAAAGCAAATAAATTATCATATCTTTGTACGTAAACTTTTATTGGTAAATCAAACGCTATATAGGAACAAATTCTATAAAAGAAAATATATAATTAAATAAAATTAATTTCTGACTGCATTAAAATATAAAGTTATTAGCCACAAAGACTGCAATGCAATGTGTGAAACTTTTATCACTAAATCAAAAGCTATATGGAAACAACATTTATAAAAGAAAATTTATAACTAGGTAAAATTAATTTTAGACTACAATAAAATATAAAGTTATTAGCCACGAAGACTAAGTATTTAATGGGTGAAACTCTTATTACTAAATCAAGCGTGACATAGGAACAAAATCTATAAAAGAAAATTTAAGTAGGGAAAATTAGTTTTAGACTGCAAAAAAAATATAAAACAATGCATAAAGCATAAATTAATTAAAGAAGAAAATAATTTTCGAATAATTTTCAGCAGTCCTTCCTCAATTCTAAGAAAAAGAATGACTGTCACTAATGCCGAAGATATATCCTTCTGTATTTTGACGTATACGATGTTGTTGGTACTTTTTGACTATTTTATCTCAGCTTCACACACTGAATCTTACTTTATTATACTCCAACACAATGGAAACCATTCTGTTCTTTGAGTATTTATAACCTTGTTAAACTGGAATATCGATAACCTTTTCTCAATCGAATTTTAAAAAGCATTGCATGCACTAATTGTCACGGTAATTATTAGTAATTTTAAAAGACAAAATTATTTAATTAAAATTTGATTTTGATATAAAAGGTTTAAGTAAATAACAAATGTATCTATTAAAGTTCAATGTATGTAATTTGCTAATTTGACTTTTTAAGTTAATTTTATATGTTCTAGTAAAAGTCTAATTTGTCACATAGAAACGTTACGAAATTAGTTTCGATCTCTCAAAAGTATGAATTCAACATGTTTTTAGTTCATAAAAATGTTTCGTTTTTCCCCATCTCCCTTGTCATTCATTAAGCTATCACATTATAAGATTAATCATTTTTATCTCTCATTTGAAACTTAAAAACGATGAATTGTTATAAATCATTGTATTATAGGAATTATATATATTATTTATTAAGAAAAATCCAACCCCGCTATCGAAAAACATCAACTTCATCGATTGAAAAAATATTTTAAACTAATTACCTCTTATGAGTGATTCGAAAAATAGTTCACTGTTTTATAAACAAATAGTCAGTTATAATGTAATATAAAGAGTACGAGTGAAAAAAAGTAATTAAACTCTCATTAAAAATAAAATATTAATGCTTCCTTGAAAATAAATGCACAAGTATTCGAATGTTCTATTCTTATTAAAATACTTTTTATTCATATTTTTTGGTAAAATAACTTAAAATCATTTAATATTAATATATCTCTAATATGAACTCAAATAATTTTTAATTTGATAACTTTCAGCAATGCAAATAAACCCGAAGAATTTGAAATCATATTTCCACGTATTTCTGAATGTGAAAACAGTAGCCATTTCTAATTAATGTTTTTCTCATCTAGAAAATTTCTGAAGAGAGCTTAATTGGGTCATTAATGATATTTCGTAGAATAATATTTTAGAAAAAAATATTCTCAAAAGCTCAATCATAAAAAATGATGAAATATTCTTGTAAAGAAAACTCTTTTCTAATTTTGAATTCAGTTCATTATTGAAAGCATATGAATTGTCATTTTATTTTATATTTCTTATTTCTACAAGATGTGTTGAATATTTTTCTGGACTTTTTAAATAATTATATTTTTACCTATTAAAAATGCGCATACCAAGTTTAAATGAACGCTACTGTTAAAAAAGTAACTCCGAATATATTTCACTGGAGTAAATTTAAAACTTTTGTAGAATAAACTACAGTCGGACCCCAATTTAACGAATTCATAGGTACCGAAAATATTATTCGTTAAATCGGGGATAAATCGTAATATCGGGAGCAAAATAAAAAAATATTCTTAGCTTATAGAATACCACAACATCTCTAATAAGCAAATACACAAAATAAATATAAGTCTTACGCTTTTTATTCATAAACTTAAAATACAGCGAATGATTACACGCTGATTAATTTGAAACTTTAAAGTATTTCATGAGTGTATTTCCTTGAAAGTATTTCGTGAAAGTATTTTCTTGATTTCTTACTTTAAAATGTTCCTTTTCATAGTCATGAAGAGAAGACAATACTCCATCATTTACATCTTGCTGCATTAGGTATGTTTTCACTGTTTCCGAACCGTGCAAAGCATTAGAAAAAGTGTCAGTTTTCACTGGAGACTCATTATCATCGACTTCCATGTTAGCATCGCCTTTCACGGTTTCCGATGAATCTACTTCATTAACTTCAGTTTCATAGATCGATCGTCCTTAGTCCGTCATCACATGTCACGTAATCATTAAAATCTATTCCAGGAGCAATTTCTTTCCATATGACTTCCTCTGAAGTAACGAATGAAAAGTGGACTTTGTCCTTTTCCGCTCTTATCCCTGGAAATAACGCTTTCTGAAAGCATTTTTCTATTGCATTTTTCGAAATTTGGTTCTAAGATTGTCTTAAAAGAATAACGCGTCCAAAACAGTGACTCTGTATCTAATCCGCCCATTTTTCTCTAACGATGCTATAATTTTCCTCATAAGCAACTTTCTGTAATTAATTTTTACGGAACGAATGATACCAAGGTCTAGAGGCTGAAGCACACTTGTGCAATTTGCAGGGAAAAACACGACTTATGTTTTCACTGTCCACAGGACATTAATCAATAAACGAAAGAATTTTTCTCTTGTATCTTCAAAGACTAATCTAACGACGTCAAAAAATCTGTAAATAAAGAGGAAGTCATCCATGATATTTTGTTTGCTGCTTACTTTGTGGTAAAGTCCTTACATTTTTAAAACATCTCGGCTTTGCTCCTTTTCCTATCACAAATGGCTTTAACTTGTCTGTTCCATCAGCAAAACCGTAATCCTCATTTTGCTTTTTTTTTTCGTCTAAGCATTTTTCATTTCTGTAACAGAGTGTTTTGTCGGGTTGTAAGTCGCAAAACAACCCTGTTTCATCTGCGTTATAATTGTTGAATGGTGAATATCCTTCAATCAGGTTGAGCAGCTTTTCTTTCCAATCTTTAACTAAATTTTCATTTACATCTACCTTTTCTCCGCACACTCTCTTTTGGACTATTTCGTATCTTTCTTTGAAACTGTTGGATGCAGAAAAGACTTATACATTATGCTTTTCAGCTAGTTGAAGAGGTTTTTCTTTGATCAAAGACGGCTATATTCTTGGTGCGAACGATGTTGAAGCATTCCATTAGATCATACTCAAGAACAGAAAGAGGGGTAGCTTTCAACGACTTTCTTACTTTCAACGATTTTTCATTACATTCTTCAGAAGCCTTTTTAATTTCTGTTTGTTGTAGTTAAAGTTGATGTGGAAATATCTGCCAATGCGTTTTCTCGTGCAACGTTTTTGTCTAACTCTCATAAAATGTTAAGCTTTTCACTCAAAGAAAAGCGTTTTCGTTTCCAACAATTTATCATTCTTCGCAAACTCTCAAAAATCAAATGTTCTGCAAAAATGAACGTCCAACACACCTTACTTCTATGGAATAAAGAAAGGGATAGATAAGAAAGAAATTTCCTGTCCTCACAGGAGTCTTGTACATCTCACTTTGTTATTGTAGAATGGTAAAAAATTTTCTACAAAAATTACAACAAATAAATAGAACACAAAAAGTAAAAATAACATGTAAAAACAGAAAAAGAAATAAAAGAAAAAGAAAAAACAGAATAAAGCATAGATAAAATATAAGTTTCATCTATAAAGCGAGTAGTGAAATCAAATGTACTTACATACGGGAAATTTTTCAAGAATGATTTAAAAAATATTTTCGTAACAAGATTGCCAGATTGCAAAATATGAAAACAAAAGTTCAAATTAAGAGTAACTAGAGTAGTTTTGTTTTAAAGTGCCGTTCTTACTGCATTGCTGAAGTGCGTTTGATTTGTTAGTTACCAAGGATGGGCCCGAAATGGATGTGCGCAAGGTAATATTATACTGGATAATTTAAAGAAGTTGACCATAAATAATTTTAGAAAATAAATATTTATTTAAGAAAAAAATATAAAATAGAAAAGAGAAACATGTATTGCTTGTTTTGCCCATAATTTTTGCCACGGATATGCCCGAAATGGATTTTTACATGGAGAAATTATATAAATTAACAAAGAAAAATTTTTTGGTAGATAATTTTAGCCACGGATTTGCCCGAAATGGATTTGCACATGGGAAAATTATATAAATTAACAAAGAAAATTTTTAATAAATATATCCACACAAATATACGATTAATTCAATGATTTTATATGGAATTGTATTACTTTAGTTGGGTATCCATTGTTTATTATCAAATTTTGAAAGAGTTTATCGATTTGTTTTTGCGAATATAATCGCGTGGGCTGATGAAAAGATTATATATTTTATTTTCCGGATTTTTTAAACAAATTTTATCTTTTTTTTCCAGTTGTTTGTTATTTTTTATTATTTTTTTCTTCCCCCACCCTTTTTTTCGCATGTCTGTAATTTTCCTTTATTTTATCTTCATTTCGAACTAATAAGTTCTGTTTACTTGCAGCTTATGCGCAATAAATGATACTTATTGTTTTTCTTAATATATATCTATACAGTGAAACCTCGATTTTACGTCCCCCGAATTTACGTTTTTCCCGCATTTTACGTTTTTTTCATCAGGACCCAGTTTTTCCGTATACCTCCAATGTTAATTTTACCCGGATTGTAAGTTTTTAATTTACGGAATTTCCCGCATTTTACGTTTTTTGTAGAAAGAAAAAAAA
>NC_092214.1:75900231-75947871 GCF_043381705.1 Parasteatoda tepidariorum | reverse complement strand
GCACTGGGTTGCCATATAAATATATATATATATATATATATATATATATATATATAGGATAAGAGTAAATTATCTTATGTTGTTAAATAAATGATAAACCTCTCATTTATTTTATTTTATTTTTTAACTTATATTGAGGCTACATTTCGGTGACTTATGACCTTTCAACGCTTCATTATATCTGCCGGAAGTATCAGAGTTTAGGGTCCAAACTAAACCTGATTCTACACAAATAATTTGATTCTACCCAAAAGGTGTGCTTCTGCGTAAGTAGATGAAATGTATTAAATTAAAAGGAAAAAGCTAGCTATATTATACTAACAATAACTGGGTTATGGAATGTTTTGAGAATTGTTTTATCTTTCCATTCATTGTTTCTTTCTTTTTTTCTTTTTTTTTTTTTTTTTTTTTNTTTTTTTTTTTTTGATTTTCCAGAAGTTAATGGAAACTGTATTTTACCTAAACAAATTGATTAAAACGGGATTCGTTATTTCAATCTAACGCCTCCTCGGTTTTTGAAAAAGATATATTAATTTATGATTAGGTAATATAATTAGGAAGTTTAATTGTCATATGTGATTAAAAATAATAGCAGAAATGTTAAATGCTATTAATGTTATTTTTGTGTGAACGTAAAATTTACATAACGTAATATGTAACATAACATAAGACTACATAAATATCTGATGGAAATAATTTTTGTCTAAGTTAGATGGGAGTAGCCTAAGTTAATATCACGGCATTTTTGTTCTTTTTTTTTCAAGTAATAAATAAATAAAATACATATTTTGAAATTAAAGATAAAAAGTATCTGAATTTACTAGAAACGGGTATTTTCAGACACTTTTTCTCGTTGATGATAAGGGGTAATATGGTAAAATAAATAAATAATTTGTATACATCCTGTAAAAAATGCTTCTTCTCCCAAAATAAATTATCTAATTTTTCCAAATAGGGTAAACTAACCAGTGAAGGAACACTTAAGCTTAGCTTGCCTTAAAAAGAAACATAAAAATTGCAAAATTTGTAATTTTAGCTAAATGGCTGTGACAACATATTTGGTATTAAATGCCGAATTATGAAAAAAAATTTAGAGAACTTACATAATATTGTTTTAAGGTTTTGGTGGTTCAAATAATAAGTAGTAAGATGACCAAGTGAAGGAACAGTTCTTACCAGTGAATGAATACTAAATTTTCCAGTGAATGAACACTTAATTTTGAGAATTTTTGATGCTCTTTAGGAATTCATAGGCCATACAATTGTCTAAAAACAAGGATTTTTCCTTGGAATTATAATATCTAACCGCAGTTAACGAGGAAAATTTTGCTTTTTTTTCAATCATGAAATGGTAAGTAAAATGGGGTTGAATACGGAATAAAAATATGTTTTTAATTTTCTTTCTCACACTTTAATAGTCGAGTCTAAATCATGAATGTTTATCATTGTGTAATCCGATGATATTTTATTACGATTATTTCATCGCGTTATGTTTAATCTTTTTCCCCATATTTTTTGAAGCTTTTTTTTTATCTTTTTAAGTATTTTTTTCCTCTTCATCATACTTTCTTGTTTTAACTTTTTTTTCAGCTCTTTCAGTCATTTTAAATTTTCGTCCTTTTTCTGAAGTTAATGCAAAAGGAAATTTATTTCCTTTTATTTTGATTTGATCTTCCTCTTTTATTCCTATATTTGGCCTATGTAAATGTATATTCGAAATTTCTTCTGATTTTTCAGTACTATTTCTAGAATTTCTCACTAGATAATTGATGGGAAAAAGATTTTTTGAAGTTGCTTGTGCTTACCATTTTCTGTCTTTGATTACTAATGGAAAGAATTGTTTTTGCAACTAACAATGCCTCAAGAGGATTTATCTCAAAATCAGTTTTCAAGATACATTCATTATCAATGTTAGTTGTTTCAGCTTCAGTGCCAAAGTCTGACTTAACCAAATGTTCTTTTTGCAATAAATTCTTCCATATTTAGAAAGGCACAGGCTATTGGATATTTAGGAGATTAGACTCTTCTATCAATGTTCCTTTAAACGTCTACATCAAATACGTCTTTAATACGTCAAATCAAATACGTCATTTAATACGTCTACATCACAAGACTGGAGCACACCGTCGCTTTGAAACTAAACCGTGATAACTCAAAAAAGCAAGATTTTCAAGAGAGCGATTTCTAACTTTCCGCGCTAATGCTAATCGCGCCAATGCGATAACGATTTATCTGCTCTCTAAATTAATTTTATGGAACTATGAAGATAACACGTTGTTTCTCTAAAAGGGTGATTTTTTTTACACAAAATGACCCAAATATCTCATTTTTCGATTTTTTTGAGTTACTACGGTTTAGTTTCAAAGCGACGACACTAGTAGAATTAGGTAGAAAGCTAAACCAGAGAATTTGTTTTGATAAACAAAACTTGCTCAGTTTCAAATTCATAATGAGATTTATGCCCATCCAGTAGAAAAATAAGGAATTTGATAGAATTTTCAATTAGCCAATGGGTAGGAAGAAGCATTTGCAATATATTCGTAAAATGTTGCTGTGGTCATCGATTCACTTCATTAATCACTTTTTCCAATGAAATATATAGCAGGAATTGATTCTCTAATACCTCGAGGAATTCTTCAGTAAGTAAAAACTACCAATGGAGGTACTTTTTTTCCACTTGCAGAAATGTTGGCCAAGACTGTTGTTCTTTCTTTTTCATTCCTGGGAACTATAGAATATGAATCCTTATAACTTTTGAGGTAAAAAAATTTTCCCGTTTAACGGCAGTATTCATTTCCTGTTTCGTTCGCATTGTAGATGCGATCACATTCTAAAAGGATGCCACGGCTACTTCCCTCCTTAAGATTCCTCTAAAGTTCTTTAAACCACTCTCGAATATTATTCTGAGTTTAAGAAAGGAGTTTTGCCTTTTGAAATTATCAGTGGATGTCGACTTAAAAAAAGCTTCACCCATATTTCATCACGATGGCTGTCTTTAAATGAATGTTTCCTACCCGTTTCCATTATGACGTTAAAGACCGCATTAGGATAATAATTTTGCTAATTATTGGCACAAAAGCCAGCACAGAAATGTTCCATTCAAGTTTTTATTATCATATTTATTTAGTTTTAGATTAGTAAACATAGCTTATTAAGGCGTCTAGCGTATGATAGAACTAACCACTCCATTTACAAAGATAAATTATAAATAAATTATGATTATAACTGTTTCCATAAATTTAGCAATTAAATTAGCATTTTGAAATGAAATTACTTTAGAAATTATTCATACAACCTTCAACAAAATTTTGGGTGTTCTCTATATCGCAGAGCTACTAATTATCTTAAAATCATATTTCACACCCACTGTTGCATCATCCTACCATTAAATGAATAATTTTATCTTACTATAGATGGCGTAGTGTGCGCATCTGTAAGGATAAGCAAAGTAATACATAGTTTTTCTCATCAGTCTTTTGTTTGATGTCGTTTTGTTAAGTTTTAATAAAAAACTCTTAAAAGAATTTTGACTCTCTCTGAATTATTTCAAACTAATAGCCTAAAAGATCTCGTGACGTAACATCTGGAGCCCAACGTGGGGCAAACGAAATTTGTTCATTGCTTATGCGATTAAGCTTCGCAAAGATCGTATGTAACTCGTGATGTTGTAGAATATTTAAACTTAAAAACTGATCATTCTTAATTTCTGACACACAGTTTATTTGGCGGTAGTGAAACGGAAAAATAAAACATTCAGCCTTAAAGTGTGAGCTTCAGGAAATTCCTGGAAATTTTTCGTGTGAAGCTGTATTATTAGATATAGAAACTATTTGTGGTATGATTCCTAAAATAAGAAAATCTGATGTAGAATACTTCACTAATAATGGGATTTACTTGTCCGATAAGAAAAACAATAATTCGAACATACCAGTTTTTATTGGCGCTGATTATTTAGGAAAGTTTTTGACTGGTTCTATCAGTCAACAACCAAATGGTTTTGCTGCTGTCCAGACATACCTAGAGCGGATAGTAACGGGGAAACCAGCATCCTATAAAAATAGTTCTACTCATGTTATGCCCATAATTTCGCTACATGGCGCTAGAAAAATTTGCGACCTTTAGTCATTAGATATTCTTGGTATTAGAGATCCCGTAGAAAATAAAGCAAAAACAGAAATTGACATTTGTAGGGGAGGTCGGGGTTTATTTGTATTTTTACTAATCCACTTAAATAATGAAAAGCCAGAAATTAGCTCTTAACATTTATTGAAAAGACAAAACACACATAAAATAAAACAAGAATAAAAGGAAATACAAGAATTTGGAAGAGGGGGTTAAGGATTGGAATTAAAGGTCCGTGATTTATGGCGGTTCCTAGCAGTCCGTCTTAGTTCACTGCCAGAGGCGCTGTAGTGGGGAAAGAGGAAAGTTTGTCACACTCCCCTCTATTTCCGATTAAACGTCTCGCTGAGGGACCAGCACTTTTTGGTCTTTTGCTTCTTCTGAGGGTTGTCAAGGTTTTTTGGTCAGGATGAAGAGTCTTTGGTTTGCCTCGTTTACGTAAAGGTGCCACCGACTGCATTTTCAACAGAACACTTTTTCAATTTCAGACACATGATACTGTCCTAACGGTTCATGTGACTTATTAACGTGGGCCACTTCGCACTATGTTGAGGACCATTGGGTGAGGATGATGTACAGTCCATCTCTCTTTGGCATGAATTTGGCTGACTTTGATTTTGCAGCATTACTCTTAGGATGCAAAGTAGCCCATACTTTATCACCAGGTGTGTACTGTGGTGATTTTTGACGCTTTTGATCTGCGTAGGTCTTTCTCTGATCTTGTTTGGATTCAACTCCATCTCGGATGTCATTAGAGATATTGGCTAATCTTTTTAGGTAGAGAGTGATCTCGTGCACGAAATTATCGTTGTTGACGATGGCATGAAAATCACTCGTAACGTCATCTATGGTTCTCATTTCTCGTCCAAACATGAGAAATGATGCTGTTTCGCTAGTTGTTTCACACTTTGCACTGTTCATGGCGAATCTAATCATAGGACGTTTTTCAGCCCAGGAAGTGTGGTCTTGTTTGCAAGACGTGGTTTCAGGTCACGATTTTTGCGCTCTATAGGGTTCGCCTGTGGGTGATATACTAGTGAGAGGTTCTGATTTATTTTCAAAAGGAAACACAATTGCTGCATGACAGCAGAGACGAACTGAGTTCCGTTATCACTTATAATTCTTCGAGGAATCCCGTAGCGAAGAAAGATCTCTTCCACAAGAACAGTGGCGCATTCTCTAGTAGTGGCTGTAATGAGAGAAAATAATTCTACCCACTTAGTTGAACAATCTTCCACTATAAAAACCCAGAATTTACCCTCTTTAGTTGTGGGTAATGGTCCAAAGAGATCTATTGCCAAGGTTTCAAATCGTTGACTGTATATTGGTGTCTGCAGAAGTCCACAAGGTTTTTGATTACTGGCTTTGTATCTGGCGCATTAAACACAGCTCTTAACATACTCCGCTATGAAGGATTATATACCAGTTCAATAGTATCGTTGATTTATTCTATTTAATGTTCCCTCTACGCCGTAGTGTCCAGCACTTGAAGCGGATAACTAACTCTCATGGTATATTTCTCTACCAGATTCTTAGTTCATAAAAATTATTTAAGAATGAATGATTAAAAATACTTATTATATATTTAAACTTAACACACAGAATTACTATACAACATAATACTTTTCATTAAGTATCAAATCAATGGATAGTAAATATTAATATTTTACTCTAGTAAACCTTACTACTCAATGTTGAACTGGAAAGGGTTTTTCCGGTTTTCCTCGTCTAGCTGGGAAAACGAAAATACTAATTCAAAATTCAGGCAATCGAGGCACGGGATGACCTCATTAAATTCCAAAAATTGAACAGAATGTTCATTTACTTTCTGAAAAAAAAAATTGAGCCAGCAAGGAACCGTTAGTTCGGCCGCGAGTTGGGCGTCATTTTTTAGGGGAGGTCTGGGTTTATTTGTATTTTTTCCAATTCACATAAATAATGAAAGGCCAGAAATTAACTCTTAACATTTATTGAAAAGACAAAACACATATAAAATAAAACAAGAATAATAGGAAATACAAGAATTTGGAAGAGGGGTTAAGGGTTCGAATTAAACATTCGTGTTTTACGGTGGTTCCTAGCAGACTGCCTTAGTTCACCGCCATAGGCGCTGTAGTGGTGGAAAGAGGAAAGTCTGTCACACATTTAAACTTTATCTTTTTTCGAAAAAACTGTTAAATTTCGTGATGGTAGATATGAAATTAATCTTCCATTTGTCGAAGACCATCCGGAATTATGTGATTTGCGATATCAATCAGAGAAACGTTTAAACTCCTTGACTTCTAAGCTCATCTCTTCGGAAAAATTTTATTTGTATGACAAAATTTTTAAGAAATGGAAACAAATGGGAATCATGGAACAAGTGTCTAGTAATTCAAACAGAAACAATTTCTCTGACATAAAATGTCGATATCTTCCTCACAGAACTGTTTATAGAGAGACTAGTTTAACAACTAAAATGATGCTTCCTCGAAAGACGAAAATTCCGTTTCCTTAAATCAATGTTTAGCTATAGGTCCAAATTATATTGAATTGATTCCTTTCGTTCTAAATAAGTTTCGTCACGTGTGTGGTAAGACCGATTGGGTCAAATATTTTTTTGCGAAATCGACAAAAGTTGCCTTTTTGCACATTTGTTATGCACTTCAGTTGTGACGCTGCTAATATCACTTGCTATTGTATCTGAATTGGGTTGCCATAAAAGACCGAGAACAGGAGAATATATTCTTTTAAATCTAGATTTTGTTTTTCACCCTGTGATGAAGAAACCCTACCCGTAAGCTCATTCCCTGCTTGAAACATAATTTGACAACAGGAGAATATCCATATTCTTTTAAATCTAGATTTTGTTTTTCACCCTGTGAGGAAGAAACCCAACCCGTAAACTTAAACCCTGCTTGAGACATAATTTGACAAGCTGTCTTTGAAAATCGCTCTAATTCCAATTTGTTTTTAATGCTTTCGTGACGTAGCACCCACTGTTCATTCATTGGGAAATCTATTCCCAGTCAAGGAACATGCCTGTTCCTTCACTGGTTAGATGTTGTTTTTTGTGTTTTTAAGATAATTTTGATGTATAATATGACTAAAGGTACAAGAAAATGAAAAAATTTCTTTTATTTTCATTAACTTGGAAAAATCCCAGTAAAGAAACACTTGTTCATTCAATGGTTTTTCATCGTTTGGTAATCTAGTTAATAAGCACCCCTAAATTCAGTACTTACTTATGCTATGATGCTTAAAATAAATAAAACGTAACTTCAATAACCCTATTTTGAATTCTTTTTTTCACAGTGAGAAAAATAGAACTTTTATATGCAATTAATTGCACTTTAAACGGATAAATACTAACAATGACCTTATAATTTTGTCATAGAAACAAGGTACTGAACAGATACTAACAAATTCAAAAATTTTTCCAGAGGAGACTATATGACCAGGCAACCCAATGTATTGTTACATGACGTCCTATTGTTAGGTAGTAAGCTACTGTTACCAATCAATCTAAGTCAAAACGTTTAAAATCTTAATTTAAAAAATATTTATCAAGTGTTCATTCACTGGGGTTCCTTCACCGGTTGGTTTACCCTACATAGATAGAGCCACATTTGTTAGATATTGCTTTTTCCGTGATAAGAAAATACAAATTTGTTCTTAATACAAATAAGGGAAATTCTGAATACTATTTTGGTATTTGTCAATGCTTTTCTCTAAATTAAGTGGTAAAACTTTTCTTAGAATTTCAAAAATAATGTCTTTTAAAAGAATAAATTATTTAAAAGAACAAATAAAATAATAATGTTTGAAAATTTGGAATAGTTACTTTATTCAAATTTTTTTAACTGTTATAAATGCTTTCAAATAAAATCAAACATTATTATTGAATACTTTAGTCCTCTATGCATTTAAACTATTTTGCTACTTTATGTATAAAGAAAATCTAAAATCATATTTTTTGATATATATTTTTTGAATACGATTTAAATATGCGTACAATAGCAGAATGCATTGCGAAATTCAAAAAGTTTATAAACGTATTTATTATTTCGTATCTATTATCTAACTTAACAAAGAGTTTATAATAAAGAAATATATTTCATAGAATTGTTTCATTTTATTAATTCCTATTCAACTAAAAAGGTTTTCAAACTTTACATTACAAAATATTAGAAAAGTAATTAGAATAGAAAATTAAAGTTAAAGTATTCTAGCACACCTTAGCAAATTATGTTTTTTTTAGCTAAATGCCAATTTTAAATGTTTGACACGCTACGAAATTACTAACTTAAAAAAGCGGATAAGTGTTTTAGCATATGCGCAATATATAATGTGAATAATAAAATTGAGAGAAATGTAATATTTCTTCATTTTTTATCACAACTAAAACTGTTTCCGTAGTTACTCCTACTTAGAGAAAAAGTTCTGGTATACCTACCGTACTGAATAGTAAAGATATTTCTGATTTAAAAAAAAAGGGGAAAAAAACGTAATTCTGGTAATAAAACCAAAATATACGATATATAAACCATTCTTATACTAACGGTATACATTCATATGGTCACGGTTTACCTGGAAATTCTGGTTCTCAAAAGTATAGTTCTTAAAAAATAAAAGTCTGTTAAATATTGCAAAGCTCTTTGGTGTTCCCATAAAACCAGAAGCACCATAAATTTTAACATATTCTGGTAGTTTTGATTATACCTTTTTTTCTCAATGTAATTAGCAGATTTTAAAGGAAATTTAAGAAATTTCCTCATTTTCGTTTAACTAATAAAAATGAATGAACGAACTCCCTTTTTTATTCCTAGTAGTTTGCACTTTGCAAAAACTCTATGCAAATTTTTATAAACATACTTAGATTTTTTTTTAAAAGTGATACAATGTATTATGACGTTTTGACAATAAGGCACGTTTAAGGCACGTTTTGACAATAAGACGTTTTGCAAATTCAAAATTTTCATTTTAACTTAAAAAAAAGTTTTTTTTATCAACTTCATCTAAATCTTTTGATCTATTTTTTTTTAAATTTACAACCTGTTATTTATTGGCATTTTTCTCGAAACTGTAGACATTCAGAAAAGTAGAAAAAAATTTCTAACTTTTGGTCCTTATAAGTTTCAGCATGCATATTCCTTACAAAATTAAAACTGTTTCAGGGACTTAGTTTAGGAACTAAGTATAAATATTTTTATTTTATTTCGATGCATAGTGTTGACAATATGCACTGTAAAACATTCCTGATCAAATTACGGTAAAATGCACTGCCACCCGGGAACAGCATCCGTAAAATCCATTTTACGGATACCAATACGTAAAATACCAATACGTATTACGATACCAATATATCAATAAGTACGTATACAATACCAATACGTACCACGATACCAATACATACGTATACGTAAAATCCTACTTCCCTAACTTGTCCAATAGTAGTTTTCATAGTAATATTTATTTAATTAAAGCGATATAGTGATTTTACAGAAAATATTTCTGTAAGAACTGTCATACATATCAGATTTTTCTTTCCGTAAAATTTTACAATAAAAATGGATTTTACTCTAAAATATACTGGCACAATGAGAGCTGGTACTCTTTACCGTAATTTGATCTGGAATTTTTTTCAGTGTGTCTGCAATAATTAGTGCAAGTAAATAGTACAGATATACGAATCGTCCCTTCCTATGTGGTAAATAGCGTGGGCGGGAATTTATAAAAAATCTATTGTCGTTTTTGATTTCCTTCGAGTCTTACCAGCAATTTGTGAATTTGGACTTGTTAAAAAGCATAAAACCCTTTAATTAAACAAAACAATGCGTCCAAAAACTTATTCAAAAAAATTATCAGTGGAAATGTAAGGATCTTTTTGAGTCTTTCCAGTTTTTTTTTTATATAAACATTTAAAAAAAGAAATCAAATTTTCAACCAAAAAAATCTCTTGTTAAAAGTGACAGAAATAGAATGAAGAGTTTGTTTTAATCTAAAAAATACTCTTTAAATATGGCGGTTATCTTGATTACGCTGCTGTACATAATCATTTCTTTTAAATAACCCCGTTAAATACAAAAATGCCAAATTCATAAAGCTACAAACTAAAAAAGTAACTGAAATCAAAGTTTTAAAAAAAAAAATAGAAAAACAACTCTCTCTAAGTTGATTAAAACAATATGCTTACTGAGGAAAAAATTTCAAACCCGTTTATACTATCATATTTTAGAAAAGTTAGTGCTTTTTTTAACATTGATATTTGTAATATATGAATATGTGAATAATATCGCATTATGTGATCATATGGGTACATAAAGTCTCTAACATTTTCCGTCTATAAGGTTACGGTCTAAAAAAATAACTTGTATATATTATCGTATCAAACTTGTCGTCAAACTTGTATATACTTTTTTAACAATATTTTTCTAGCATAACAGACATGCAGTTAACACTGTGTGAATTTAGCCTCTTAAATACAAAGTTTTCAATGTTACAACCCAAAAGGAAATTACTTAAACTCTAACGCAGTGATACTTTAAATTAATTACTTTATTTCATCTACTAGACGCATTTATTTTCCCTCATGTGAGCTCACTAGCAAACAATTTAACAATTCATGTTTTCTGTTCCTTTAAAACAGCTTTCATGCGAGATTAAATTTACAAAAACATTTCTAACGCGTGAAGTGGAAGTTTTTTTTTTCAATAAATTCTCAACTCCAAGAAACTTACAACTTGGAGAAAAGTATCCCTTCTCTAAAGATATAACGACTTAAAAGTAGAGGATTGTATCTATCTCTTCTTTGATGTTTTTTTTCTAAGATCTTTTGAAGTGGCGCAAAATAACTTAAAGCATTCCCTATTACTTTTAAAATATATCTTATCTACAAACAAGCAAAGGAAATGTTTTTTACTTCTTCAGAAGCTCTAACTTGAGTAGTGCAATAATAATATTTTTTCACAGATTGAATTCACAGATTGAATGAATTAAATACTAAATTTGCATTGTTTTTTTCTCTTTTTTTAAAAGTAAATAAAATTTTGCTTTTTAGAATATAATGAGTTTGTTAGTAAGAAAGTATCTCTACAGAATTTAAATTCTTGTTTTCAATGATAGACTTACTGTGTTTTGAGAACTTTCCTAACTTCTTTGATTTGAAAACAGTTTCTGTAAACAAATAACCAGATATAAGTGAGAATATTTTACAAAGCGAGCTGAACAGCCAAGCAATAATATCGCAGTATCCACGCTACCTTTAACTCGGATAAGCGCTCTCTTTAACAGCAAGAAAATTTTAACAGGAGGTTCTCTCTAACTGTTAGCCCATTTATTCTTACAATGATATTTTAAAACATTACCAACTGCTATTAAAATGAAAACATTAGGAAAAATTTGCAATCCTATCTCGAAGAAGCTAATGGAGTGATTCTTCAACAATAAGAGATTCTTTAACAATATATTTAGGTGTAAGTTTATTTTAAGATTGAATACTGATCATAAAATAAATAATTATTTACTCTCTAGTCAATATCAACCTCATAATAAGGTAAATTACAGTGAAGTAATTAAAAGCATTTTACTAATGAAAATTTAGTTTGCAAAAATAGTTTATCTAACTACTGCAGTTTTGATACATTCAACTTTGCGTAAATAAGTTAAAACTCATGCACATATGAATACAGTTATAATGCATTATTTATTCAAAATATGATTTTTTAGCTTAGCTTTATGCAGCTATTAATACACAAACTCTTAGAAGCGCATTGAACTATGATATTGTTCACATTTTCTGCAACCATATTATATCGTTAATTTAAACCATGTTTTGATCAATTTGTACGGAAACGTGGCTCATTGTAACACCTCATTAAAGTTGCAATAAAAAACCAATGTTTTGGTTACACACTGAACTAATTTTTCTGAGAGTTTCAATTTCCTTGTTTTTAGAGGAAGAAGAGATATCTTAAATAATCGAATATCATATTAAAACTCAAAAAATTCTGATGGCAAAATTAAAAAAACTAAAGGGGGTTAACTATCTTTAATTATGAAAACAAAATCATTCTCTTTAGAATTATTTCCTCATTAGGTTTTATTATTCGATTAAACATTAATAATCATGGCAACCACATGACGCAACCACATAGTCTAAAACCATTGTACTTGACAACAAGAGAAAAAGTATAGATTGTGAGATAATCTTAAAATCATTTACATTTTATCATTGAAATAATGTTAAAAAGAAAACTTCGCAACATCGGGAGTATACTTTTGTAGAGGCAGAAAGGTAGCATTCACAAAATTTGCTTGCAATATAAACTTCAAAATATTTCTTCAAAAATCATAAATAGAATTTTAAAGAGAAACTTTCTGGCTGTTGAATATAGTATTTGAGTTCATGTAAAATTTTTTGAGAAGAAAGAAAGATAAGAAGTTTAGAAAAAGGTTCTAACTCATTTTTCATGCTGTATGCTCAAGAGAAGTAAGTGGTATTTTTTCAATTTACTATTCCAGCACAGACGAAACAATTATTGCTGAAGACAGGTATGTTTACTCTTTTATATATTTTCAGGGCTCATTTCTACAGTTTCAATATTTTGAACATAGTGGTATTTATTTGGATTCAATAAACCATTACAGTCTTAATTTCAAATGCAGTAAAAGAAGAGAGTTTGAAGTTTTATGTGATAATTGTGGCTTATAATTTTTATGTTGGTTATTGCAATTTTAAGATAAGATATCAAGAAATACATTATGTATACTATGCAGTCCTTTTGAGGCTAATTATAGGGAACTATTATGTAGACTATTATTATGCATGCTTAGACTTTTACCTTAAACATCATTTAGTTGCACAAGTAGACTGAAGTCATGAAGATGCAACAATAGCACACGCATAAACTGTGAAAAAAATTCCTTATGTGTGAATTTGGTTTCAAATACTGATCTAATAAGTTAAGTAGAATATACTGCTAGACAAGATTAGAGCACTTCAATAGCTTATGTAGAATGTCCTAATATTGGAGCTGATGACAAAATGGCTAATACATCCCTAGCGTATGAAAAGATATGAAAAATACTTTAATATCTGCAAATTTGAATTTAAAAAATATGGTAAACATGCTTTATTTTGTAATTAAACTACACGGAGAAAAAATTCTAGTACTGCAGGATTATGACATTTCTGATAAAAAATAAAAACCATAATTCAGATTAATAAAGACAAAATATACTGTATTTAAACCGCTAATTTGGTAGTTTTTCCCTCCAAATAGTGATGGTTTACCGGAAATTCTGGTTTTCAAAATTAAAGTTCTTATTACCACACATTTAGTAAAAATACAAAAAGGAGAAGTAGTTTTAACCAAGTAAATGGTTTTTATTCAATTGAATTTACTGAACAGTATCTGTGGTAAAATTAACTAATTTTATCAGATTATAAACCCATATAAATGTTAAGTTTAGAAAATTCAGTATCAAAGTGCTTCGGTAAAAATCTATGTGCTTTTTTTATCTTTGCATAGAGCCAAAAACACGGTAAATTTTAATATATTTTGGTAGTTTTAACTACACTTTGTATCTCAGTATAGTTAGCAGACTTTTAAGAAAATAGTAGAAATTTCATCATCCTCCTTTATTTCACCCAAAACTAAACTACAGAATTGATTTACAAAACTGAAAAACAAATTTTACCGAATAAATAGTTTCTATTCTATTCTTTAAGCTATCATGATTTGTTACTTCAAAAAATCATTGCCAAGCACAAACAAAATCATTGCAATATCAAAAGCAATAACAAGATCATGCCAAAGTACTTCGGTAAAATTTACTGAGCTTTTTTTTGCTCCAATAGAGAAAGAAACACGGAAAAGTTTTTCCATATTCTGGTTGTTTTGACCATTTTTTTTTTCAGCGAAGTATTTCCAGAAAAATTAAAAACGGTATTTCAATAACTAAAATCTTTGTTGCAAGCATATTGCCCAGAAGCTAAGCTATAAATCGCAGTTGACACTTTCGACTCCGATCTCAGCTCCTGTCTAACACAGCACAAACAAAACAGAACCACCAGTAAAAATCAAGATTTGACAAAAGAGCAACTAGCTACGCAATATGTTTCACTGTTTCTTTCATTCACTGCTCATATTTTAATTCTGCAATTACAGTAAAATAACCAGCAACAGTCTGTCAATCCAGTAAAACTTAAGTTTACGGTAAAGAACATTTGTTAGATTTACAGTATTACTACTAGTATGGTTAAAAAAAAACATGAATATAGAACTATACGGTTTTCTTACCATTTAAAGCTAACACGGTTTCGAAACCACAAAAAAAAGAAATTTAATTGGACATTGGAGCTAGGTTTTTTACTAGGTAATGAGCATTGAAGTTAGGTTGTGGTTGAGTTGTAATTTATCAAATGAATTAATGGTTGTGATTTTATCAGATTGTTTCACCTATCGTACATGATAGAAAATACTAGACATTTTTATGTTGAGTAGCTTTCATAGTTAGCAGTTTGAATACCATCTTACTTATGGTTATTTGACTACTTAGTTTGAATATGGTAAAATAACAATTAAATAAATTGTTATTGAACCATATTTTTTGTGAAGCTTCTAACAGTGTATATAACATAAATGCGAGTTTATTATTAATTAAATATTCTTCCTGAAACAAAGTTTAATACTATAATTAACTGAGAATGTTTAAATTTTTTCAGCTCAGTTTGCAATAAAAGGAAACGTTTAAAAAACACCTTGTCTTTCCAATTAGCAGTTCTATTATCAGTTCACCATCTACAATTTACTTGCTTCAATCTATTTTTACTAAATATAAGATCATTTTAAACAGTTTTAGAAATGTATGGAATGATTTTTTAGAAGGATAATGTAAATAAAGCTAAAAATTGTTGAATAAAAAATAAAATTTGTTAAAGTAACTGAACATCTGTCTTTGTAGCAGCTGAATTTCTTAGAAGAAAAATCAGTTTCTCTTTGATGTAGTCCAAATGGCATAAAAAAAAGTTTAAAAACTTAGCGATTCATTTTGGCTAAATGCCACTCGAGATCTTTTAGTGAAGAGATAAATAGAAAAAAAATAGAAATAAATGGAAATAAATCGTTAGAAGCGATGTTGCTGAAAGAATCATTCAGCATCTAAGATTAAGTTATTTTTTAATCTATTTGTTCTGATTATATATGTCAGTAATTTTTAAATATTTTATGCTTATAAAGCTTAACATATTTATACAATAATATGCAATAGTAATAAATATATGTTTATATAATATAAATAATTTTTTTTTATTGCTTCGATAGGTTGATATTGTTCATGCAATTTCTTAAAAAGAATTATTTTGAAAACTTAATTTCCAGTTTTTATTTCGCATGCATATATTATTATGCTTACTTTTTAAAACTGACGTAAGTTTTTCTGAACTTCCGCGAGTTCACAACAAAATATTTAAAATATCCCTGCATACATAATTTAAAAAATTTAGGAATTTTACAAAAATTTTTTTAGTAAAAAATAAAATATCCTTTTTGGCAGGTGCGCAAAATTAAGAAAAAAAAACTCATGGAAATTTGAATTCTTCAATCTCGACCAAAGTAAAATTAAATGTTTAAACATAACACATAGACAAAGTTTTCAAAACGAATAATATTAGTTACTTCATCTGATATTTTCCTTTGTTTTTCAAAATGAATTTTAAACATGACAATTCAGCAAAATACTTTAAGTGAATTATCATAATCGAATGCATTGCTTGTTGCACATTTAAAAAGTTTCTCAAAATTGACCAAAAATGTGTCAAAATAGCTTCAAAAAACAAATGTAGTCGAATTTGAATTGACTCGTTATTGAGTACAGTGATATGCTCAAAGTTGAATCTTCTCAAAAACACACCACATCATGATAAAAAGACACATCGTTTAGCATAAAATGACTTTTTAATTTCAAAATAGAAAGAATGGATATTCGAAGTCTACTTAATGATATCTGCATATCCAAATGATTTTTTTTCCAATACCCACCTGGATAATGACCTAGGTCATACAGGTACCTGAAGGGCAGATTTGTTGGCCACTCTTTCAGGGGCACCATATTAGGTGGGCCAACGTTGCTCCCACAGTAAGGACAGATTGTGCAGAGAAGGATAAAACATCCATGCCTTGTCCGGGATTCGAACCCAGAGCCTTTTTTATGCAAGGGTAGTTCCCGAATCCCTACACAGGCCGGTCGGCATATCCAAATGATAATTTCATCTTTATATATATATATATATATATATACCACACCCACTATTTTATTTCGGTTTCAATTAAAACTGTTAACCATTAGAGGAAATGGTATTAGCCAGCTTAATTAGAGAAGTTTTCTACCTCACTAACCCCTCCTTTCACAAACGCTAATCATAAAAGTAGGTTCGTTCTATTCCCGTTAAATATTGTATGGCTTTTTGTATTTTAGATATTTATTTAAAAAGTTTTAATTGTTTGTTTTCACGACATTTTAGAAACATTTTAAGCCATTTAACTTACTATTTAGTTCAGCAGTAATAGTAAGGCACTTGTTTTTAAAAACTATATGGTTTTTTAAAATGTTACGGACGATAAATTTCTGATATAGACTTTTGAATTTAATTTAACGTTTCTTGAGATTTAAAAAAAAATTAAATATCATGATTATTTTAAGAAAGTTTCCATTTAAATGGAATTTGGTATTTATATAAATGTTAATCAATATACTATTTGTGAAGTAAATTTTTTGTAATTCTGTTGTAGGTTCAAAATGAAATGGGTTTGGTACAGTATGATTTTTAAATTCAAAACTGAAAAGTCGTGGTGGCTCAGGGAATAGGACGATCACCTTCCGATGAGGTGACCCGGGTTCGAATCTGTTCAATACGAATTTCACATTCAGCTCATACTAACCAGAGTGCTGACAAAAAATGTCCTGAGTGGTAGACTGGTCATGGGTTAGAATCTTTTACCGTTAGGTAAATCGTGGGAGGTTTTCGTGGTTTTCCTGTCCTTGAAATGCAAATGTGGCCTAGTTCCATCAAAAAGTTCTCCACGAAAGCTAGTTTGTCCCAGTGCTTGATCCAGGAGTTCCCTTGATTTCTGGGTTGGGTTTAAACTTAAAAATGCTCGGAGTTGAACATTGATAGTCGTAAACTCAGAAACAGGTAAGCTGTTCAATGCCGATATAAAATCAAGTCAATCATTTCACTTTTGTTTTAAACTTTATATCTTTTAACTCTAGAAAAAAAATCGGGAACATTTCCAAAACATCAATTTAGAGAAAGCTGGAAGGGCGGAAAATTTCAATTACTATTGGATGCATATTCGGTTATAATTTCAGAAACTATATTTCAAATTTTAAACTGGTAATTTGTATTCTATTGCTTACGTTTTTCAAAAAATCAATAACTTCCATTTCATATATAAATCCATAACAGGAGAAAAAAAATGTCGAGAAATAAATATATAAATAAAAATATCAGAAGTAATATTTTTTGTGCATTAAGCTGCTTTTTAATCTGAAACTATAACGCAACGTGATTAATTTCTGTTTTATTTGATGATTTCTATTTCCTAATTAATATTTCTACCCTTCTGGTTGACTTGGCATTCCGTTAAACAATCATCACCAAAAAGCCGTCTGGGGAAAATTTTCAGCATCGACTTGTCAAGTTTCACACAAAACTTTATTGCTATTGCAATGCATCCGCTGCTAGCATGGGAGATGAAAGCGTGTTTCTTGAAAATAACTTTTTATATTTTCCGGATAGTTAGAAAAGAAAAAACTGAGTGACCGCGCACATGTCTGCTCCCATATTTATTCCCAACCGGTCCGAGTGCATTTGCTTTCATAATGAAACCAGTGACATTTCTTTTCAGATAATGATTAAAAATGATAAATAATAATTAAAAAACAAACTTCAAAAAAATTCCCCATTCAGCTTTAAGCTGTTTTCGAAGGTTCTATCGTTACATGAATGTCAAGTTTCGTCACACAAATAATATATTATTTTTATAACTGTTGTGAGTTTGTAACAGTTATTCATGACTCTTCAATCAACTTAAGCATCTGTAGCTAGCACTCTCAATGCTAATACAAAAAGTGGCGCAAGAAGTCAAAATATCTAAAAAATAAGCACACATTTTGGTGAAAATGAAAAAAGTTCGCGATCAAATTTTTTACTATTCAAGAAGTTACTCTAATGCTACATTTTCTGGCCTCATAAAAATACGCAAAAATTGAAAATTTTTCATCGATCTAGGTTTAAAAATTTCGCTAAACTAGCGATTTCTTTTTACAAGAAGTTCAATAACTTTTAATATATTTCAGTTATTTGTCCATTTTAAAAGTCAGATAATTCTTTACTGCAATATGGTATATATAGTTTAAAGTTATAACTCTACTACAAGTGTGAAGTACAAACAGTGGCTTTCTTATTTTTCTTGGCGAAAGAGCTTCAAAAAATATAAAGTACTTTTAGTAATTTAAAAAGGAAATTCATATAAAAATAAACCTATTTCCTAAAGGAAATTTCAAAAATATATCAAATACATTCCTCTAATGCCTTCCAGGCAAACATTTCTTTTGACATAGAATGAAAATGGTAGTGACTTATTTCAAAAATTAAATACCTCTATACTTAGAGTAAAATAAGTTCTGAACTCGTGACTACTATTTCGTTTATGGGTGATTCTCACGAAATATGATAATTCACAGTCCCTTTCTCCAAGATCTAATACTAAAAGAACTTTTTTTAAAAAAAATTAATACATAGCATTGCTGTTAGCATTTTAAAATGACTTTGCACTAGCATTGACTGTTTTGTATAGTTAAATTTAATTGAATTTCAAAATTTCATGTTTCTGTTATGTCACAAACAATATTTCCAGTAATAACTAGCTTCAAAACTTCGCATAAATATTTTTAATATCTAATTTTTTTTATCTCAACCGTTGCAAGCATTTCAAGAATATTCGCAGAGGGTATTATTTAATAAAACCTCGTTTAAAATAATTTTTTCTGACAATAAATTGTTTGTCACATGAAAATCTGTCATTTTCCGGGCTACTTTTATTTAGTGATTCATAACCAAAATGGATAAAGCCAGCAATCAATAACTTATGTTAATAGATTAATTAGATACCATTCTATCCGAACATGTATTGTTGCACGAATAAAGAACCAAATTTTTGGTTCAAAATCTATTTCAAAAATTTTTTCAAGGTGAGTAGGTTTTTATGTTGTCATTTTCCTGTCTTCTTGAAATCATTAATAACATAAACTACATAGATTTATCTGCATTATTTCAAGAAATCCTGTTGTTTTTTGCGGAATGTAAACATTTTAGGCCAAAATGTTAAATTAAAGTAAAGTTAAAGGCTATAAAATGGCAAATTTGCCATTATCCTGGCTGTCATTTTCCTGGCTTATGAATGCCAGGACATTGACGTGTTACCAGAAAACTTTTTAAACAGTATATTGTGAAGAGGGAAAGCAAATATTAACCTAATAGCATGTTTATGTATGATTGTAATATGCTTGGATGTAATCAAAGTTATTTATTTACTTAATGACTGATTATTATACAAATTTTTTTTCTGTACATATCAGCAACAAAAAAAGTTTTGATTCCTTCTGCAGTGGATAAAAATAATTAATTTAAGCAATTTATGGTTCATCTAACATAAAGGCTTAAGTTGAGCTACTTACTATTCACTTAAATTGACTGTTTTTTAAACTTCTAAGCTAATATGTCATTTTCCTGGCATTCAAGATTTGGCGAATTTCTATTTTTTTTTTCTCGAGCAAATGTCAATAAACTACACTGCTGTCTGTAAGATATTAATAAATGTAACTAAAGAAGTATACAAAAAAAATTTAGATTATTTTGAAGACTTTAAATTTGAAGAAATTTTTTGGTCCGAATTGTCATATTTCCAAAGAATCACTTATATATCTTTCCTATCCACTTCGTTTGCAACAATTCGTTTCAAAATATATCCCAGTAAATTAATATCTTTACTGTCAGCAGTTAGTGTGTACATAATATTCAGTACTTGATTAATACTAGTTAGTTACTTTCAAAACTATTTAATTCAGATTCCCATCCCTTTATACACTAGGCAATTTATTCTCTGTATAAACATCGTACTTAAGTAAATTCAATTGCAATATTTAACTTGCGATGCAAAATACTAAGCTTATTCGAAAAGGAATTTAAAGCGAACATGATTTAAGCAAGTAAAATGTACTTACATTGAGAAAAGGTATGCTCAAAACTACCAAAATATGGCAAAATTAATGGAAACATTAATGGACTTTATGGTAAAATGGTAAAATTAATGAGATATAGTAAAATTAATGGGCTTTATGGGAGCACTAAAAATCTCGGTAATTTTTACCGAATCGCTTTGATAATGGTTTTGGTAAAATTAAAAATAAAATATTGTTTTATGAAATTTAGTAAATATGGTAAAATTTGGTAATTTTACTAAATGTATGTTTTGACTATAGTTTTGAACTATAGTTTCTATAGTTCCAAAACTATAGTTTTGTAAACCAGAATATTCAGGAAACCATTACCATATGAATGAAAAAATTACCAAATGAATAGTTTAAATACCACATATTTTGTTCTTTATTACCAGAACTATGATTTTTTTTAACCAAAAATGCCTCTGCCAAACAGTATAATAATTTCATTAAAAAATATTTCTTCGTGAAATAATGCACATCAGTTTAGTATTTGTTTGAAGAGTTTATTATTTGAGACAAAAAGTAATCTTTCTGGTGATGAACTTATTTTAATGAAGTAAGTACACAGTTTTTAAACACAAAAAGTTCTGCTCAATATATCGTAGTTTCATTTGATTGAAACATTTTTCAAGAAATTTTACCATATATCTTGATTGACTTTTACATCGGCAGTCAAGATATATGGAGTTATCAACTTAGCACTGGAAGTCCGAACTTACTTTTATGATATACCACTTTGGTAAGTTGAATTTTTATTTTTTAGGCATTGTACTGAGAAATGGTAAATATGTGTAGTAAGTTGATTGAATTAAGAATAATTCGTACGAAACGTAATTAAAATGAATACGGTCGAATATATTTATGTCTTTTTCCAAAATTAAAATCTGATTGCAATTTAATTCTAAATTTTTACGTTTTCAATTTGGTATAAATCTGAAACATTAAAACAAATTTATGAGAAATTTGTTATATTTTGTTTATAATAATTAGAATTTAATTGTACTAATAAACTTCAAAAATTTAATTGTACAATAAAGCAAATACATTAAAGCAAATTTATTAGAAATTTGTTATATTTTGTTTATAATAATTAGAATTTAATTGTACTAATAAACTTCAAAAATTTAATTGTACTAATGAACTTTAATTAATATTCTGTATATCAAGCAAAGGCTTTTGAGCATCGGTCAGATTTTATAACCGTGCCTATGTTTCACAGTGTTACCTACTATATATTTCACACTTAACCATATAGACAATACTGAAAGTGAAAGAAACTGAATGACCTCGCATGGAAGCCACCATTCCAATAAGTCTTTTTCTTCATAATAATAGATAAATGCGAGTTTATAGAACGCAAACAAATAGCGAAGGATAGAAATTGTTCAAATATCAACCAATGAGAAAAGCTTATTACACTATAAAAAAAACATTTCTCAAAATTGAGCAAAATTTTGTCAAAATTGCTCCAAAACAAATAATAGTCGAATTTAAAAACCCCGTGTATTCAAAACTGAAATACTGTATATTCATTCTTGAAAAAAATGCTTAGTCTCAAAACTAATTTGAAGAGAAGGATGCGTGAGAAACCTCAGTTGGCAGCCGGCAGGATTCGAACCAAGGACTTCCGGGTTCGTATAGTAAAATACTCTAACTACCATGGTTGTATACCGCAGTCCAACGAGATTTAAGAAGTTTTATTAATTGGCCGCCGCAATGACGCATTATGACATACGAATTTCCAATTTCAATTGTACAAAGAGTTGCAATTTGGAACATATGGTCTCACCTGCTTAGTAAGGAGATTGGTAATTTTAATTTTACTTTTTGCTTATTTCGCTATACCTTATAAACTTTTAAGCGAATAGAATGTATGTCAGTGGTTAGACAACGATCTCAGAGGTTCAAATCTTGCCAACAGCCAACGAATATCACTTTTCCTTCCACGTCACTTTAGTGTACATGCATTTTATTAAAAAATGTATGCTGTTTCAAATTTGAATACATAGATTTTCAAATTCGACTATGATTTGTTTCGGAATCATTTTGACACATTTTTGCTCAATTTCGAGAAATCCTTTTTTACAGCTTAGTGAGACACAGAGTTTTTGTCTAAATAAGTCCAGTCAATAAACTGTTTCAAATATATTATTTATTCACAATGTGAAGCAGTAGACAATTAAAATACAAAACTATCATTCACGCAAAAGTAGCGCAGCGCCCACAAAGCTCCAATGTTCGTATAAGTTTTATTTTTATGGATTGGAAACTATGCTGGTTGTAAATGGTTACAAAACCGTAAAGTTTTGCATTCACGTTTTTTTTTTTACTGCACCAGTTATAAAGGGTTTCAGAATCATAAAGGTAAAGAAGTGTTCCTAACCATAAACTTAATGGTTAATCGAATGGACAGGCAGCTGCCAATTAATTTATTGTAATTTCAGAATGTAAATTCTAACAGTATGCAATGAAAATTAAATTTTCCAAACTAACTTTAATTAAACATTTGAATTTTTACATTCCTTATCTAAGGAAACCAATACCAGTATTATGATTCTTACTAGTTAAAATTTATATCTCGAACTCATTGCAACTTAAATCCAATACTCTGTTTTAACTTGCCTGTTAAAATGAAAATTTAATATATGATACGACTGCAAGCTTACTGGATCAGAAAATTTCTTTTAAAATAATCAAAACGTTTTTAATGGAAAATTAAACTCTTTGAGATCTATATTAAAAAGTTAATTTAAGTTTATTACATCTTGTCAACTATTAAGAAAGACAACCTTGACTTTTTGAATAAATGCCAACAGTCATTCGTTTTCAAATGTCGAACACCTTTGAATACAGTGCGCTGTCTATATTTCTTAATCTTTCTATTTTCATGCCGATTATTTAAAGGGAAACGGAAAGATAATAGGTTTGTCAAATTGTTTTTAGAAATGCTGTGTGAGAGATTTTCCTATTCTTAGAAAATAAGGATTTTAAACTTTTCTGAAAAATAAAATCGCTTTCTCATTTTACAAAAATCTTCAAAACTTCCTGTTTCATAACAATACGTTTTGATTAATTACGGGAAGAAATAAAGCTGTGGGTTATTTGAGATCTATATAAATTATTCGACACAAACACTACCTTTTTTTTTAATAAATATGCTATCTTTTAATAAATAATGATTTAGAATCCCAAAGAGAATATATAATTGCTAAAATATTAAGAATTTATATTGCGCAAATTTTAGGCTAAAACCAAACATCAGATAGAAATTGATCGAGAAGTGTACAAAAATTATAAAAATATTAAAGTTTTACATTTTCCAAAGTACGCTTTTAATCAATTTAATGATGTAGCATATAATCTTTGTCTTTACAGATTTTAACAAATGACTAATGCATAAATATTTTTTATTTGAATTCTTCGTTAAAAATGGCAAGTTTTGTTATATATATATATATACATGCATATATATATATATATATAAAATATTCTTTGTTACATTTCTGATGCAAATTTTATTACCTATCTCTTAAACTTAGATGCGTACGCTCAAACTGTAACTGAGAAAATACCACCGTACACTGTTAAAAATTTCACGGGGAAAATGGTCAAATAACAATTAATTTAATCGTTATTTTACTATATTCAAACAAAGCAGTCAAATGGCTAAACTGGCAACTTTGAAAACTGTTTAGTAATTGCTTTCACCTAATACCATTAAACAACCAGAATTTTATCACACCTTCTTATGAAGCAACTTAATTCCATGCGGCTGGGTATATATATTGTAGCCGAGAGGACTATTTTGTCAATTTCATGACCGACAGAACGAGGGTTTGAGTGCCAGTGTTGATACTATAAAATTTTCTCCAATCCCTTAAACAAATGAAGAGTTTTCAGTGTTCTACATTATCCAATCTGTGACCCTAGACTAAATACCATACTTCCATTCAAGCATTCTCAATCATTTAGCAGCATCATAAAGCGGCATAACACAAAAAAGTCTAATATTTCCTATTCCTTACGATAGTTATAACAACTAGATAAGCAAATTAAACCACATTTCTTGGTTCATTTGACAAAACACAACTCGACCGCAACCTAACTCCAATGCCCATTACCTAACGAAAAATCTAGCTCCGATGTCAAATTTCTTTTTTACTGTTCTGAAAACCTTCTAGTTGTATATGATAGAAAAACAATGCAGTTTTGTATTCATAGCTTTTATAACAATACTAGTTGTAAACGGTTTCAGAACCATAAAGATAAAAAATGTTCTTTACCGTAAACTTTATTGTTAATTGGATAGACAGACAGCTGCTTCTGGTTATTTTACTCCAATTTTAGAATGAAAATTCTAATAGTGTAATAGCAATCATATTGTTATCAAATGGCTCTATAAATAAAACCATTCTTATCTTATTGAATATTGCATTGACATCCCAAAATTAAACTTGTCATTATGTAGCTCCACCTATGAGAGCAATCTTCCGATCGTCTGATCCTGTTTTACTCCTCTTTTCAAATGACTCTATTGCTCTGGCTGTTGTAATACTCTAGATGTTGTTGAAATTTATCAAATTAAACATTTACTTATTCAGTAAGTTTTAATTTTTTCATGGAACGCACAATTATGACATCATCAGTCACTCCTTGAGATCTCAGAATAACATGCAGCTGCGTTATATATAGCTCATTAATAGCGAAAACTACAGCTTGTTTTCTGGAGGGAACCCAAATGGGGTGTCTTTGCAACCCATTCCAAAGAGTTCTGAAGAACCGTGAATATCTGTAGGACTGACTAGTTAGGCGTCACTTTCCTAGATCTTCTTCATACTTTTTTGCCAGACTCATATGCTGCAGGAAAACTTTATGTTTTATTTAAATTCAATCCAAACAGTATTCTAATTTCAACTTGGAATAAGTTCCACAGATTCGTGGATTCGAATTTGGGTGTAGGATTCTTTCATTCCCAAGTGAAAAAAAGTTATATCTTTTTTTTTTTTTTTTTTTTTTTTTTTTTTTTTNTTTTTTTTTTTTTTTTTTTTTTTTTTTTTTTTTTTTTTTTTGGAAAGCAAAGGAGATATTGTGACAATGACATAATGTAATTTTTTTTATCTCAAATGGATTGATTCTTTAGAAATACTTTTAATTTTGTTTTTAATAATTCGGTTTCCGTTTTTTTTTTACATATTTAAGGGAAAGGAGTATTTTTTAGAATTATTTCTGATAAATTGATTTTATTATTTTTTATATTACATCTTTTCTTGTCTTTCAAAAAATTAATCTTTGAAATACATGCATTCTTTTCGAACATTAAAAATCAATTGATTAAAAAATTAGCATCCTAATAACATTTTAAAAGTTATAAAGTTAAAATTCTTCAGAAACCGAAAGCAAGAGAAAAACATACATTTAAAATTGCAAAAATTGTTCAAAAAATGTTATTAGCAAACTAAAATTGCAAATTATTTACGGTTTCTGACATGTAGAACTTCTGGCAATTCAAAACAATTATCAGGCGTTTGAATCATTGCATTTTGTTCGAACCTCTCTTATAAGAGTTCTAACGGAATGTATTCTGACCTAGATCCTGAATTTTAAGTTGGATTTGTATACTCTTATGGTCAGAATTCTCAGAAATATATTCAGCCGTAGACAGATAATTGGTCAGAGTAACACTACAGTAGTGCGAAATTTTTGTGATTTTCTTCCGCGTGCAACACAAATACTAATGTCAAGTGAAGTACCACAGATGTCATTTGCCAATTGAGATGAAATATTTTTAAGCTTGTAGATCTTAAAGTTTGAAAATTATGAGGGAAAAACATTTTTTATGGCTAATAGAGAGATAAGCAGTTCATTTTTGTAATTTATTATATAGATTAGCAATCAATTGTTTGAATTCGTAGATACCCCTTATCGCCATTTTACTTTTTTGTTTCTCTAGCCATTGTTTCATACTTTCCGATTCAGATGAGTATTAACTACGATGATAAACCTATTACCATTTTTCATTTTTGATTCTGTAACCATTGTTTCAGACCTTCCGATTCAGATGAGTATTAGCTACAATGATACCGATTATTACCATTTTTCATTTTCGATTCCGTAACCATTGTTTCAGACCTTCCGATTCCGATGAGAATTAAAGCAACAATGATACGAGTGTGCATCCTAACTGTTGAATAATTTTGATGTTTGTATTACATAAACTAATCTTTACGCCAAATTTCATTCAAATCGGTCAAGCGTATCTAGAGATAAACACCGATATCTGAGCTTTGTCTAACTTTTTAACAAAGTGCACATAATAGAGAATAGACAATATAGACACACCTAAGGTTAAGGTTCAGTTACATTTTCAATCAACAGAGTTCTAAAAATATATATCAATTGTAAATACACATGGCCCCAATTTGGCTCAAATTTCTGATGTAGTTTTCAAAACTGCTTTTTATATAAGTTGCTTTTAGTTTTGTACTTTAAAACAAAAACTACACAGTGACCATTAGGCTGGCCAGATCACACGTACAGGTAAATAAACAAATCACATTGAAAGAGCTTTTTTTTGTTGCTGAAATTGCAACATTTCAATTATAAGTCGACAAATCAAATGGAAAATCACTTAAACAAATCATGATTGAAAACTTATAGTTTCATTTTTACAATTTGAAATGCAATGTAATATGTCAAAAAAAATCTATTAAAATCTACAATTATGTGAGACCACACATTTAGTAAAAATCTAAAACGTAAATTTAGCAGAATAAATAGTTTTTTATGCCATGTTTTAGGTATATAGAAAAAACAAATTTTAACACATTTACCAAATTTTCTCACGTACTATGAAGTCGTATTTCATTGTTCATTTTACCAAAATCATCACCAAAGAGCTTCGGTAAAAAATTACCGAACTTTTTGCTTTTCCCATAAAACCAGAAACATGGTAAAATTTTCAGATCTCGTAGTAATGACTATACTTTTTTTGTCAGTAAAGTGGCTTCCAAATTTGAGCACTTAAATATTCTTCCTGCTTTTACTTCATGTTAAGATTTAAACAAACAAAAAAGCAAAAAATTTACCAAATTCTTTGAGTGGTCAAACCCAATAAAATCATGTATTAAAAAGAACAGTAAAAATAATTTAAAATAGAAAAGTATAGGCACGCTCTCTTCAAAGTCAAAAATTAATCTGAAATCGTTCGTGGTAAATATTTTGTTTCGAAACTTCGCTTTTTAAAAGGGACGAAATCCCGAGTGGACACTTTACTGACCCTTACACCGTCACCTTAAAAGGGCGAAGAGATGTATCTTTAAGGATTCAATATATTTTTAAATTTAACAAAGTTCGAAAACCAATGTCACACTAGTAAACTTTATTTTTTATTAATATCCCAAAAATACAAAATTCCAACTCTATTAAAATTACCACAATTATATTTGAATACCTAAGCGTTAATTTACGAATTGCATGAACTTCGTAAGTTTCTAAAAATAAGCCTATGCCCAAAGAATTTCTATTCCAGATTTCCTTTATCTTGTCAAAACCGTATAATTAAATTCTTCGCTAGATTTCTTTCAGAAAAGAAACTATATTTAGATGAATATTCAACAAAATATATATCTGAGTTTCCAAAGACAATCATTTCGATGAAGCATTGATTTTTGGTAAAGAATAACCTCTGCCCTTTCGGTACAGAAACTTTAAGTCTTACAGGAAGATATAACTACCATTTAGTCAGCGGTTTGTTATAATTTTTGATTCATAGCACAATTTCTTTTCTAATGTTTTTTCAACTATTGAGATGATTTAAAGTGTTAGTTACATTGATTTACTTAATGTTTTTGTTGTTTTGTATTTAATATTAAAATATAAAGATAATTTATTCGATATTTTTTCAAAAAAATATATGAATTTTAATCTTTTATATCTTTTTAAATGTTATATATTGTTTAATTGTTACAAGTTACCAGTATATTATAATTTTTAATTTATCGGATGTGATTTCTTTTCGATGCCTTTTTTCTTCTATTGAGAAGTTTTGAAGTGTTCGTTAATTATTTTACATCGATTTGCTTGATTTTATTTTCATTTTGTATTATATTAAATTTAATTAATTTATTCGATATTCTTTCAAAAAATATATTAATCTTTATTTTATACATTTTAAAAATACTATGCGTTGTTTAATAGTTACGCACTGTCGGTTTATTATATTTTGTTGATTAATCATATGATTTCTTTTCAGGTCATTTTTTCTCCTTATGAAATGCTTTAAAGCAGGGTTGAGCAACCTTTTTAATCAACGGCCAATTAAAATTTTTAAATTTTTTGGTGGGCGCGCATAAAGTAACACTTATTAATAATTTACAAAACTTTATTTATAATAAACATTAGAATAAAAAAATATAAAATTTAAAAAAAGTAAAGATTTCCTATACAATATTTAATGCAAAATAAAAACAAACAAGAAAAGAACAATAAAATGAATTTACTTGAAATTTTTAATGAGAAATTTGGCACCGTTTTTTCGATACAAGCTAATCAATATCAGCCGGAATTGATGAGGTAGCTACCAACACCTCCTAGAATAAGGAAGGCCTCAGCACGGATCAATTTAGTAGTCCGATGTGACGAAGTTAACTGTGCAGTAAATGAAAAATAAGAAAGATGTCATTACATTCGGGGTACTAAGCTGCGCAGTGGTTGAAAATACGAAATATGTCATTACGTTTGGACTACTAAAGGATATTTATGGTAACCCGTGCAGAGGCCTACTCTTTTCTAGGAGGTGTTGTAGCTACACGTACGTACGCAGCTTTCTAATCGTGCATCACTCAGTCTTGATCGGTGGTCATTTTTGATTAATTTCATGTTTGAAAATAATAGTTCGCAAACATACGTACTTCCGAACAAAGACATCATTTGCTTTGCATTTTTCGTCAAAAGCGGAAATTTCTCAGGGCTCACATACGATTTATAAAAATTTTCGATGTTTACTGGGAAAAATACATTTTTTAAATCGGTATTATTCTGCATGTCAATCACTTCCATTTGAAAGTCTTCGGGAACTGTAGCCACATCGATATTAAATGGCGAGGAAAACATTTTCATGGAAGCCGCTGTCTTCTCAGCTTTAAACATTTGGAATCGTATTTGAAATTCGTTGATTAAAATGTCTATATATTGTGCTTATTTTTGAGAAGTAGTAACGTTTTCTTTTTCTAAATGTGGAAAGTGAGACAGATTATTCTGCAAAAGATGCGGTTTCCACAATTTTAATTTGCGCTCAGAGCCCTGAATTTTATCATACAAATTGTGAATAAACTGTCCTTTGCCTTGAAGTTCCACATTAAGATCATTAAGATGCCAAGTCATGTCGATAAGAAACCCAAAATTTTCACATCCATCCTTTATTACCAAAATGAGGAAGGGCATATCTCTCCATATCCACGAACAATTGTATTTCGCTTTTTAAGTAGTATACTCTTTTTAACATTGCACCTCTAGTAAGCAAACGTACTTCGGTATTAAAAACCACGTCGCCATATTCAGTTTCTAAATCTTTCAGGAATTCTTTAAATTGACGGTGATTTAACGAGCGTGACTTTATAAAATTAATTAGTTTAATTATTGGTACTGTGACATTTGGCGAACTCAATCTTTTCGCGCACAAATTTTCCTGGTGAATTATGCAGTGGTTAATTAATTTTTTCCTTCCTTTGACCTTCTTAATGTCTTGAAATAGCCTTCCCGATACTCCTACCATCATGCTTGACATTGCTCGTTCTCCATCTGTCGATATACCAATAATCTTTTCTAATGAAATTGAAAAATTTTCGAACACAGACTTTAGTTCATCGTACAGATCTTTGCCGGATGTAGTACCTTGCATTGGAATTAGTGAACACAATTCTTCGGTAATATTAAATTTGGTGTCAATACCAAGTAAAAATATAGCCAGTTGTGCTGTATCACTAATATCGCAACTCTCATCAAATGCCAAAGAACAGTATTCGAATTTTGTAACGCGTTCACGATGCGTTGTTACTATGTTCTCGGACAAGTCTTCAATTCTCCTTGCAATGGTGAATCTTGATAAACTAATGTTTGAAATAATATTTATTTTATCAGGAAATGCTATTTCTGCAACAGCAGTCAGACATTCTTTTATCATCTCTTCATCCGCTTTCATTTTTCTGCCAGTATTTGACTGACAACAAAACTAGCCTTAACTGCCGTATTTGATAAAATAGCTTGATTTTTAAAAATAGCCTGATGGTTTCCCAAGTTTTTCTCCATTTGATTAAACTTATCCATCCGGAGTTGTCCTGGTAAGTTTCTATATTGTTGTTCATGTTTTGTATCGTAATGCCTTTTTATGTTATATTCTATTAATGTCGACACAGTCTCTGAGCATATTAAGCACACAGCTTTATCTTTGATGAAAATGAAAAAATAAACAAATTTCCACTTTTTTTGGAAATGCCTGTGCACATCCGCAACCTTCCGTTTTTTTGTTTGCTTTTCCGACGTGCCATTATGGATTGCACTAATATTGCACTCACGTCTTTCAAGAAGCACAAGAATTGCTAAAATTGCTAGTTAACAGCTTACCAGTCTGACTAATTGTGTGGCAGAAGTGTCGAGTGTCTCGAATGAATCAATAAAATGTATCTATCACGGAACACACATTTATTTATAATTGGCAGGCTTACACATTACAATTATATATTTCTAACATTATTTGCAATATCAACGACTTACAACTTTCAGACATAACAACATGTGTCACTCGCCAGGAATTCGCCGGTAGAGTGTTTTTATCTAATAGTGTTCACAGACAAGTGTTTTCTCTTCAGCCTCCCTTTCTAACGGCGGCAAGTCAGTCTATGGGTGGCACTACAACACAAAGGTGGTTGCAAGTGCTGCCGCCACATAAGCAAACACAAACAAGCACAGGCGCGACGCGTTCGTATTGCATGTTTGAACAAGTTGCCGACAAGTGAGTAACTCGTGGCAAAAAATTTTTTGGTTTAGTATGTACTACCATTTTATTATAATTAATTTTATAACAATACGATGGGAGAAAGTCGATAAAATAAATTCAATATTAGAAATGCTTTGCGGGCAGCATAAACATGTTTACAGGGCCGCAAGCGGCCCGTGGGCAACGTGTTCCTCATCCCTGCTTTAAAGTGTTAGTTTATTATTTTGCATCGATATAGTAAATTTTACCGTAGCACTTGGATAATGAATGATCTTTCATGTGATAGACCTATTTATAATACTATATATATAATAACCAATAATATCTATAATAATCAATAGCTTTAATAATTAATACCTATAATTTGACTTTGATGCTAAATCTTTGATGTAACAGAATTCACGGCTGTTCACCCTCAACAGTAGGTAAACCTGATAGCTCATTATGATCCCACTCATTTCATGAGAGACAGTAAAATAGGAGTATCTCTCGCTGAAAAAAAAGTATGGTCAAAACCAACCAAATATGGTAAAATTTGTTATATTTTCTGCTGTATGGGAACACTAAAAAGTACGGTTATCTTTATGTAGTACTTGTATAACAACTTTTGGTAAAATTACAAATAAAACATGGTTGTATTATCATACTATTTGGTAATTTTGCAAAAAGTATCAGTAATTTTACTTTATTTTGAGACAACTCAAAGATATCTTGGTTGATAACCTCTATTTTATTTAGTAAAGGCTTGTTAACTTCATTTCTGATGGGATAGTTCTTTTCGTTTCTATTTGAGCTATAAGCTAACACTTACCAACTTAAATGATGAATTCGTGTCTGTTTACCTGTGACAATATCTATAATAACCAATAATATCTATAATAATCAATAACTATAATAATAATAACTATAATAATAAATATCTAAATTAATTTGACTTAGATGCCAAATCTTTGATATAAATAATTCACAAATTCACAGCTGTTCACTCTCAACAGTGGGTAAACCGGATTGCTCATTATGTGAATTCCGTTCCTTTCATGAGTGACAATAAAAAAAGGAGTATCTCTCACTAAAAAAAAGTATGGTCAAAACAAACAATACGGTAAAGTTTGAAATATTTTCTGTGTATGGGAACACTAAAAAGTACGGTTATCTTTACTGTAGAGCTTCGATAATAACTTTTGGTAAAATCAAAAATCGAACATGGTTTTATTATTATGTTATTTGGTAGTGAATGTTGCAAAATTTCGTAGTTTTACAAAAAGGGTCAGTAATTTCACTTTATTTTGAGATAACTCAAAGATATTCTGTTTGATAACCTCTATTATATTTAAAAAACGCTTGTTAACTTCATTTCTTATCGGATAGCTTTTTTTTTCTATTTGAGTTATAAGCTAACGTTTACCAACTTTTATGATGAATTCGCGACTGTTCACCCTCAACAGTTTGTAGACCTGATTACTCATTTTATGAATCCTTTTCACTGGGACACTAAACAAATATGAGTCCCTCATAGCAGAGTCAAAAATCTTAAATAAACCTAATTAATCTTTTTTAAGAGATTTGTAATCAGTTCATTATATAAAACGCTGCCTACAATTTAAGATTTAAATTTGAAGTAATCTATAAATTCTTGATAGATTTACGATTTTGCTACATTCCCAAAAACTCGGTTCAGCATTGAACCATATTAGCATTGCCTAGAAACATGATACGGTGCAAATCGGCTGAAATTTAAAGAAGATGTTAATATGCCTGATATGTATTGAGGTTCACTAAATACTAATTTTCTTTATAATGTGGCTCAACCCGTACAGTAAAGTTTTACAAATTTAATTTATATTATGATTAAATATGATTTAAACTTTCGAACAATTTATAATTATAACACATTTAACATATATTTTACCCTACTTTTCTCCTGTAAAAAACTGTTATGACACGCTTGTTTTTCGCGTAAAAAACTATATTATTAAATTAATTTTGTGTAAATAACTTTAAGAAATATTCTTTATTTTCAAAGTCTGCAATTCTTAAAAAAGGAAAAAGTTTTCTATTGATATGAAATCCAAGTAAGAGCTAAAATAGAAAACTTATTTCTGAGTAGCTTAAGTTGTCTTCCCAAATATCAGATAAGCTTTAAAGTCTGTGTATCATACTTATATGCTATATTCTGAAGTGATCTGTCTAATAGACGTTAAATCCTATTTTAAAAGCTTTTTGCTTGGAATAATAAATTTTTGGTAAAAGCATTTTTTTTTTAATTGTCTGATAAAGTATGTAAATATAAGAATTAGTAGCTTTAAATCCTATTTTCCTTTTCGAAAACAAAATACTTAACCAAAGGCAAAATATAAATAAACTTTTTATTATATTTTAATAATTAATTTTAAGCTTCTTTATTTAGTTTAGACATTTAGAATTCAAATAAAAATAGATGGTTTAAACTGAGTACTGAATACCTAATCCAACCGAAAAAAAACTCATTTTAAATTGAAACTAATAAATACCTGAGTATACGTAAAATTAAGGTATTACTACTATAATGTGTTCAATTATTTCTGTTGTGCAGATTACTAATTAAATAACGATATAAACTTAATGAATGCAAACCTTTAAATATAGTTTTATTTTTAAAAACTGATTTTTTGTTTGTTATAATAAATATACAAAGTATTAAAAATTATTAATTAATCTAAAAAGAAGAATACATAGTTATGCGTTATTATATAAAATACAACTATCTGAAATTAGCATAGTTAATGATTTATATAAAGATAGATTTAATTAAATCCTTAATAAAATTTAACGAATGCACACTTTATTTATTAAATTCAGCTATTCATTCACTCGTTTTCTAACTTATTTAAATGGGAATAGAAAGTTTAATTGATCCTTATCGCTTAAATAGAATTCCATATGAAGAGATGTAGCCTCTTTGTCAGAAAATTAACGTTAATACCTGCCACAGTGAGAGAATTTGGAAAAGAGGCTACCACATAATTTCTTTCATGTGTGTTAGTGGTTGAAATATGTTTTGATATTCTTTAACTGTTTTAAAAGAGAAGTTTAGTGTGTAACTTTCTATAAAATTCCATTAAAACAGGATGACTCTATATTGTCTTTCAAACTTTGCACACATTAACACCTAGAATAAATATGATTTATGAGTTGTTTTATGATCAAACTTTTATTGATTCATATTTATTTAATATTTTTAGAATAAATATTTCTTGCCAAAAGTAGATTTTATTTGTGTATTGTAAGCTGTTTGCTTGTAAGAAAATCTCTCAAACATCTCTCTCATTTTAGTCGCAATTTGATGAAATCAAAAATCATAGTTTAAATTGCAGGTTGAACCTCAGAAATAGTGAAGCATTATTGGGCAGAATTAGATTGCAGTTGGATATTTTATGCCCATATTTATGTAAAAATTCTGCCAAAACAGTTTAGGCTGAAAACTGAAGCAACTGAACCTTGCTTATCTTATTTGTTCTATTTGCAATGGTACGCTAAAGTTGGAAAGATACGAGGGCTATTTTTTAAGTAAGGGCCGTTTGAAAGTAAAAACCAAACGAAACAAAATTTTTATGAAGCAAATTTATTTTTGATTCTACATACATTTCTACTTTTTTCAAAATATTTGCCAAGTTTGTAGTATATATATATGTATAAAGAGAGAGAAAGAGAGAATATTTTTTATCCGTTGGCTTTTATTTTTAGATTTTTTATTCTTTTCCAATAATTTCAGCTATTCAAATTATTTTTTTCGTGTGTGAAATGTGGTGGAAATGTGGTGGATGTAATAGAATAATATTTCTAGTCAAATTATTTACATAATAATGATAAACCTTTCAGAATTCTTTTTACAAATTCCTTATACGATACAAATAAATCTTTCAGAATTGCCACTTTTCAACTTTAAAATATCCTAATAGTTAAAACTAAAACTGTTTTATATTCAATAGATTTTATAAAATAGAAAAGTTATGTCTGGTCAAATGAAGAATTTTAAAAGTCTTAAGTAGTAACACCACGGTTATAAATAGCTTATTCAAATATAAAACAACAATGCCGCACCCACTAATTCACTATTGTTTCAATGTTTGCTTTGGGGCAGTTAAGCTTCATGTTTGGTTAAAGAATTAGATGACTCGATAAACTGAAGAGAAAATGTTCTCTTTTGAAAGAGTTGAACATTCTAACAGTATTTTCTATAGAAAAAAATCATTACTCAATGTAATTTAACAATAGTTATACCAGCTATATTTTAATACACTATGAAAACACTACTAACAGCATGAACTATTATTAGAATTCATTTTATGCACTAAATGTAATTCTGTACTAATATTTTGCTTATCTATTTAATCATATTTTATATTATTTTTTGATATTTATATTAATTTTATTTAATATTTTTCTTCTTCCTAAATCATAAATCAAAGGAATTGAAAACTTAACACTGACTTAATGACATTTATCTAATAGAAGTCTAATTTGGGCATCCATATATGTTTGCAGTTTTGAACCATATTATTTGCAGCCTTTACAAATAGTGCTAAATTGAACCTCATTACTGTACTTCTTAAACTTCATTGCATGATACTATGATTCAGCTCGGACGGGCACATGATCCTGTTTAACATTTCATTAATGGTGCAACAAATTTCGAGAGAATTATGGTTCAATGTACCTTTATAATAATTCAGCGTTGACCCAATTTTCATCGGAGTGAAACTAAATCGTAAATCTCACCACAATACATAAAGTGTACCCAGCGAAAAATATCAAGATCTGTGTTATTATATTCATTTCGATGAAAAGTTTAAATTAGATTTTTTTTTTAAATCCTGTTAAAAATGTAATATGTAGAATTTTTTTTAAGAAATGGTTTATTTAGAAATTTAAAATCTGCTATGAGATGTTTCTGCTTAGCGTAACTATCTGTTCCGTAAAATTTACTTCTCAGTATTGTATTTTTTACTAAATGCATGGTAATATATTTTTGTACTATAATTTTGAAAAACCAGAATTTCCAATAAACCGTAGCATATGAAAGGAAGAATTACCAAATAACTAGTTTAAATATCATATATTTTAGTTTTTATTTCCAGAATGATCTTGTAATTTTTATCAGACTTTTACCAGATTATCACAAGTATGGTAATTTTACCAGAAGTTTTTCTCTTAGTAAAAGGTTTTTGTTTGAGTCACAAGTTTTAAGCAATGAAACAATAACAGTCATTCAAAAAGTGTACAAATTTTTACGAGGCTTTGACTTCGTCAGTTGAGTATTTCCAACGTCAACTGTCAGATGATTGTTTGTGTTCCAACTTCACATAATGATTTTCTTACCGCAAGTCTGACACCCCGTAATTTTCGGTAGCTTTTAACAACTTGCGATTACTTGCACCTTCGTAAATAACATCTTTTTCCAAGATCTTGAAAATTTATTAGTTCCTTTTGCTAAGAACAGATATGTTACAGCTGTATCATCCACGCAATTTAAAACACTAATGATTTGCTGAAAGCGGCTGACAGATCTCAGATATATTTATTGATATTTTATTTAAAAAAAATTATAAAACAAACATTCAGAAATATCTTGCTCGTATATTATTTAAAAATTCAAAACGTAAGGAAAAAATGAAAAAAAAATTCTGTAATGAACGCATTCAGTGTCCATGAATCACGAGTGTTTCTATAAATCCCGTATGATTCATTCGACACATAAATAGTTTCGTGTCTAATCAGGAGGAAACGTCTCTTACCAAATTTGATGCATCGAGAAAAAAAGTATGGTCAAAATTAAAAGAACATGGTAAAATTTACCGCGCTTCTAGCTCTTTGGGAACAAAAAACTCGATAATTTTTACCGAAGCGCTTTGGTAATGATTTTGGAAAAATAAATAATAAAATATGATTTTATACTATGTGTTTATGGTATATATAATATAATTTGGTAATTTTACCATGATACCTTAGAGCATGGCATAAAAGCTATATATTCGATTAAATTTAATTGTAAGTTTTGTATTTTTTACTAAATGTGTGGATATAAGGACATTGTAATTTCGAAAATCGGAATTTCCGGTAAACCGTTACCATATGAGACAAAACCATCAACATATAAATCGTTTAAATACCTTATATTTTAATTTTATTATCAGAATTATGGCTTTTTTTACCAGATATGTCATTACTATATAGTACGGTAATTTTACCAAAATTTTGTAAAATAGGACCTAGATAAAACCTCGGCTGAAAAGTTTTTCTTTAAATTGGCCTATCGTAAGAGCGTAGTATTCGTAAGCGTAGTATTCATGCAGCGTAGTATTCGTAAAAGAAACACCGTTCGACCGAGTGTTGTTACCTTGGCCAAAGAATACCTAAGGAGGCCTTTTCATTTCAATTCTAACCTTCAGTAAGGATAGGTTCGAAAAGGGACGAAATATATTGCACCTCCAAAACCCGTTTCACTGTCTCCCCTACATTTTTTGTGGGGGTGCGTGTGTTAAGTAACCCGAAACTAATCACTGTCACAGAAGGGGAATTGCAACCTGCGGGGGTCAACTAGCTTTCAAAAGATATCAGAAGAAACTCACTCTTCATCTTATATTATGCTTTTTCTCTTTCTAAGAAAAACTTAAAAAATATTTTTTTTAACTCTAAAACGACTTTATTTATTTTCAAAATAGTTTTATCATTTTATTTAACATGCACTTTTTCTAATTATATCTTGAATTGTTTATTATTTTGATTTGATTATTTAGAGAACTAATAATAACCAGAGTATTTAAATTTATAAAATTTTACTATGTAGTCATATGAAAGTAATTCATATAAAGTAACTACATTAAAAATAAATTTATATTTTCTCTATAGATCAAATAAAGTTTGTTAATTTTTTTAAAATTGATTTGCTAATTTTTAAAACTTTTTATGTTAAAGTAAAACCTTGAGTTCAAGATTTTATTTTTTTATTACGTATTTAATTTTCTTCTTTCAATTACAATTCAAATACAAATATTTTTCACAATCTTTTTTTAATTTTAATTATTTTTTTTAAAGATTGTTACACCGTTTTGAAACTAATTAAATTCTACCTCTTTAAAAAACTATGTTAACATTTAATCCATTGTTTAAGCAAATATGGTTGCTTACTATGCAAATTTGATTTAGACTTAAATATTTGAATTTCGCAATTTGAATGAACTAAATTAACCTTCGCTAAAAGCTCACTTCATTTTAATTATTACTTTTGCTAACTACAATTATTATTGTATAAATAACTCCGAACTGGAATTATGATTCGATCTTAAAAAATAAACACCGGGGTTATTTGTCACAAACAAATTGAAACATCAAAATTGAAAATTATTCGATTTAATTATCACAAAATTTTAAATCATATTAAGACAGATCTAGTTTCCGATTATATCACTTAACTTATTCAAATAATTTAGTTCGGATACATTTAAAACTTCACCCATAAACTCATATTCATCATTTTTAGGTTGTTACCAACCAACCAACTTACCACCAAGGTTGTTACCAACTTGCGTTTACCATTAAAAAATAAACTCAAGCATTAGATTTATTCATATATTTGTATTAATTTCATCAGTTCGTAAAATATTATAGGGAAAAATTATTTGACACATCATGGGAATACATTAATAAACCAAAAAGAAAAACCACAGTTAAGAAGAAAAAAACCTTAACATTTTAAGTTGAAGATTATGAAGTTTTAAATTTTAAAAATCAAAGCTTTTATTTCCGCGTATAATAAAAGCCTTTATTGCACTCAAAAATTACTTTTACCCGAAAAAAATTAACTCATTATCCATAGATTACAATTTATGCTCTGCACAAATAAAAATAAATCAATTTTAACCTACAACCATGAAAATACTTTTTATCTCCTAAACCGAAACATTTAAACTTTAAATCATAAGAAATTGTAGTGTATCTACCACTACAAAACTATAATTCCAATTCACTAGTATATAAGACACGTTAACTCGATTCTTTGATGGGGTACCTTTTCATAGAGGAAGGTTGATTTTGCCGATAACTTCTACACCCACATTGGTGACCCGGACGTGATGTGAACACGCCTACCTTGGAAGAAACTCCCACTTTGAAATGAACAAACCTATCTTAACAGTAACGCCCACTTCGATTTGAAAAAGCCCTACTTCGATGGATGGTCCACACTCAACAGTTGACTTGCTAATTGTGACTGCGACATTATCCACCTCCTCGCGCTGTCGCTGCTCAGTCTCGATCGCACACAACGTCGGCCTGTATACACTGGACTGCTAATGGCAACACAGGAGAGACCACGACCGTGAACTTAATACAGCTCTCACGATCAGCACTCAAAAGTACGGTGACCTTAATACAGCTCTCCCGACTTCTCACGAAACAGCAATGAATCAACTAGTGGTATCCGTTCATCGAATTCTATCATAGATAAAATTCTGGTGGGGGAGTACTATAGTGTATCTACCACTACAAAAATATAATTCCAATTCACTAGTATATAAGACATGTTAACTTGATTCTATGCTTCTTGACTTATACAAAAATAGATCTCTTAAGTATTTTCTTAAGAGCACTGGACACTCCAACCCCCTTATTTGGTCTTCCTCCAACTACGACCCAGATGACTCTAAGTGCAGGAGACGGCCTAAGGCCATTCTCCATTACTTTAAAAATCATCAAGACATCGCTTGAGTCGTATTGCTGGTTTTTTCGTTCCCTCTGACTGGCTCCACGTCTCATCTATCATCATTACCCTCTTCCACTTGCTTGGGTTGGCCCATTTCTTAGCGGAATTAATGCAGCTCATTCTGAATCAATTTACTAACACAACTACTAACAATGCTAACCACTAACTGCTTATTTCTCAATAATTTTAAATAAAAAATAAATAATTATTAATAATTTAATATAATATAATAAATTTTTTTTTCTTAAAGATCAATGACCTCATTTGCTTGTTTATGTTTTTACCTGTCTGTGTTATCCCTGTTTTGTGCTGTCCTTTCTATCTTCTTTTTCCTCAATATTATTTAACTACCTAACATTAAGTTTACTAACCCAAATAATTTCAACATCAACGGCCTTTGATTCAGTTTGTAATCATATAATTTACGGAGGTGGCATTTTTGGCCAGGTACTCCGGTGCACCTATTACTAGTTTCCGCAGTTTCCTTGATTCTATGGTAGGGTACCTTTTCTTAGAGGAAGGTAGACATTTTCGGTAACACTCTCCCCACAGAAATGAAAATAAAAATATATACATTTTTTTTTAATCTCTAAAATATTTCGATTGAAGTAATTACGTTAATATTAGTGTTTCGAGGATTTTCAAAGGGTAGGCAATTGCAAGAAAATTGAATTTTTTTTTCTGCATTGGTACTTTTTTTCTGTGCTAGTACTGGTTCGGTAACTCAAGATCCACAATCCATATAGCCGAAAATAAAAGAAATTGCACATTCACATAGAATTGGATCGTAAAACTTATGAGATTTTAGCAGTTCGGAGAAAATGGTTCAATTTTAAGAATTACGATAATTCAGTTCAAGCTGACACCATATTAAGGTAGCAGCAATTTTGAATGATTTTATAATTCCCAATTCAAGATTTCTGACTGAGTATATAAATATTTTATGGATACATCAAAATGATTTATCAACAAAATATATTTTGATTCATTGGTTATACAAATTAAACTTTCTACGTGGAAACAACTTAAAAAAATCGATAAAAATTATTATTTTTGTTGTATTTAATTTTAAAAAGTTAAATAGTTATTAAATTACAAAAAGGATCTAAAATTTATTCGATTACCTTTTCTTAAATCACTTCATCAAACGCAATTTCAAATGGCTTCAAGCGTGCCTTATCATATTTAAATATTTACATTTATATTGACTATGTACATCACTTTTTGATTATAAACTTATTTCATAATATTTATCTCAGAAAGTTTATAGTAGCACAATTTTCAAGATTTAATTTCTGTTACATTTGTAATTTGTTTATTTTCAAAAATGTCTGTTATAGAAAAGACATTTTTCTCCCTTTTTAAATCATTGAAATATCAAAATTACGCTCAAAACCTTTCTGAAAAAATTTATAAAATTTACTTATTTCATTCATCTAGTTCTTAGTTTAAATTTATTTTAACCTCTAAGATTTTAATTATTGTAAAATAATACGGAGTTTATTTATTAGAAGTATTTGATTCCAACAGAGGATTAATTTTTCTCTTCGTTTAAAAAAAAATGCTTTGATTTTCGTAAAAAATTAATTAATTGGCAGAATAAGTCAAGCAATCAAGGTCATCAGAGAAGAAAAAATTGATGCGAAATAAAAGGAAATAATAAATGTAAGATTTTCCTATCTATGTATTGCCATAAAGAGAATGTAAAAGAAAAAGAAGTCGGCAAAAAAACTAATTTGTTGCAGTTTATTATGAATAAAAAGGTTTTTTTACATATTCTTGTTGAATAAAAAATAATCTGAATTGATTAGAATTTCCCTTTTAACATTTTTAAAGAGGAAAATAGTTTTAAACAATGACAAAAAAAAAATTTCTCATATTAGAGAAAGTTATTGTTAGCTCAACTTTATTTTCGTATTTTTATTTTTATTCTATATTGTGGAAAAAATTTTCTGTCTTGTGAGTAAAAATCTAATGTTTACTATTTACATTACAAATAAAAGTTAACATAACATAAATAGTAAAAAATAGCTAATAACTGTACAATACTTAAAGATTTTTTTCTGCTTCGTGACCTATTATTTATTTTTATTCGTCTAAAAAAGACAATAACTATGATTCAATACGTATGGATTACTTAAACTTCACTAACCTCATTACTTACTTCAAATATTATTAGCGATAGGCAATAATTTTTCTGCTTCGCGTGTTGTGGTTAAAACTTATTTGCATGAAAAAGACAGTAACGGCGATTCAATGCATATGGATTATTTCAACCGCACTAAGCTCATTGTTTACAAAAAATATCCTTAGTGGTAGACAGATTTTTAGTTAGGATTCCACTGTTTTCAGGCTAACTATAAGAGTAATCCGTTGATGCTTTTAACCAACGCAAGTAAGAGCTTATTTTAATGTAGTGCTTTATGAAGGTCATTTTGTGCTTACATTAAGACCCAAGATTTTCGTTGTTTTCGAAATTTTACTCAAAGCTAATCTGCTCCAAAATAGGAAATTATTTTTATAAAATAATCTGAATTTGAAGTAGAGAATAGCTTTTTAATAAGCCGTCCCCGCACGTATATATGATTTGAATAAACAGCGCATGCTCGACAAACAGATTCTTGTAACTACGCCTATTCAGTTGCACTTGTTCAGCATCACGCGGCTATACAATACGCGAAGCAAAAATATCCTTATTTAGTACTACAATTGGTTTTTTATCATCGGAGGAAAAAAGCTGATTTCAATAGTTAACTAAAGTAAGTTGAATTATTATTGCCACAATTTTTAATAACACATGCATAAATTATACGACTTTTACATCGATTACTTTAAATGCATACAAAAATTCTGATGGCTATTCAATACTCTTGCTTAACTTACTAGGATACATTATAATACGCATGTATTTATTAAATTTTAATGCTTGATATAGAAGTTTTTAAGATTTGAAGTGCTTCGATTTTTTTCAACATCCGTCAAATGGTATGGCTTTGACTAAATCCGCTCTTTTCCTGTTCATTTTCGAAAATTCTAATAATCTTTTCAACTAAAAGAAATAACATTTTTTTAATGAAGAAAAAAATCTAAATGTCCCCTTTATTACCTACTACTAGAACTGGGCGATATTAGAAATTATATATCGTGATGAATCGTCAGTTTTGCATCGCGATATAGCGATGTATCGCGATATAGTATTTTTCAATTTCATTTACTTGTAAGAAACAGAAAGTCAGATTTCTATCAAAACTTCATACTCAGATTGAATTAAATCAATTTATAAATTTGAAGATATATTTGTTTTGCTTAAGAAAGATATTAAATAAATTGACTAGAATGTACAAATCTTACTTAAAATATTTATTGAAATGTTTGTTTAGAAATTCATAATACGCGTAAAACAAAGTGTTAAAAACTTTTTTTAAAGCGTTTTTTACAAATTAATATTTTCTTGTACTATTATGCATAAATAATTACATAATTATTAAGTTCGATCGTAATGTTCAACTTCTAAATGAAGCGTTAAAAATTATTTGTATGTTTAAAACAAAGTGCTAAATAAATTTTAGAAAGAAAAAAAAACGCTTTTAAAACACTATTTTTTATTATTATCATTTCAGTTATTATAGTTCTACTATAGTTCATTTACGTCACAGTAGAGCTGCACAATGGGCTATTGGCGACGGTCTGGGAAACATCCCTGAGGATGATCCGAAGACATGCCATCACAATTTTGATCCTCTGCAGATGGGATGGCACCCCCGCTTCGGTAGCTCGACGACCTGCACGTGAAGTCGAGCACTTTACGGTAGAACAGTTTAACGAGGACCAATACCGCACACCCTTGGTCCCTATGCAGACTGATCCAAGTTGTCACCCACCCGCAGACCGCAGCCAGTGATGCTCGACTTCGGTGATCTGCAGGGAACCGTGTCTTAACGATCAGTCCACTGCGGGACCTTATCATTTCAGATAAATAATTAAATTAAATTAAATAATGACCGAATTATGAACGAAAAACAAAGTAAGATTTAATTTCTTAAAAATAAGAAAATTGTGATATTCGATAATATATTTAGCTAACTAACAAATAATATGAAAAGAATATTTTTTAAAAAAATTATTATACTCTCTAGTAAAACGAAGTGCTAAATGATTTAAAAAAGTGAATAAAATACGCAAACCTTTCAATTTTTTTTGTATAAACAAAGTTGATTGACTTATGTCCAAATTCAAATGACAAAAATAAATTTTGTTTTAACTTTATTTCTAAAAATAAAAATAACAAGATTTATAAATTTAAAATCAGTAATAAAAACTCATTAAATTATTAGAAGTTTCATCCAAAAAGTTTTTAAGAAATTAAAAGAAAGTAAAAAAATAACCTAACAAATTCAATTCTTTATGGGAGTCTAAATTAGACACTTAAAAATAAAAAGACAATAAAAGAAAGAAATTTTCACACCTAAAAATAAAAAGAAGTTTTTTTAAAAAAAAACTTATCTAATTAATGAAGAAACTCTTCTTTATATATTTATTTCAATAATAGATTGCCTTCAGAACAAGGTAACATCGGCGATCACGAAGTTAGTCCCACTTAAAATAATCTACAAGAAAAGTCGCAACAAATAAAAAAAAAAGCTAAAAGGTGCGAAAAGGAACATGCGATATAACGATATGTGTTTTCAAAACTCTGATTCTGATTCTACAGCTCACCAATCAAGGCCATTCCAACATAACGAAACGAACATCGTCTTCCACAGCGCGAGTCGACATCGGAACGTAAGAGAAGAGTCTTATATTGCTATATCGTTATCTTATATCCTTGTGTGTCTTATATCGCTTTATCGTTATCTTATATCCTTGCGTGTCTTATATCGCTATATCGTTTTGCGCTCGTTGTCTTTACTCGACGGCTTAAATCAGATTTCTGATGCATCGCCTTGATTGAAAGTCGCTGTATCGTCTTGCCGATATATGCGTTAAATCGATATGTCTCGATACATCGATTTATAGCCCAGTCCTACTTACTACTTCAATAATAATGGAGATTCACCGATCATGGAGTTTAAGACTTTTGCAGACGTGGGATTTCGTAAGTCGCGATCAAATTCTCCAGCGGATCGTAGACTTCGAGACGCGATCGTTGAAATCTAAAACCGACCACGTAATCTTAAGACTTCAGGAGTGAGAAGTGATAAAAAATTCAATTAATGCTTATTATTGGAGGAAACAGAGTGAAAATCAATTGTATATAATTTAAAGGAACATGAAAGATATCAAATTTCTTATATCGTTTTATATATGTTTTCTTCAATGATCTAGATATACAAGAAACTTAAAATATGTTTATTAAATTTCAATTTAATGAATTTTAATCGGTTGATTAATTATGACGTTGTGTTATTTTTAGAAGTATGTTGATAATTCATTTTGTTCAATCTTGTTTGTAGTGTCTTTACACTTCGTTAATTTAATCATGTTTGCCACGTTACAATGCATTATTAAATATTTTTTTGACTTATTTATGAATAGAAAAATTTAAATTATGATTGAAAATCATTTAATCAGTTTTTCTAAACGGTTCCTGCTCGACTCAGATGAGAAAATTAAATTTTTTCTTTACTTTCTTAACGTGATATCTAAAAGAAATGAATATCAATATTATTTAATAGGCAGAGTTAGACGAAAACGCAGGATAACAAAAAAAAAGTTTTAAAAAAAAGTTATATTGTCTTGAAAGAGTTCTACTCAATTTATCAATCTGTAGTTTCATGAGAAAAATACCAATTGCATGCATTAGATCAATTCGTACAAATATACATTTCCCCCTAAATCAATTATTAAAATTATCAAAATAATATGATGTTCACACATTAAAATTGAAAATAGTTTTTGAAATCAATGAAAAATCGTTTTTTTTTCCTTTTCTTTTTTTCTTAACTAAAAATCGCTTAATTTTCTATTTAATTGTTTATTTATTTATTTTGAAATTCTGTTACCATTTCAACTTTCGTTTAAAAAAAACTAAAAATACAGAATAGTTTAAGAATCAAAATCATCTATATATAAAAAATCGATCAAAAAATCTAAATAAAAAAGGATGAACGTGAAATTTCTCAATTTCTTCCACTTTTAAGATTTATATGGGAGTAAAAAGAAAAATGGAAAAAATTTTAAATTATTTGGGATAATTTCCTTCTCATTTTTGTTATTATGAAATGTTAGAGAAAAAACATGTCATTAATAGATCGTAGCTGAAAGAAGGGAAAATATGTTGATGCGGACAGAAGCATGCTTCATGTGTGGCGATGATATTTTTACCTCCAGCAACTTCAGCACTTATTTTTCGCCTCACGGGACAGTTAGCTCAGAATAATTCTCATAAAAAAGAAGAATAATTGTAAAAAAGGAATAAATAAAAACGATATCACTCAAGATGTCTAGGCTACACGAGGAAAAAAGGTGCCAACTGTATCTTTAAAAAAAAAAAGCCGGGATCTTATTTCATTCTTTTGTTGCTCAGTTTAAAACAAATATCATTTATAACTCCTTCTCTCTAATGTTATTTGTGGTGTGCGCTTTATCCCTTCATAAGAAATGCCCTCTGATTCAAATAGACATCCTGTCTATCAGACATAAAATATTGGAAATTAAACATAAATGAAAATAAAAAGTAACTTTATTTTGCGAGCATATTTGATTAAACAGGGTGCTTACTTTAAATCGTAATCACCCCAAATACTTTCGATCGACCGTGGTTTGAAAGTGGGGTCTAGGTACAGTAAAATGGCTATGCGGTACAATGGCTATACGGTTTGGTGTGAACTCTTTTAGCTTTCCTACTTTAAAAATGGTATCATATAGGAGAAAAGTAAATAACAAAGCTGTAGAATATCATCGACTTAATACGAATCGATTTGTACCTTGCAGGTATTTAATGCTAAGGAAAGGACGCTTAAAACGCGGCTTTTTGTTCGGGTTTCCTACTCGGGTTGCAGGACGGGTTACAGGACGGTTACGAACGGGTTACAGGACGGTTGTTCGGATTACAGGACGAAGCAATCTTACAGAAAATACTATTTATTAGAGGACACTTTTATTTCCGATATACAAAGCTTGAGAGTAGCTTGGATATTGAAAATAAAGTATTTTGTGATGTAACTAGTATTTTTATTACGTTACAGCAGGGGCCGCCAAACTTTTTTGATCATCGACCCCTATATAATTTTTCGAAATCTTCATCAACCCCCATAAAAGTAATTTTCTGCTAATTAAAATAAAACTCTATTAGATACTGTGTTTGTACATTTATTTTATGATTTTGAACATTTATTAAAGTAATAGTACGTAGTGTAACAATAGTTTTATGAAAAATATATTAATGCTGAAATATAAATACATTAATATTTATGAAATAATAAGTAATTATAAGTAAGTAGAAATAATAAGTAAAGTAACTACGGATTTATTGCTTCTTAATCAACGACATGGGTGTGCCTGGTGTTTTTAATCA
>NC_092214.1:75862513-75900091 GCF_043381705.1 Parasteatoda tepidariorum | reverse complement strand
TAATTAATGAAGAAACTTTTCTTTATAAATTCTTTTCAATAATAGATTGCGTTCAGAACAAGGTTACGACGGCGATCACGAAGTTAATCCCATTGAAAATAATCTACAAGAAACGATTTCAAATCGCGAAGGTGCGAAAACGAACATGTGATATAACGATATAAGGTCTCAAAAGTGATTCTGATTCTACCGCTCATCAGTCAAGGCCGTCTCAACATAACGAAACAATATCGTCTTCCACAGCGCGAGTTGGCATCGGAACGTAAGAGAAAGTCCTTGCGTGTATCGCTATATCGTTATATCGTCTTCTTCACTCGACAGGCTTAAATCAGATTTCTGATGCATCGCTTGAAATGAAAGTCGCTGTATCGGTTTGCCGATATAGGCGTTAAATCGATATGTCGCGATATATCGATTTATAGCCCAGTCCTAGTACTAAGTGATAATAAATGATCAAAGAATAATGATATATGTATACTTTGGTTAACGTTTTGTTCCGATTTCCTAATTTGCCAGAGAGTGATATATGCTTTTGAAAATAATTAAAATTTCTCTTAAACAATAATAACATTTTTTGAAAAGTAAGATTAACGTTTTAATATACTAATCACAATACATTCTTCCTTCTTTTTTTTACACAAAAGGTCAATTTCTCAAAATAGAAAAGCCTTGAACATTCGCAAACATATAAGACCATAATTAAGGGAAATCAATTAAATACGAATGGTTGTAGAATTAATAATTTTTTTCAAATATTAGCCTCCATCTGGTAAGATTTGAAATAATTACCTGATACTATATTTGCCATCTTGCCATAACAAAGAAAAAGTATAAAGCTCATATAAGGAAAAAAAAAAATTTATTTTTCAGAAAATAAATGTCTAATTAGAGTTATATCAAAAACATATTTTCGTTGGGAATTGTTTACATCAAACAATTTATTTTTCTGAGTCGAAAATACAAATAATCACGCAAAAGAAAAGAATTAAGATGATGGGATGATTAACTCTTGCTTCCACAAAGCTGAATTTTAAATAGAAAAAGTTTTAATTTTGGGACTCCAATCTATTAGGATGTTATCCGAAAGTTTTATTAAATTCGTTTTCCTTTCAATTTTACATTTTCATAAATTGGTTTTTACTTTTTGTCTTCAAAAAAGAATTTTTGACAAAGCTTATTTAACAAAGGTTTTTTTAACCTTCATTTAATGATTTTTTCTATTCTTTAACTTTCTTCGTCAATTTTGTTATATTATTATTTTAAAGTAATCGCTCAACTTTGAAAGATTTCAATAACTGAAATTGCGTAAAATATTTTAATGCATCATTTTTAATGCATATCTATATTTTTTTCGTATTTACTAATGAACGAAACTAAGAAAACAAATTTTTAAAAAAAATACCTGAAAATAAATATTTTCTGATTATTTTCATTTCATTAAAATTATGAGGCTTGTAAAATATTAAATTAACGTTCATACATACGATTAAAGAATAACTGTAGTGTCCTAAATAATTGTTAGACGATCTAAGCACTGGTAAAAGCAAAACTTACATTAAAAATGAAAAAAGAAATATTTTGAACTCTTTTTCACTTAAAATTTTTCAACTACAAAGTAAACATTCCATAAATTCAAGAAAATATAACATTAAAATAACATCACATAAAAAGTTTTGAAAATCGAGAACAAATTTTCTCATTCGCAGAACGCAAATATGCTTCCCATACACAAATATGGTTAATTTCCCGAAAAATACTCTCCACACTTCTCTACTATTATTGGTTCGAAAAGTTAGCTTGCCTTCTGAGTTAGGTTTAAAATCTCCTTACAACTTTATGTATTTACTAATAATCTTGTCTTAACGAAATTATATTTTAAGGACCATAATGATATTTTTCTTCCTTTTACTTAATTTTGATGCAAATTTTTGTTGTTGCTCCTTTTTTTTTATTATTTAATATTGACTAAAGTTTCGTAGTGTATGATGATTTTTCTTATTAAAAGTTTGTTTTTTTCTAAAAAAAAAAGAAATAAATAAAAGAAATAAACGAATAAAAGAAAAAGTTTAGTTTTATACTGTGGCACAAGATAAAATAATAGTTACGATTATTTACAATTCAACGATTACTTAAACGACTACTTAAACGCATATTTACAGCAATTAAAATCCTTAATTTCGTAGGCTTTCGCTGTCATGACTTATCATCATAGCCACACCTAGAATAACTCAAGTCAGAATATTTTTCACATCACTATAATTTATAGAAGAAAAAAAAAGTTATTTGCCCTTTTTTTACTCCAATTTTAACTCTAATTTTACTAAAATTAAATTAAAATGAAAATTCTGAGAAAAAAAATTAGTCAACAGTTTAATAAGTCAACAGCCAGTAGTATTAAAATAGTGAGTGTTATTGTAGTGTGTGAGTATTATTAAAACAGTGAGTGCTATTGTAATGTGTGAGTATTATTAAAATAGTGAGTGAGTAGTTCAATAGTTCAAAGTAGTTAATAGTATTTAAAAGTTCAGAAACTATAAAAGCCGATTCGAATGCTTTGCTTCGAAAACGTTATCCTGCAAATAAGTACTTGCCTTTTGATAATTGAAAATATTTTTAGGCTTTTGTAACTTTATAATGTACTCTAGGTAAAAGCAGAATTCGCCACGAAAAGTTTCTCCCGCAGTGTAGCGTCTTCTTAAGTTTTTATTGTAATATTCAAAACCAATTAAAACTTATATGCAGACCATCGTTTGACTCATAAATGCTTGATGAACAAGAGTTTTACCTAAAATTTTGAGGACATATCTTTTGGTTGCTTTAATAGTATATTATCCAATAAAAGAAAAATTGATTATTTTGAATACAAAAGGGTCAAATAATTAATAAATATTGTTTGACGTAAAGAATTAGTATGATTTTAATATTTATATTTTTTGAAAAAGATAAAATAAAAATAAGAACGTTAAGCACGTTCCATCATTTAAAATTCTTTCCGGTATTTCTTTTATAGTCAATGTCATTTATTATTAGATTCTTTACTTAAATAAATAGCGATTGTTTTATGGCATAACTTATCTTCTTCAATTGAATTCTTTCGGAACTTTAAAATAGATGTAAATATTAAAGCTTTCGAACTACCGGCAAACACTACAACTTTCTAAACTGTCTAATTAGTTGTTTTCTTGGCCGACATTGCGAGTGAAGACAAGAGCTATCTTTAACACTTCGCGTCAAATTTTTCTTATTTATTAACCTCACTATCAGCTAATGTTAAAAGTTTTGCTTACTTTTACTTTGTTCCCATAATAGATTTGGAGGAACTGCAATGGATCAGCTGTTAAGTATTCTTACGTTTTGCTATAAACAAAACTTTCTACTGTTAAAACCATTCATAACAATCTGTTGTTCACTTTAATGGCTTCCATTGTTGATTTCGTTTCGGCGGGAAAAATTTAAATGCTACTTGAAATGAAAACGATTGCGAGAGTAGAATAAAATGTTTACTTATATTTTCACACTCAAACTCTTGAATTATCGTTTTTAACTCCTTGTTTTGTATTCATTCATTCACTGATTACAATCAAAATGTGGTGCTCTGTGGAAACTAAACTACTGTTGTGTTTCTGTATCGAATAGCGTAAAAAACTTACCATTTTATAAGAAGGAGTTGAGCCATAATATCGTTCAAATCCACTGCAACCTTAAAATAGCTCAAATTTGAAGCATATTATTGTGTTTCTAAATTTCATAATATGATTCATCTTAAATAGAAACGTAGTTCAATTTAACACTTTATTGAGGTTGCAGAAAATTTGCATCTCCCAGTATCTGAAAGTATCAAGTATCATAGCTTCCTAGTATTATGATTATAATATGAATAGTGACATTTTTTAATTGTTTGAACTCTCAATTCCATTTTTAAAAAAATTTAATTAGTTACATTGAGACCTATTCTTGTACATTTACTTCCCAATCTTTTTCGTTCAAAGGGGCCCCATCTTATACCATTTAGTTCTATCACAAACAACTTTATTATGGGTCCGTGTTCTTAAAAAAAGCGTATAATAATTGAATACTACAACTTTCTGTCAAATATTTATCAAATAGTTAAAACAATGAGGGTAAACTAATTTCAGTTTTAAGTTTATAAGTTTCTTTTCCTAATTTTAGATTTATGAGTTAAAAACAATTTATACCTTACTCATATTGTACTTCAAGGAAATGGTTGAACTTGACTTAACTTGTCATTTGTCAAGACTTGACTTGTTGTCATAAGTTGTTGATACTTATAACTAGTCTAAAGAAATAACTACGTGCTCTTACACTGTAAAAATGGGCTTTTCAAAATTGAGCAAAATTGTCAATTGAAACATCATATACTCATTTTTGAGTAAAATGCATGATCTTAAAAATAATGGGGAAAGAAATATGTGTGAGAGAGATGTTCGTTGTCTGTAGGCAGGATTCGAACCAATGACCTCCATGGTTGAAGTAGGTCCAGTCCAAGGAGTGCTAGGAAGCTTTATATAGAAGCCGCCGAAATGAAGTATCATGACATAAATTCCACTTACTGAAAAGTTTTTAAAGCACAGCAAAATAAGCAAAAATTGAAATTAAAATTACCTATCTCTTGACTAAGCTATTGGGACAATATCTTTTAAAATTGCAAACTTTTGTAACAGGAAATTAATATCATTGCAGCTCCAACTATATAAAGCTTCCTAACTTCCCCTCGACTGAGGTGTGCAACTATTGTGATTATAGCATTCAAAATAATCCCGGAGGTCCTTGATTCGTATCCTGCCGCAGCCAACTAACATCGCTCTCACACATTTCTCCCTCTACATCTCTTTTGAGACTATGCATTTTACACAAAAATGGGTAAAAGCTGTTTCAATTTAGAATACGTAAGACTTTTAAATTCGATTTTATTTGCTTCCGAGCAATTTTGTTACACAATTTTGAAATTTTTGCTTAATTTTAAGAAACCTTTTTTCACAGTGCATTTCTAGAAATTATTATTAATTTGGAGAAAATAATTTTAGGTACACAAAGGAGACCCTCTCCTCTATTGTTCCAATGATTTTTATCTGCTTTCATTTACCTCCCTAATTTTTTTTCTGTAAAGTATTTTATGAAGAAAATCTAGTATGGTAAATCGATAATTGTGGCTCATTAACCACCGTAATTAACTAGGTAATAATTGTGGTTAATAAATCACAAGAAACTGAATTATACTTTCACGTACTTTAGCTTTGAAAAACTGCTGTGTTACTTTTAATTTCAATTTCATAACTAAAAAATAATTTGTTGGATCACTGACAAGGTAATTAAATTTGTAAATTTGGTGATAATTTGGTGGTAAATTTGGTGACATTGTAAATTTGGTGATAAAAAATAATTAACAAATAAAATAAGTAAATTAACAAGTCAAGTAAATTAACAAGGCAAGTAAATTAACAAGTAGTAAAGGTTTTCCGAAATTTTTCACTTATTTTAAAAATACAAAAATCACTATCAAAACTTATACTTTGACTCATTGACTTACGAGGAATTTTTTTTTCTTGAATTGTTTTTTCATTTTTAATTTTTAATCTAAATGGTTTTGAATAATTTTTCTAAAACATTAACATCTACTTACATTAGGAAAACGCAAGTTTTAAAACTGCAAATCTAGTTCTTTTTTTTTTCAAAGCAATACTACAAGCCACTAATTACTTATTAAGCCACTAATCATTTATAATTACTTTTCCAAAACATTCCTTTTTATCTCTTTCAATTTTTTTTTACAATTTTTCCATCAAAAAATGTTTTTTCTTTTCTCACATTGCAATTGCAATTAATTTATTTAATAAATATTTAATTTTTTTGTTTTACGAAAAAAAATTCTGCAATTTAAAATAAATAAATATTTTGAAGATAATTACGTTTACATGAGCATATTTTTTTTTATTTTCGTTATAATTACTTATTTTCCCCGTTGGTCCAGAATTTTACGATTATCTTCCGAAAAATCTATCTAATTAAACTATTTATTTCTTATATAGTGAATGCGCTTATTTAAAACATTCCATTTTATCTCGTTTAATTTTTTGTAACAATTTTCCCATCCAAAAAAGTTCTTTTCTCATACATTTTTAAACTCTAAAAAAAGAAGTTTTCAAGTTTTCCGCCCCTTTTCTAACGTAAAAATGAGAATTAAAATCACCAAGGAAACTCAGGACTGTGACGTCACATCTTTCAAGAACGACGCCCTCAAGTTGAAAGAATTTTTTTTTTATTTCTTTGAACATCTTCAAGGGAACGATGGACTTATCAGGGTTCTGAAAATAGAAAGTAATGCTCAAGCAATTGGCTCTGTCCGTAATTTCGGGTACATTAAAAGAAAAAATGGATTTAATCGTGTCACCGCCATGATACACTAAATAATTTTTTACTATTAAAATATTTTAAACCTTATCATTAATTATTAACTATTTTCTTTGAGTTTGTACGCGTTAATATTTAAAAAAGTAAAGCCTGAAAATTTATTAATACTTCTAAATAAATTAAAACAGTTTTATAGATTTATGTGTTATATAAATAGGAATATGATACTCTTCAAGCGTTTTTTTTTCCAGGAATAAAAATTAAGTCGCGTTATTTCGTACTTATGACATAAATACTATACAAAAAAGTATTAATATACAGATGACAAGCAAAAAAAAACAAGAAAAATAGCTCTCCGAGCTTAAATGACAGCTGTTTCTAAAGCCATCAATAGTATTAAAGAAGATGAGTTTATTACAGATATCTCGTCGCCACTTACTAAGCAAAAACATTAGTTAACTGTAATTTTCAAATCGCGACTACTGACTTTAAAAATTATGAAAATTGAAAAACAAAATTTTGATAAATTTGTTCAAATAAAAAAGTTAAGTTTTAAAATAACAATCATAACATTTATTCCAGATAAAATTTCAGGGTATCTCAATTTAGCATATTGTATTGTAAATACTTTGCTTAAAGATGAAACATTTGAATATTCACTCCACTTTTTTAATAAAGAATTAACATAAGTTGACAATATGTGCGTAACTTAATATTTCCTCAAACCGGTGCACTGAAATCCATAACAATGACTAAAATGCATGTCACCAATGGCAAATAAATAAATGAAATGATTTAAAAAGAAATGCATCAAATCAGATTTGTAAAACTATTATCATTATTTTCTCTAACTAAATCATAATTATCACACTGTTAAAATTTTTCATTTCAAAATTATGGTAAAATAACTGGCAGCTGTCTGTTCATCGATTAACCGTAAAGTTTACGGTAAAGAACATTTTTTTCCTTTATGGTTTAGAAACCATTTTCAAAAAGTATGATTATAAAACCATGAATACAAAACTATACGATTTTTCAACCATTTACAACTAGCACTTTTCAAAAACGTAGAAAAAAGTTTATTATTTAACTAGACATAGGAGCTCCGCTTTTCGTAAGGTAATGGGCGTTGGAGAGTGCCGGACACTGGTAACTCTTCATATGTTGAAGGGAATGGGGGAAATATTGTGGTGTCAACACTAGGACTTGAACTCCTGTTCTGCCGGTCATGAGATTGACGGATAAGCCTGTCCAGCTATGATATATACGCAATTGCAAAGAACTAAGTAGCTTCATTAGGTGGTTCTAGTTAGTGCGATAAAATTGTGGTTGTTTAACCGCATTAGGAGAAAGCAGTTAATAAACAGTTTTTCTCACAATTATCAGTTTGATTACCACTTTATTTATTGTTATTTTACCGTTTTGGTTAAATATGGTAAAATAACCATTCAATAACTTGTTATTTAAGCATTTTTTCCGAAAAATTTCTAACAGTGCAGTACATATTATCTAGTATCATAATTCTATCCTAGTAAAATCTCAAAAACTAACGACATTATTTTCTCGCTGATTTTAATAAAAAAACTTTAATTTTTAATGTTGACTCTTCGTTATTTTTATTATTATTGTTATATTTTATTCTTGCTTTTGCCCAAAAATTATCATTCTGTTTTCTAGATAACTTTCAAATTTAAATTATGTAAACATAAAATCTGAGTCTGTAAGTCATAAAACAAATATTAGGATTTAAACAAATCCATAAGCTTTGTTTACATACTTAATGATACTCAGCATAATACTCAGATTGTTAAGGTGTTTAAAGTTAGAATAATATATATTTTATGTATTTAAGGTATTCGACTAGTTTCGCTAATTTTTGTTTTAAAAATTAACATAAAATTTTAAAAAACTGCTTATTTATTTTAATGGATAAAAACTTAAATAACTAGCAATAAAATTATTATTATTTCATTTTTGTTCCTTAATTGGCTATTTTTAGGTAAAAATAAGGCATTTTTTGCATATACTCTAAGCACTGGGAAAAGATTTCTATTTCCCAAAATAAAAAACTTTGAGGATTTTATTTAGAAGGCTATATATATTACGGAGTTTCATATATTACTGAGTTAAGAATCAATGTAGTTAAGAAAGCAAATTTTTTAAAATTTCTGCACTTGTCTGCGAAAAAACATGCATAAAAAATGAAATTCGACTTTTTCTCTCAGCTTGTAGAATAACCTAAACATAATTTTTAATAGAACTGATAATGTAGCGGACCTTCATAAAACCTAAAAGGTTTTTCTCAGAATTACTTTTCAATCACAAAATATTCCGTCTGCCATGTTATGTTTTGAGTCAAACACGCTAAATCATATTCTAAAGTATATAACGAACAATTAATAAAAATGTACGTTTTTGCTTAATTAAATGCTGCTGTCAACGTCATATCTTTTACAACACACTGATTTATATTTTTAAAGTGCACAATTGCAATTTATGTGCGACAACACTTGTTTACCAGTGAAGATAGTTTAGAAAAGAAATATATTCCAATGTTCTATGATTAGTTCGTGAAGCAGAAGTTTTTAGTGCCAAGTACCGTGTCAGGTCTGTTACCACAATTAGTTGACTGAAATATATTTTACTTAATAAGTTTTTAGTCTAAATCAAACACCATTTTAATGTTTTCATTGTAATTTATCTTCCTGAAGTTTTACTTATAAAAATCCATATCGGTAACCATTTATTTCCATTACCCTACCTAGTATCAGATGAAAATTTGTAACGTGACAAACTTGATTGACCATTACGCATATAAATGTAAATTTTGAAAAGTTTTTCTTTTCAAAATTTTTCATTTATATACGATTACTATTATTAAAATTATATGGGAAATTTAAAATCAAAGTAATAAGGATTATAGTATCAGACATGACAATGAAAAAATTTTCTTTGAATCTAGCCAACAACGTATCAACTAAAAATTAATAAAAACATAAAAAAGAAATTTAAGGAAAACGTGAAGGACATTTAAATAGCATAGCAAGTTATATGTGTTTAATTACTTTTAAAAATTACATATTCTTATTTAACAATTTTTCTCCTTTCTTCATTTTCCAAGTGACAGTTATGGCATCTTGGTTGTCAAATTGGCAGCATTTTGTTGCATAAAAAATTATTTATCTTAAAAATGTCTTCTTTTTTTTAACTTATTTTAAGAGAATAAAATTGGTTATCATTTAGTTAAAGCAATTAACTCGGGGAGAATAATTGATGTATGAGCAACTTATTTCAAAGTTTTATTAGATTGTGTTGTTTAGGAAATGCAATCAATTTTGCTTCCAATGTAAAACCAAAAATTGTTTCAAGTTTGTAACAGATTGTTTTGATAGCTTATAAGCTTTTGCTACATATTTCATTAAAATTATTGGGTATCGATTATTTGAAATTTCTGAAAAACATTTTTCAAAATGTTGAAATTGTCTTTAGATACATCGCTTAGGCTCTCGTACATAACAGTTCTATTCTAGGAGAATAAAAGATGTGTGAGTATAACGCTATTGCAAATTATATTAAAGTTTTATTAGATTGTTTTGGTTAGAAAATGCAATCTATTTTGCACCCAATGTAAAAACAAAAATTGTTTCAAGTTTGCAATAGATTGTTTTGATAGCTTATAAATTTTAGCTACATATTTCTTTAAATTTTTGAATAAAGAAATAAAAGCGATTTTTTGAAATTTTTTCACCGTTATGAATTTTTGGAAAACATTTGGCGAATATCTGAAATTTGTCTTTAAATGCATCGCTTAGGCCCACTACAAAAGAATTGTATTCTAAAATGCTCTCATATGTCAAAATATAGTAAGACTTTCTACAAACTGTTCTTCACGTCTTATGTCCTATTTTCTTTTTTGATAGGAGAATTTTTCCAAAAAACCTGAACCTCCAACGAGTCTCTTGCCCTTATCGAATTCGAATATTTGAATCTTTTTCAAAAGAAATTTGGAAAGAATATTTGTTAGAGTATGCAGATTTGAATTATTACACTTTTGAATTTAAAATCTTACCCATATAACTTTTTAGACTTACTCTTAGGAATTTAACTTGCTTCTCTTTCTAACCGAAACTAATTACTAAATACAAAAGATTTTTAATTAATCATATTTTTTTCTAACTTCTTTTATTTCTTACATAAAAAATTATTTAAGACAAAAATGTTTTTTTTTAAATATTTTAAAAGAATAAAATTGGTTATTATTTAGTAAAAACAACAAACTAGAGGAGAATAATAGATGTGCGAATACAACGTTGTTGCAAATTATTTCAAAGTTTTATTAGATTGCGATCTATTTCATACCCAATATAAAACCAATCACTTAGTCTCACGTACAAAAGAGTTCTATTCCGAAATGCTCTCATATGTCAAAATATGATTAAACTTTTTATAACTGGGCTTCAGATCTTTGTCCTATTTTCTTCTTTTTTGATAGGTGGTTTTTTCACAAAACCCTTTATCGAGTCGGAATATTTTAGTATTTTTCAAAAGGAAGAAGGGAAGAATATTCGTATCGAGTAGGTAGATTTGAATTATTACATTTTTGAATTTAAAACCTTTCCCATATAACATTTTAGACTTGCTCTTACAAAAAGACTTGCTTTCATTTGTAACAAAAACAAATTATTAAATACAAAAGATTTTCAATTAATCTTATCTTTTTTCTTACTTCTTTTATTTCAAATTTTTGATTTTGAATTTCAAATTATTACATTTTTTTATATAAAACTTTACCCATAAAACGTTATAGACTTGTTCTTAAAAAAAGACTTGCTTCTATTTGTAACAAAAGCAAATTATTAAATACAAAATACTCCAATTAATCATATTTTTTTCTCACTTCTTTTATTTCAAATTTTTGCTTTCGAATTTAAATTATTACATCTGAAATCAAAATTTTGAATTTCAAATTATTACATTTCTTAATTTAAAACCTTACGCATATTAATTTTTAGACTTGTTCTTAAGAAAAACTTGTTTCTCTTTGTAACAAAAGCGAATTATTAAATACAAAAAACTTTAAATTATTCACATTTTTTCCCACTTTTTTTATTTCAAATTTTTTTTTAGCGATTTTTAGATATTTTTTGGATAAAATATTTTAGGATAATATAAAATTTTATAACGTCCTAACATTTACTTAACTTCATTATCTTTCTGAGATTTAATTGATTCAATCCGCACTTGTATACTTAAAAAAAGATTTTGCTCTAGAGAAAAACCTTATTCAGTTAGTAATAAAGTTTATTTTTAAATATAATTAATATTAAAATAATTTAAGTTAATATGTTTTTTTTTTCTTGAATGTTTAATTTTGCAATGTCTGTCGAATTTAAGAAACTCAAATTTTTTGAAAAAAAAGAAGAAAATTTCCTTCTAAATTTCACTTTTGAATTTTCACACAAGTTACATTTAAAAGTAGAATTATTAGAGTAAAAAGAATTTTTTTTAAAATAGGTAAAAACTTATAATTTTCAAAATTCAAAACTTTTAACGCAAAAGTAAAATTCAAACGGCATTAGGAATTGCTACATCGTGCTGACTCTAGAATGACATTTTTACTAAATAGGTAAAAAGTTTAAATAAATTTACATGAAAATTCTAATGACATTTGATTCTTAGCTTTTAAAGATTTTTGTTATAAATGTATAAAACTTTTACCCCTTATCCATGAAGTTTCCAGTAACAAGGATTTCATTTTTATCCTTAACATCCTTTTTTTTTTTAATGGTGCAGCCCGTCACAGCTATTTTCCTTGAAAACAACATTTTCTAAATGCATTAGATTCTCAGTTTTAAAATGTTTTGTAGCAATAAAACTCTCCCCTAACTAAGCTCCTTAGTAAGAAAAGCAGTAATGATATTTTATGATAGTAATAACAATAATAATAAATGTTTGTGACAATAAAAATTTTCCCCGTATCTGATTCTAAAAGTCAGTCAAATACCTTCTGTAGGGACTTGCCACGATAGATAACAAACCAATGATCAATTTTATATAAAAATTAAAGCAGACTGGTGCAAACACAAGTTATAATATATCCTTATTACTCTTTGATAGCTAAGTAGGCTCTTATGTAGTTGCCAAAAAGGTGTTTCGTAGTTAAAAAGACATCACATTTCCTCGATATTATTGTAAAATTTCTGGAAAGAAAATTCCTGGAGATTGAAAGAAGATTGCTTAACGAAGATTTTTGACGACTGATTTACTAACTGCCCAATGTATCAATAAATGCAGAAAAAAAGTCATGAAATCAATCTCTTTAAAAAAAATTCGGTCAAAATATAGTTCAGGAAAATTTTTACCGAAAAAAAAAATTGGAACTAGCTAAAACCCTCAAACCTCTTTTTCTCGCTGTCAACGAAGGTTCTGAAAGAACTTGAAAGAACGGCGCATGAAAGAACTCTTTTTCTTTGTGAATAACATGCTATTTTCATAATTTATGTGAGTTTTTCGTCGCTGTTAGGTCAAGTTCATTTTGGTTTAGCTTTAGCCAGGGCACTCTATACTAAGACTAAATAGGCCCAAAGCGTCACTATAAAGAAAAATTACAGTTTTGTGAAAACGAAAAGTGTTCGTATTCGAATCTTTTAATAGTTGAAAAGTTACTCCAACGCTGCATTATCCGGGCACATAAAAATTTTCAAAAATTGAGAATTATTCATTGATTTTGATGATTTTCATGCAACTAGAAACTCTCGACAAATTTGGCAGTTTTTGAAAAAGTTTATTGACTTTTGAAATGTTTAAGTTATTTTTATTTTTAATGTTTAGATAATTCATTACGAAGGATAATATTTTTAGTTTAAAGTTATAGCTTTGCTTTATATGTCAGGCACTGAAAATGTGACTTTTTTTTTTTTACTTTCCTTTTCAAAAAGGCTTGGAAAAGCACTGTTAACAAAAAATATATAATTCTTCTATTTTGAAATATCTTCTCTACTATGATACTTTTTCGCGATTAGATTTTACTAATTGTTTTAATGGCCATATATCATGACTTCTCAAAACCAATTTTTGAGCATGCAAATTTTTCGCAATGAGGTTGGTATCTATAATGATGCTCTGGGTTCTAATCCTTCATTCTTTGTGTAGATCTTTCCCCAATCCTGGTAATTTCACTAATTTTCTTCTAAGAGATCATACTGAAATTTTTAAGTGACCATTTGCATGATTTTCAGTCATGATTGTGCTGAAAAAATATAAATTAAACATTAAAAACAAACTATAATAGGAAGTGAAGAACATTTATTTTATAATTTTCTTTTAATACCCAAAAGTTTATTTCTATTAAAAAAATTGAATTTCCGTTTCAATTTTTCAATTTTGATTTTCTCCAGTGGAAATAACTAAAATTACTTATAGGCTTTATACTCTTTTAGAAAGAAGCTTAGAAAATCTTAGTTTGCGATTCGGATAAAAGAAGTGCATGTCTAAAAACAATTTAAACTCGAACACTTTGCTGAGGAATTGTCGTTTGCAAAGGAATTGAATTTTATTTTATAAAATTTCTATTTTCTTCAAAAGCTTAATAATGTGTGACATAAAGGCAATTGAGAGAAAAACGTTAAGAATTAAATATCCTTATCTAAATATAGAGCTTATAACAATCGAAGCTATATTTTCATGAAAATTTCTCCTCCATGAGAATATAATTTTAGACAGATTTTTAAATTTGCCCAGGGCAACTATTGCGTTTGCAAATTGGTTTATCAGAGGTAGACACAATTTGAATGAAGCTGAATTTAAACTAATTTCTTATTCCAGTTTTGATTATGAAACAGGAAATTCCTTTTATCAATGAAGTGAGAAACGGGGAAAAGTTATAGGCCAACTCTAGTCATTTTTAAGCCATTTTGGTGAAGTGAATAGAAGAATCTATGTAGTTAAAGTGCACCGTAGGAGACATAATAAAATATGTAAATTTCATTTAAGAAAAATAAAGTCAGTCTCTTTCGTCCTATACAGATTACTTACAAATGATACAATTTATATATTTTAAAACTGTAAAATTATTGATTACTTGACGCGAAGGATTGATTGCAAACGTTCGTGCCATATCTGTATTAAAGTTGCATAAAAAATTGTTTTTAGCCACGGAACAAATTGTAAACAACTACTTAAACTTAAATATACAACTGAATAAAATCCAAGAAAAACGTCTAAACGACATAATACACTTAAATTGAAATTTCATCGTAATTATTTGACTTTATCAATACAAATTTTGATGTATTCTCATTAAAATAGCTTCGTATTAAAAATCATGCATTATATATATATATANTATAGATATATATATATATATATACATTTTTCTTTAACTTATGAGTTAGAGTTTCATATACAAGAAAAACTTAGATAATATGTAGATTGTTAGATGTCAATGGAGGTGTGAGAAGATTCGGAACATTATTTTAGTCGTGATTTGACTTTAATATTTATGATTCGAATTTTTTTTTTTAAAATGCACATCTTTCTTGTGCTACTTTTGGTTTTGCCTAAAATAGGCTTAACATTTTGGTAATGAAAATGAACACAAGAAAAATCATCGTTATTAACTCAATGAAATGAATTTCGTTTGAACCGAAGTGTCAAAATTATTGAAATGTTTACTAGATTTAAACCATTAAGTTTCTTGTATGTTAATAAAAGCTGTCACGTGCAAAATTTAACGATTACTGATTTTACTTATTTTCTTATTAAAGAAAGGACACAAAAGTGCTGAAGGAAAGTTTAAGTCGAGATGACTCTCAAATCTAATTTACGAATTTAGTGTTAAGAGTTAAGAACTTTTTAAAACATTTTTCCAGACTCTTATTCTTTCTTGAATGTTGAATCATTTACGATTCTATGCAAATTCTATGTTACATCTGAAAAAACTACTAAAGAACTACTTAGATAATCTCAGCAACAAGAATATTTAACTTCCTATTTTAAAACTTTTAATGCAAAGAATATTATAATTTAGTGTAAAAATAATGATAGACAAAAGTACATAAAATTATGTAAAATTCTAAGAAGAAATCAAATATTCATTTATTTTTTTAAAAAACAATTTTTATCTACATTCAATAAACGCATTAATTTAGTTATAGAGCGTTGATCTATGAAAAACAAATTGCAATTACCTGGGGAAGAAAACCAAAAACCTATTTTACTTAGATTACTAATTACTAATTGTTAAACGTTTCATTAACGATAGGAAATTACATTTGTGAAATTAATCTTATATTTACTAACTTTACCAAATCCAAACTTTATTCTTATCGCCTTATTTGACTACATATGCATCTTTCCTAAAAAATTTTAAGCCCTTAAATTACATTAATTCGTATAACTTCAATTACTTTATATCTCAGGAATTCATTGCATTTTACATTCATAAAATAATATTTTCATTTTTTTTCTTACTTTCTTCTTACCGAAAGTTTCATACACATTTTAGTTCAATTCATATATCATTTTGATTACCATTTATAAGAAAGAGTATAGAGAAAGCAAATGATAAAAAGAAATATCACTAATCAACGCATGAATGAAATTAGGTTTTATGAAACAAAAGAAATAATACTAAAGATAGAGTAAAAGTGAAAACAAAACATATTTTCCTATAAACTTATTTAGCTCAGAATATTTACTTAAAGATTTATATTACTCTAATAAAGTTTTTTGGAAGAAAAAAAATACGAAAACTTATGAAAAAGGAACAAAAAAGGAACGAACGTTAATGTTCGATTTTCTGAGGGGAAAAGCCCTATTTCAAAAATGGAATTCAAAAAACGTGATTTGAAGAAGAAGAATGAAGATAAAAGATAATGGTTCTAAAAATTTTACGTTTAATCATAATTGGTAACTAAAATAAATCATTTCTTATTGTCAATGTCCAAAAATGCTGCAGAATTTCGCTTGTGGAATATTAAGTTACTTTTTTTGTTTTACTTAACAAGTTTAAAAATTGATAGTTTAAGATTGCATATGATATTTAGTTTGAAACATTTTATTTGTGTACTTAATTATAGTTCTTTGTTTGATTATAAATTGAATTTATAATATTTAATTTGCCTGAAGTCTTAACTTATATTTTCTCATTGATTGCAAATTCTTTTTTAAACTGAGTACAGTTTTAATTTATAATTTTTTATTGATTTATATACTGAATGAAACTAAAACCAACTCCTACTCATTCGTAAACATTAAAAAAATTTTTCAGAAATCCTGTAGATAAAGTTGCCTTTGCCCTTTTTTTATATTTTTTTTTCGTTCTTTTCTTTTTCTCTATCTCTCGTAAGTATTTATTCATGCTAACTGCCTAAATAGCGATTGCCTTAAGCTCTAAATAAAAATAAATTGAACTAAAGATTGCAACTCAATACGGAAAAATTATTTCTCTTCTAGTGTCTCAAGTTGTTGCTTGAAAAATGTTTGGAAATAACAATTTTAATGTAAAGTATCAGGTTGATGAGAAAGTTCTTTTATTGTTTTTATAAATTTTATAAAATGTAATAGAATATCTTAAAACTAATTTCTATCTTAAAACTTGAGATGCTTATTCTCAATTTCAGATCTTAAAATTTAAGAAGCTTGTTGACCGCTTATTCTAAGAAAAAAGAAAGAATTATATTCTAATGTTTAATTACAAATTTTATTCGAGAAGGAATCGTAACACATTTCCTTCAAAAATAAAGTGCACCACCAAAATAATTGTTTAAAAAGTGATTAATCGAATAGTCGAAGTCCTCATTTAACGTGTATTTTAAGCCATGAAGCTTTCGATATTTAATGAAATTAATTACGTTTAATTAAATTAAAATATGTCTTGAGATTATCATGTTGCAAGAAAAAAAAGAGAGTTACTGTGGATTTTCAAAATTTTAATTTAAAAGTAAATCTCTTGAATGCTTGCCAAATATTAAAATATTATTTACCATTTTCTGCTTTTTCTTTACTCGTTACAGTTTGGTTTTAAGACTATGGGCTTAAGACTTTAATCATTAGGGAAAAAAACTAGTTTTCGTAAACAAAAATTAATTACACTTCCTAATTCTGGAAACCTAAAATAGGTATTACTTTTTTAGTTTAGACCAAACATTGATTGACTACATCGATATGAATTGTCTATTTTCGGAATTTAATTAAATTTCGTATTTTTATAATGTAAAAAATTCCTTCAATTTTAGAATACTTGCATTGATTTTGATTATGTAATAATTACGATTATTAATATCTATTATAATTTTAAATTAATATTTTATTAATTGAGTTTTAAAAATTTAATTACAATAAAAAAATTTAACAACACCCGAATTTATTGTAATTAAATGTTTAAATAATACATTTTTAAATTATAGAAAGATGATTTTATATTCTTTCACAATATATACGTATCTATACCCTTCATCAATGTTTAGAAACTTTTTAGTATGTTTATAATTCGCATGCTTATATAATCGAAAATTATTCTAAGACTGCTGCAATTTTGTGTGAATTATAATTTTGAAATATTGAATTTCCGCGAACGTAAAACTTATCTATCTATCTTGGGTAGCAAGATAATAATTTTTTTTTCTTAAATAATACACATTCTCTTAAGTAATCATATTTAAATATGTTAAAATATTCGACGGGCAAAAAAAATTTTATATCAGAATTCCATTCACGAGAAAATGAAACTTTTATTTTATATAAGGTCGGTTATAAGTTCAATATTTCACCCATAGAGGGCAGCAAGCTAAAGTGTATTAAAAACATATTTGATGCTATTTTCGACGAGATATTTTCACCCACATTTAGGAATCAATATAGTCATTTACTCTTTTCCAGCATTTCTAAAGATAAATAATGAATGTTTTAATTAATTATTATTAATTCATTTCCAATCATTGGCTACGAGATTTTCATCATAACTACGGCAAGGCCAAGTGCCGCCAATTTGTTGGCGACCTATTTAGATAGGCCGCCAAGGGGTTGGAGGAAAAAGAGAAACCCGATCATGACATCACGACGGGGAGAGGAAAGATGGGGGAGAGAAAAGGCGCTCTCTAAAAGGAGAGAACAGAAAAAGAACGGTGTTACCCTCGTGATATCAGGAACGGGGAGATAATTGAAGTAACAGGTACAGAGGATAGAAAAAAAAATCATATGCGAAATGTTATCATAGTACAAGTGTGAAAATCGGAGAAACAAGATTAACGAAATAGAAAATCAAAGATAAACATAAATAAACACTTACTTACGGAAACACTATTCAAGTATGCTAATCCATGTTAAAAATGTCTAGTTTCAACTTTTAATTCGAAATAGAAAGTTTGGCAAACGTAATAATTATATATTTATTGCATATTATATAATACTATGCTTTTAAGGCAAACTAAAACATTCTTAATAAAACAAAACTAAATAAAATTTTAAAAAATAATAATAATTAATTGAATTGAACTTTCTCTCAGAAATTTCAATTTATTATGGTTATAGAGTTTTAAAGAAATAAATATTAAAACTGAATACATGATACTTTTTCTTCCAATATTTAAACATTATAATACTCTATACAATTTTGATGTTATTTAAATAAATTAATAGCAAAGTAAATTGTTTTTTCTTCTTTTTTTTTTTCTTTTTTTATAAAAATACATACATTTTAAGCAAAATTATACTAACTTTAGATTTTTACTTATTTTTTACAGTAATAATAATTATTAAAAGTAAAATACAATACGTCTAAATTATATGCAATAAATTTTTTAAAATACAAGGTAAGAAACGTACGTCATTAACGAATATACAGTGAGTCAAATGAGAAGAGGAAAAAAAACTTTTATAATAAAATTTTTTATATACAAATTCTTAACTAACAAATGCAGTTGAAATTTAAAAAAATAAAAAGATAATTATAATTTCTGCAAAATAGACACTTTTAATAAATTATTAACTCAGATAAAAACTCTTATAAAAAAAATAAAAAAAACAGTCTGCCGAACTTTCTACTTTAAACTTTCTACTTAAACTTTTTTAGTACACAGACATATTGATGACGTAAGTGTAGGACGCTTTTCGATCGAACCAATCAAAACGTTAGTTTCAGCATGTTAGTTTTAGCATGCAAACTGGCCAAAGCTTCACGTAATCTGTTTCTTAGAAGAGTTACAACCCCCCTCCCCCACCTCCTGAAAAATGCCCAGCTGCTCCGGGGGGGGGAATTCATCATTGTCAGAGTTCATGACCTCACAACCCCTCTTCCTATTCACCGCCTTCAGTGGGACTTAGTGGGCCTTCAGTGGGACTTCAGTGAGAAATTTATTACCATTGCAATTCTGAAGTTATGCTTTCATGTCAGAAAAAATATTCTCTATTAACTAAATTTTTTATAAACTAAATTATTTCGTAACAGTAATTTCCATCAATATTTAAAATAAATAAAAATCAAAATAATTAAAAAAATTTTATAATAAGAACATTCCAACAAGTAAAAAAGTATGTATTAAAACAGCGGTTTCCAAATTTTTTCGACTATGGAACCCAAAATAATCCAACTTCTTTCGGTGGCATGTGAAAATTTAAAGCACCTCATTTAAAATTTAGTTCATTAATAACCACCAACTAATTTTTAGGGGCTCAACATAGTTTTAGTTTAATAAATATTCTACTCTAAATAATTAATTATTCAACATAATTTTAGCTCAAATAATTTTTCTGTATTAACTTTTACTTCGAATTCTAGAAATAACACTTATATCCTTCAATTAATTTTAAAAAGAAGTTTTTCCTAGTGTCTATAGAAAAGGGTTAATGGGTTCAATCATTTAATTTTTTTTTCTTGTTTTTTTTTTAAATCTAGATTCTGATAATTTATTAATAGAGATTGTTCACTAAAAAGGTTCTCTACCTCAAGGGTGCCAAGAAGCAATTGCCTTTCATTAAAATTTTCTCAACCTAATATTTATTTCGGAGATAAAAAATAATGGTTCATATAATAAACTAGTTTTAATGTCCTGCTTTCACGGATCCCCCCCCCCTTTTTGTGATTTCCCGTTTATTAATTTCATACAGCGGTTTGAGACTCAGAAGTTTTTATCAAAAAGGTTGAAAATCGAGCTCTTAATTGTCGTCGAAAATTGGTATATCCACACAGTAATTTACCAATCTGCAGAAGATGTTAACCCATTTTTATTACATATTAACTGAAGGTGAAAAGCAAAATTTAAAAAAATTCTTTTTTTGATTTATTTTTGAATAAGGCTTCTTAGTTTAAGAAATTTTAAATTGTTTCTTATATTTATATATGTAATATATGCAAAAGAAATAAATGACAGAAGTCGATATATTAAGAGTTTGGAAATACAATTCTTTTAAATTTTTCTCATAAATCCGACAATTTTAATTGAAAAATTCTGTTGTCGGAGAAAATGTTTTTGTTTTTCGCATTTGATAAGCTTATTTGCTGGCTGTCTTTATTTTGGAAGATAATAGCTTTCAAAATTCTCTATTTTGAAAAATTCCAATAATAAATTTAATAATATAGAAAGTTATATTGAGAAGGACACACCCGCAAAAGAATAATATTTTTTTTTATTTTTTACATAATAAGCTTATTTTGGAAAACTTTATTATTCGTGCTTATATTAAACTGAAGCATAAAGGAATGAAATTATATATCGGTAAAGATTCAATAGGTTCAATTTCTATCTGGTTGAGTTCCCTTACCAGGGTAACAGTGCACCATTTTCTCTTCACTACAAATAGGCGTTAGTTTCTATGATAAAATTCTAGACGAAATTGAATTCGACCCACTTGATAAGGCTGCTGGGCTTGATTTAGGATTCTCCTTATCTTCTAAGTGTAGTTAAAAAGTACATGGTTAAGTTTTTAACATTAACAACTGCTAAATATAATCTCCATCCGACTAGCGAAATATTTGAGTTAATGCTTTATGTAGTTCATCGTCCATAAGTTACGTCTTTAGTTCATACATATATACAACTAGATTTTTTTTTAAATTTTTTGTTGTTGTTATTCTTGGTTTTGAATAAATGGACCCAGAAATTTTAGGACCAGATATATATCTAATTATTAGCTTTTATTGGTATGTATTCAAACTTCAGATAAAGTTGATAATTCCAAAACTCTGGTTTTTTCCAAAAAGAAAAATACTGAAGCCGAATAAAACTTCACGAATCAACAAATTGTTTGGTTATTTACAGAACTGATCAAAATACAGTATTTTTCATTGTTATGGAATCAATAAATAATTCTATTCTTTGCAAGTCGACTCCAAGAGTTAATTTTTTTAGATAAAAATTGTATTCATTACATCGTGCTTCACTTGTAATTTTTCTAATTTTTTTTTTGGTTTCGCCAAACTTTATTAACGTCCTTTTTTGATCAACGTATCTACAGTACGTACTGTAGGATAGACAATTTCGACTCTTCTGTTCTTGTGATATTAAACTATACGTATATTATTTACCCCAATCTTTGCAAATGTTATTTTTATTTCCAAAAGTTTAGTGCTGCAATAGAGATTTATAACATTCTAATTTACCCAATCATAAAAATATAAAACTCTGTATGCTGTATTTACTGGTATGTAAGTCAATCCCCTAATTTCTTTCTTTTTTTTTACGAGTTTGTAATTTTTGGTATGTCGGGTGTATAAGTTAATTGCTGAAAAAAACCAAACATGAAAATTTTTTCAACGAAAAAAGAAAAAATAACTTTTTTAAAAATTATTAAGTTAAAAATATTCCACACTGTTCTCACTAACATTTATGATACATAAAATTCATTTAACTTTACGTTTGCTTTCAAAAGATGCTATTGTAAAATCGTTAAAAAAGTGTAAAATTCCGAATCCTTTAGGTGAGGGTGGAGAAGATGGTATGAAACTCAGCAGTTTAAATTTGAAACTTTATGCTATTTTTAAAAAGTTTTCATAGTGTAATATTTTTTGAAATATCTTAACCTCTCTTATTTTAATTTATCTTTCTGTACATATTTTAAAGTATTGCTTCTAAAAAAAAAAAACCTTAGTATGTAAAATAAATTGCAAGCAGAATTTAAAAAGAGTTTTTCAAAGGGCCAAACTGATGCTGAGTTATTCATATCTATCTCATTGTGTAAAATGCATTGATGTTTCATAATCAACGAATGTCCGACTTTATTACTGATGAATAAGTAGGCCATCTGATTTACGTCAAATTTTGAAGGTTTGAAAAGCCCTATTTCTTTTATTATTATTTCTTACTCTTTGTTTTAATATATTTTATTATTATTTCTCTTATTATAATTTCTTACATTATTTATATTTTTTTATCCGTATTTTTTATTATTATTATTTCCTGCATACAACTAAGATTTTTCTATTAAATAATTATTATTAAATGATTTATATTAAATTAATCTCCTATAATGTCAGATATTAGATTATTCAAGGTACTTCGGCTATGGGGATTTATGCAGCTTGAACTCTTCCTCGACATAAGAAAAAAAAAATTGCCAGAAATATACGAAATAAGACGCCTTTAAAAATGGAGAAGAAAAAAAAGAAAAAAAAGTGAAAAAAATAATGAGTGATAGCTAAGATTTTTCAAGACTACTTAAAAATGCTTAAATTTATCTTTCATTCGTAAATTCTATTCTTGAGTTATTTTTTCCGCCAACATATATTTCCTTTAAATTAAATATTTTTCAATTGCTTGAAATATCTAGTTATATCTCACATTTGCGACCACTTCGAATAATTTTCCAGACCGTGGGAACCCTGCAGCAAGTAAAATAACATTTTATGCGTTTTTTCCCCCAAAATAGTAATTCCTAATTATTGACTAACATAAAGGAAATGAGAGATAATGCGAAAGATTCTAATAATAAAAAAATTGGGAAAAAATGCTATTACAGTTGGCCGTCTTAATAGATTTCTACAAATAAATAGAATGAAAAAGTCGATTTTTTTTCAATTATATTTTTTAGATATTTTAACTCTTCTTTCTTCTCAACATAAAGTTTATTCTATAATAATTTATGCTTTTTCCAAAAATAAATTTAATTTTTTCGATTTAACAAAGTCTTAACAATGCGCGGATATTTCGAATTTACTTCACCATTTTTTTAAAAAACCCATGTAGGAATTTTTAATACATTTTTTGCAATTAATCGTTTTATATATTTAGTTTATCTTTAAAACAGTTTTTCTCATTTTTCGAATCATAGTTGTAGAGTTGGTAGTTGAAATTTTCGACTCCGAATTTTTCAGAAAGCCTACCACTGACTTATAATGTATTGAAATTTTCATTTAACCTTAGATTCAAGACATGCATTTGTAAAAAATATTAATGCACAATCACGCATAACAAATAAATGTCTTAACCCAAGCTGATTCTTTAATAAATATTGAAGGAAACTAACCATGATACATTAAATTTAATTTTTACCTTTCCAACTTAGCTTAATAAATTTGGCTCAGGAATTTTATGAGCTGAAGGATACCTTATTTGTTAAATATTTAATTAAATAATTTATAAATCTGTATTATTTGCTATAAAAACTGGTGAAATATTAACATGGATTGTCATGAAATCATAATAATAAAAGAGCATTAGGGTGTAATTATTTAAAAAGTAAGTATTTTTACAAAAAAAAAAAAAAAAAAAAAAAAAAAAAAAAAATGAATAAATATTTTTTATTATGCGTCAATGATATGAACCTACAATCTAAAAGATATTCGTTAACTTTATTATTTGTAATGTATTTATACTTTTAGAAATAATTACAGCTCCATAGACAATATTAATCTTAAAATAGTCCAAATCATGAATTCAAAGTTTGTAAAAATACGAAATAGTTTTGAGAGATCACCTTGAATGTGAAATAGAATGAATTAAAAGGAATAATAAAAGTAACAGAAACATTTCGTTCCTCTTTACAATTTTCTTTCTATTTAAGTTCCCTCCTCACCCCCTTTTTTTATCTCAATGGTAATTTATATTTTCGCAATTAATATTATCTTTTTTCATTTAATCATAACATTTTGCCGTTTCCAGAAAATCAATAGCTATTAAAGATTATTAATTAATTTTGTAATTAGTAATAATTTAAACGATTGTAGTAAGATTAATAAAAGTAATATTTTTATCCTCATGATTATAAACATGTGTCTAAATCATTTTCATAATCGGAGTTGGGCTAATTTTTTTACAATTCCGATTTATAGGTATGATTATTTTGAAATTTTGAATGCAGAATTTATTGAAAAGTTATTTATTTTATTTTATTTAGTTAAGTCAGATTACAAATTCTCTCTACGACCCAGCTCTTATTTGATTTTTGTATTTATAAACTGTAAGAAAAGGATTTTATTATTTTTTTTAAATTTTTGAAGTTAATTTTGCTCGATGTGAAGATTTAATTGATTACATCAATTAAAGCTTTTTCCTTGAACAATTGTCAATAAACTACACTGCTGTCTGTAAGATATTAATAAATGTAACTAAATAAATATACAAAAAAAAAAATTTTTTTTTAATTATTTTGAAGTCTTCAAATTTGAAAAAAAAAAAATTTCCGATTGTCATGTTTTCAAAGAATCACCCATATAACTGTCTAATATTAACATTTCAAGTTACTTATGCTTACATATACATCAAATACCTTTAGTCTGAATCTATTGTCTGCAACTGGATCGCAATATTATTAGACTTGTTTAATTTTTAGTGGGATGATAAGTGGTTATGAAGAAAGTGTGAAATAGAAAATTTATGATAGAATTTTTAAATGAAAAAGAAAGCTTAATGTAAACATTATGTTTTATAAGCACTTATGTAAAGAAAAATTTGTTAAATCTACGTAAATTGTAGGAAATTTTACCATTTATAATGGACATTTTAAAGGAATTATTAAATATATTGGAAGAAATGGTGTATTATATTTATATAGTATCTGACTATTTCAAAACCAAATCTTATCAATGAGGCACCAACGCACAAGAAGGCTCCCATCCATTAATCATATGGTACGGCGAACCTAATCCCCGCACCATGACGAAAGTGCTACAGCGGATGTTAGCAATAAAGCCCTGACGTTGGAATTTATGGTTGTTAGTTGATAACAGATTACTAAAAGTTCAATGTAGATTGTTAAAAATTAAATTTATAATTATTATATAAGATTACAAATGAGATGAGCTAAATTATAATCATTAAGATGTATAACCAGAGTTTCATGTCAAAATTACTGACTTAAAAATTGCAAGTTGCATTTTTTTTAATAATAAAAAATTCTATTTTCGACAATTCAAATTATTTGCAAACATAGCATAATTTCTCTTATTGTTTATTATCTTTGCTTAGTTCAAGCCCCTCTTTTATAAACTATTTAAATTAAATCCCCCTCTCTCTATATATATATTTTTAAATTGAAAATAATACAGAGATGATTGTGCTCCGGAAAAAATTGGGGTTTCTAGATTTTTCTCTAACCGCGATCCGGAAATCCACAGTCCAGAAGTTTACGGAAATCATCGATCACATTTATGTATAAAAATTCTCGTATATTTTACTTAAAAATATTAGAACTAGAATTTATACATGGCATCTCTTTTATTGGTAAAAAATTTTTCTGGTAGAATAATAAATTTGATTAGAGATAAAAGTAAACTAAATGCATAATTATTAATTTAAATTATGCTGTAAATAATNAGCATAATTTCTCTTATTGTTTATTATCTTTGCTTAGTTCAAGCCCCTCTTTTATAAACTATTTAAATTAAATCCCCCTCTCTCTATATATATATTTTTAAATTGAAAATAATACAGAGATGATTGTGCTCCGGAAAAAATTGGGGTTTCTAGATTTTTCTCTAACCGCGATCCGGAAATCCACAGTCCAGAAGTTTACGGAAATCATCGATCACATTTATGTATAAAAATTCTCGTATATTTTACTTAAAAATATTAGAACTAGAATTTATACATGGCATCTCTTTTATTGGTAAAAAATTTTTCTGGTAGAATAATAAATTTGATTAGAGATAAAAGTAAACTAAATGCATAATTATTAATTTAAATTATGCTGTATACAATTTATGTAGACTTTCACGTTGGGAAAATATCAATGATTTAAATTTATGAAGATACTAACTTTTTGAAATGCGTCATTAATGATATTTCTCAAGAGATTTTCAGGATTTTTTAATTGGGCTCACAATCACCCCTGATAATAAGAATAAGGGTGGAAAATAAGACACTACTCGTAAGCGGAATAAAACAAATTGTTTTATTTGTCATGCTGCTCGAGAATATTTCAAATAAGAAGTTAAAAAATTCTGTAGAAAGTTAGCTATTAGTTGTGGTGCAGCTACATTTTCTTACAAATCTGAAATCAAGAACTTCATACTCTTTTGTAGCAATTGCAGTCCCGCAGTGGACTGATCGTTAAGACACGGTTCCCAGCAGATCACCGAAGTCAAGTATCACTGGCTGCGGTCAGTGTGCGGGTGGGTGACCACTTAGATCAGTCTGCGTAGGGACCGAGGGTGTGCGGTATTGGTCCTCGTTAAACTGTGCTACCGTAAAGAGCTTGACTTCGCGCGATCCCCTCCGCAGAGGATCAAAATTGTGATGGCATGTCTTCGGATCATCCTCCGGGATGTTTCCCAGACCGTCGCCAATAGCCCATGGTGTAGCTCTAGTGCGACGTAAATTAACAACAACAACATCTTAGCAATTGCAATCGAAAATCTTCTGTTATAAATAATGTTGCTTGCTAGTTGAAGGCCTCACATATTGTGATTTTTGGAACTTACAATAACACTGTATGGCTTGATTAAAACAAGCTTAATTTTCCGATACATAGATATTAAATAATTTGTTTATACATATTAAAATGGATTTTTACTTACTATATTGTAGATTTAATAAGATAGCTTATCCATACATTTTCAATGTTTATTAGCACATCATTGTTCATTTTAATTGAAAGTTTATAACAGCAAAGATATGTTTCATTAATAAAAACTAGAAGGACAAAATATTATTGGTACTAAAATGCAGTTTCCGTGTTTTGATAGGCACATTTAAGATATGCAATTTAATCAGTGCAGGTGCAAATAATAATTTAATACACCATTTAAAGCTCGAAATCATACTCTTTTTTCTTAATAAACATTCCTTCAGATTTTTTACTTAATAGCTTGAGACGAATAACAAAACATTTCTAACAGTGTTATTGATAAAGATGTTGAGCCATAAATACAAAATAAAAAGACTCATTCTTGTATTAATATCCTTGTTAATGAATATATTCGGACTTCTCTTTTTGAATTAAAATTTGCCTTATTTTTGTGAAAGTACTGCACAATTTTCTCAGATTTTTTTGTCCCCATATTTTTTGGAAAGCTTATTGTAAAATAATAAATTACATTGATTTTTGAAATGGGTTGTTTTAAAAATACAAGCTACAGTGGATACGCAATGCATACGAATCGTCAGACATAATTCGCATTCACCAGGAAAAAAAAAATTTCATCCTAGACCCTCTGATACATCAGAAACTATTCAAGCAATTTTCAGTTTGCTTCTATGTAATAAAATAATAATAAATTCGAACTCGTTGAGCTTCATAGCTTCGAATTTGGAAAAATCATTTTAACATATTATTTTACTCAATATAAGATTTTTAAAAATGTAGAAAAGGAAAAGTTACGCTAAAAATACGTCAGGGAATAGACCTCTTATATACATATTTAATATCATAATAAACAAATTTCGCTCTAAGAAATGGGTTAAAAAAAATGTTTTATAAAAATAAATAAACTTCTTCCTCTCTCCCCTTTGTCATTGTCTAAAAATGAGAAAAACTGCTCCTCCCCCTCTCTATTATAAAATAGCGGCTGACTATGAAGATTTTATTTATTTATTTTTTTTAAAGAAAAAAACATCTTAAAATTTCCTTTAAAGAAATGTAAGGTCAGGAAGAATTTAAAAAAGTTACTCAAGTGAATGAAATGTTTCTTATGAAACTCGTCTCTTAAAGAAAAGATTAATATGTCATTAAATATTATTTTTTGAAGTTTTTGATTATTGGAATATGTCTCACTAAAGTGGGATATTAATTTATTTTGTTAAAAAATCTTTAATGTTACGAGATGTTTCAAGCATGACTTTTTACATTATTGAAAAGAAAGTTCATTGTTTTTATGGGACGTGGGGTAGCGCATGATACTCGTCGCATCTAACACATAATCTTAAGAAAATGAAAAAAAAAAAATCGAGATAGTAATAATTTCTGTTATATATGTCAGAAACAATGATAATTACCATATTAGCGACTTGGTTACATTTAAAACGAGACATAGGACTCAATGCGTTTTTTTTTTCGTTTTTTTTTATTTATTTATTTTAAATATTACGGCAGTTTCAGAATTGCATTATATTTGAAAAATATTCATTAAAAGATTCGGGAATTTTTTCGCAAATTTTCATAAGATCATGTGCTAGAATTTTCATAAGATCATGTGTTTTGTATTTTCATAAGATCATGTAACACAAATATTAAAACACAAAATTCTCTTAGCAATAATTTCTTTCAAATTTAGTTTTAATCTGAAACTCTAAGCTGGAATTTAATTTTAAAATTTAATCACTGCGAAGAGCATTGACCTGATTTCGTATTCTGATGCATTGATTGTATTGACTTGTTTAGAGTGTTTCAGAAGTGTTTCTTAATTTCTTAGTGAAAAAATAATAAATAAATAAAATAAATAAATAATTAAATAGATAAATAAAATATTTTTTTTTTACTGAGTTGATTTAAATTTTAACAAAATCTTTTTATCGCGTTTAAAGTTATAGTTTTTTTTAATTCCAAATTTATAATTAAAATACGTGCAATGGAAACTAGTATTATACTTGCGAACAACTTTTTTTTTTAGTTTAAGATTTGTTAATTATGATGAAAGTTGACATTGTTGACAATGTAATTTTCTCGATCAATCAACTATAGATATTTTTAAGATGCAAGCAATCATGATGGATAAAACAAATCAATTAGGTTAAAAATGGCATAACTGCTAAAGAACAAATAAAAAGAACAAATAGCATAACTGCTAAAGAACAAATAAAGAACAAATAAAGTTTTCTTAGAGCCCTAAAATATAAATTATATTTTACTTTTTTATATACTAAAGTGCAGGTTGGTATAATCAAACTGAAGAAACGGAGAAACTTTTATGTCAAGGCACTGTAACTAATTTTATAATACATGTTTATTTAAGTTTTTAAAACTATATACAGACACATCTGAAATATATTTCATAATAACAAAATAGTTCACTGTTGCCTTCTAAGGATAAATTATTTTAAATGTATAATTTGCTTTTGTAGATCCATTCCCTAAGATATTCCCCAATTAACCATTATTTGTGTTAATACGATTTTTCTGTGAAGATTTTCTTATTTATTTTGAATCTACCATTCCTTTTTTTTTTAATTTATACTATTATATAATATCGTATTTAGTAATGCTATTAGAAATTGCACTTCTTTTTAGTCGTTTAATTATAAAATAAAATTTGCTTCTTGTACTTTATCACTTTTGAAATTGCATTTGAATAAAATAATGTTAAAGTACATTTGATCGGATTGAAAATAAATGAAACACTTTTTTCTGAATTTTTATAACTTTGGAAACTGCGAACTATTGAAGTAGTTTCATTAAAATCTTCATCTTATTGAAAATGAATTAAATAATAAGGTAAAAGTAAAGTGCTGCGTATGATAATGAAATATATATAAATATTTTTTTTAAACTTTTATAACTTTTGAAAATGTGAACAAATGAATAAAATAATAAGGTTAAAGTAAAGCACTTTAAATGTATTAATTGCTTTCTCAGCTCTATTTTTTCAGATCTATCTTAATTTATTATTTGCGTAAAAGTATCGATTCCTTTGTGAATAATTTCTTATATATATTTCCAATTGAAAATTATCACCTTTTTCTGATTAAATGTTTCATTTGAAGAAAAACAATTTAATAAAATCTTATACATCTGAAAAAGCAAACAAGTGAGCCAATTTTTTTTAAATGTGTAAAGTGCTTCCTTAACTCATTTTTCAAATCTATTATAGTTCATTAATAGCGTAACAATATGTATTTCATTATGAAGAATTTTTATCATGCATTTGGAATAAAAAAAAATTTAATTTTTTTTCCTAATTACGTATCTGAAATGCTGCATTTAGCTATAAAAGCAATAAGCAATTTTTGCAATAAAAATACCTTTTATAAAATTTCCTTACATTTGAAATTGCTAACTTTTAAGACAATTTTCCTAAGATCTTCATTCTAATTAAAAAATAATAAAAATAAGGTTAAAGTAAAATATTTTAAATGTCTAATCTTTTTTAGAAACGTTTTCCTCAGATCTATCTTGATTAATCATAACAATATCGATTTCTTTATGAGGAATTTCTTAAATGCATAGTTCATTTAAATCTTCACCCTACTGAAAAATGAATAAAATGTTTGAATTAAATATGAATTATATTTCAGAAACAGATAAAAAAACTGTGATGCCTTTACAGATTTTTTAAAACTGTTATTCAACTGTAATCTCATTAATTTTGAGTCAAATAGAATTTTTTTTTTTTAGAAATTGACACCGTTATAGGTACGTTATTCAGGAACTAATATTTTGTACACGTTATTTAAGAAATCGGAACCGGTTACTTAATAACTGATATATCTTAGCCGATAAGTTCTAAGGATTAGTCAGGGAATTTGTGCCAATGAGAAGGAAGAGGCGTAAACGTCATGATCAGAGGAAAACTGGTTCCCTCCGCGAGAAACGTTATCTTCCTTCCTCGGCTACTCTTTGCCAACGTTCCGAAGTTAAGGATAATATCCCCAGAAATACTTATTTTTATTTACTTTACTTCTTTATAGCTTTTATAAATTAATTTTTTATTGTTCATAAACAAAATTATGCAAATATTAAGACTATCTCACATCGTTCTTCTCCGTGCTCACAAAATAAATTAAATTATCTATCGTTAGAAATTTTTTCTTTCACATTTTATTGTATTATAATTTTCTCTGTTGTTTTAAAGCACGTGAAGTATGGGTGGTGTTTTCTACACTAGGAAACGCTGCAAGCTCGGTTCCGCCTAAATTTCCGGGTTACTGTTTCCGTTGTATTTTGAAGCCATTTGGCATCATAGTGTTTTGAGATTCTTGCAAACAATGTATTTGATCACTTATTACTTGTGTTTACAATGCTAAAAGTGTTAACACTAACGAAAGATGGTGCACAGCCTGCAACAAGAACAAACAGTAATAAACTTATGGAAAGAGGCCATATCAAGACTGCCAAAANGGACCCTACTTTACGTGCTTTATAAAGCACGTAAAGAAGGGTCCAACATGATTGCATAGGATCTCTGTATTCCTTTCTAAGGTTCTAATAGTTTTCACATGGTTCTTCCCTCTTTAAAATGTATTGTTTATGGGCGAAAAATATCAAAAGTTTCTTTTGCTCAAGTTAGGGGGGCCCCAAAATCCTATTATGCTTCCCCTATTTTCAGAGGTTAATCGGGCCCTGCATACAGCCCGAGATTGTTATTGTTTACATTTCTACTGAAAACACCATCCATAGTTTTGGTTGTTTTAAAGCGTAAATGCAATTATCAAAGTACGCTTATTTATCAGTTAATCTAAAATGTTAACATTAATGACAGACAAATTTTTTAAGATAGTAACAATATTAATGCATTTTGTCTTAATAAAAAAATATGATTATAAAACTTATTATTTATTTATTCAAATATTAATAATATTTTTAATGCGAACAACGTAAAGCATTTTATTTAGTATTACGTACTAAATCGCTTATCGGTTTAAAAAAAATCATTTAACTTATTCAGTGAATTTTTTATAAATAAATTTCATTTCTAACAGAAATATCTCATAATGCATTCGCAAATAATATACCGAGTAAATCTGATGCTTCTTATGTGATATATTTTATAATTTTGCATGTTACATGAAAGTAACATGTGAAACTAACACATTTGGTGCAAAAATGCATTATGGAAATTAATTAACGCTGTTTTTTGAAGCTCTGTCTCCAAGGAAAATAAAAAAAAATCAGAGTTTAAGTGCTTACACGTGAAGCAATGTGATGATTTTAATTTCTATATATAATCTTGCCTTGAAGAATTATCTAGGTTTTAGAACAGACAAATAACTTAAATATTTCAAAAGTTAATAAACGTTTTCAAAAATCGCTAATTTATCGACATTTTTCTACCGAAATGAAAATTATTAAATTCACTGCCTCATTCTCAGTTTTTACAATTTTTTACGAGCCCGGATAAGGCAGCATTGGAGTGAGTTTTTAAATATTAAAAAATTAGACCACAAATGCTTTTTCTTTTCATAAAACTATGGCTTTTCTCCATATTGACGTCTTGTGCAATTTCAAAATAAGCGTAGGCGGCTTTAGAGATAGGCTAAACTTGACAGTCATGAGTAAAAGTTACAAACTCACAGCCTTTATAAAAATAGCCATATTGGCAAAAAAGCATCATTTCATATCACGACGAAGCCTTTGAAAACTAGCCTTAAATATTGGAAACATTAAAAAGTTTATACATTTATTAGTATAGAGCTTATATTAGATTAGAAGAACACGAGATGGGAATTACTTTGATTAGGAATATGGTAATGTTGTAAAGCGACGTTAACGAGAATCGATATTACACACCGTTAGTTCTTTTGTAGCCTGATCAAAGTGGTTACCAACAATGGTGCGTGTAGGAGAAACATTCTGCCGAATATTTTAGACCTGTTGCAATAATGTATGTAGTGTTGTTAGTGTCATTAAAATGGAATATGCATTTGAACCAATTAGTTTATTTTTAAGTTTTCAAATGAATAATTCAATTTTAATTTTATGAAAAATTTCATGAAAACATTAGCAATGTGCACGGAGGAAAAAAATTCGGTACTATTTACCAGAAGTGTCATAACTAATTTACCAGAAGTGTCATAACTATACAGTTATGACACTTCTGGTAAAAAGAAGAAGGGAAAGACCATAATTCTGGTAATAAATACCAAAGTAAATGGCATTTAAACCATTCATTTGGTAATTTTTCCGTTCATACGCTAACGGTTCGCCGGGAATTCTTGTTTACAAAATTATAATTCTTATTACCACACATTTAGAAAAAAATACAAAACTTGAAAGTAAATTTAACCGAATAAATGATTTTTATCACTGATTATAAAGCCATATTTAATTGTTTATTTTACCAAAATCAATACCATACTGCTTCGGTAAAAGTAACCAAGCTTTTCGGTTTTCCTATATAGCCAGAAACACCATTAGTTTTACCATATTTTGATAGTTTTGACTAAACAGCTGTTTTGATCATTCTTTTTTCTCTTTATGTGGGTCTCCGATTCTATGTGCTTTAATTTCGAACAGTGCTATTTCATAATTAAAGCCATTACATAATTATTTAATACCTATCCAACTTTTCCATAACTTCGAATTTCGAATGTTTGTTTCACTTTCACTGTTGGGCTAAAAATGTGAAAAAACTGCTTTTGGAAAGCCGTTAAGTTTCAATGAAATTTCATGGATATTTTATTAATGTTAACCAACATTGACGCAACTAGTTCATGTTGGCAAATTTTATATTATTGTTTACGCTTGAATATTACTCAAATAAAATTATTATTTACCTTATTCAATCTGCGTTACTTGAAACCTTATCTCATTATAAGAATGATAAAAGAAGATAACTTTCTTCATATGTTTGCAAAGGTATTCAGAAAAAAGCTTTCTTAAGTAAAATAGATCGGAAAACATCCTTTCGCTAGTCAAGACAGTGATGTGAGTCATATCTTTTAACTTTGACCTCTAAATGAAAACAATGTGCAACATACACACTGAAGTCTTATCTTTAAATGTCTGAAAATGAGAGCATAAGTGACAAAGTATTTTAAACCAAAAATTGTAGTAAGAGAATAAGAAACGTTTAAAATGAAATCAGGGGAAAAAGACCGTAATAAACAGAAAAGCTCGCCAAATACTTCCCCATGGTGGAAGTTCGGGTCAAGAGCACGATCAACATCTAATCCTGTGAAACGACTGCCCGGTAAGTTGTGATTCTTTTTGTCATTCAGATGTTAGACATTTTTTTGAGCTTGATAACATTTAAATGTAGGTTTAGATGTGAATTAATTTATTTCAAAAATTGCACAAAGTTACCTATAAATAGGACACTATTGGAAAGACCATGTTTTTTTTTATGGAAACTGCGTACCGATTCGAATTTTTCCAGAGCCTTCATAAAAAAATCACTATTATGTTTTACCGATATTAATAAATTGTTAATCCATGGACACGTAATGAGAAGATCTCCAAGTAAGATAAAGATCTTCTACAAACTTTTCAAAAAAATTCGATAGTCTGCTCAAACACCTGATCTTTTGCTGATATCACGAGGAAAAATTCACATTTCACCTTATTTGTGATCGCTTTCACGAAGATACTAATTCGAAATTATTCCAATCAAGCAATTGTCTGTTCTTCGAGTTATATGGCCAGCACACTGCCATTTTGGGAGTTTAATTAATTCCAATGACTCCGAACTCTTTCGTTTGTAGTTTTAAGTTCACAGTAACATTGCTTTATATATTGCTTAACAACACAAAAACTCCATTTTAATCTTCGGCACTACCGCCCAGGGCAGACCAGGGTCGTCTCAACAAGTTTTTGTTCCAACAGTGTCTGTCAGATGCTTATATCTCTCAAACAAGTCACATTCAGTGTTTTTAAATCTTTTTTAATGACGTCAAGACATCTGAGTAAATGTCTTCCCCTCTTTTAAATGCCACTTAGCTTCCTAAACAGTTTTATGGGGTCGTAATATCCTGATAGAAATAAGTGACCAAGATAGCTAATTCGGTTTGATTTGATGTCTGGTTGCTTATATAGCTTATATTGCTGGTTGCTTATATCGCTTACGAAGTTCATGATTGTAAAGAATTCGCCAGACGTTATTTTAGTCAATTTACGAAAATCAGTATATTGGAATTTTTCGAAACTCCAGAAGGCTAGTAACAAATCAACCAAGGGAACAATTCAACTTGAATAAAACAATATTTTATAACTTTTAAGGAATAATCGTGAGGTTTTAAATCTAGAAATTTTATTATAATAAAAATGCATTGCTACACTTTCTTTTACTTAGTTCTTCCATTTCTTTTGAAAGAAAAAAAGCAAGTGAAGTAAAATTCTATGATTAATTCATTTTGCATTTTATTTTTGAAAAATCTGATACTTGAGCTTCACTGCGCAAGTATCTAAACATGATAGTTTTAAAAGTCGTTTATTATTTTGATTTCAAGAATTCATTTTTTAATTTTTTTCTATCATTTATTTATTTTATTTTTTTCTTCAAAATATAAGGTAGTTTCAAATGTTGCTATTTTTCCATTTTTAATGGTTAAAATTTATCTCTTATGAAAATCATTATCTAAAATGCATCATTTCGTATCAATAAACTAAGCGCAAAAAAATACATCATTCAATCCGATCTTATTTTATTTTTTTAAGCCTAAAATTAATTTCAAATGCAGTTCTTTATTTACTCTGAGGTAACTTACCGTTTCATTCAAGAATGAAAGGTAGATTTCTGAGAACCGTCTTAAACACTTTGTGGAGAGGGGCGTTTTCATAACGCAGACACTGCACTTGTTTTTAGCTGAGATGATGTTCGTAATAGTTGTTTAAATTGGAACGTTCTATTATGGCTTCAGTTTTATTTATTCGACAAAGTTCTACAAAATATTTTATTGGAAATACTAAAAATGGTATAAATTACAATGAAATAATTTTTAAAAGTATGTCAATGTTTTTTAGTTTTCCTTTGTTTTTAATAAGTTCAAAATGTAGAGAAAACATGGAAAAAATTATATATATGTTTTAAAGTTCTAGCCAGCCGAAATTTTTTCTCGTTACGTCGAAAAAAATTTTGCTCGTCACTATTTCCACGCAAAAATATGAACTAATTTCGCAATGCTAACAGATGTAGTATCAAGAAATTTTTCAGTGGTTCAGATGCTATTCATATATCAATATAAGATATAAAATACAAAAATAATCAGAAAGTAAAGAATTATTTTCTGGTAACGAAGGAAAAATGGTAAAATGTTGGAAATGAAAATAAAATTATCTTATATTTCATATTCCCCGGCTAAATTTAATATTTTTCATTTATTTATTGAGACTTTCAATACCTCTTGTGATTTAAAACTTCATGGTTGCATTCAAACTGGTGCTGCCATCTTTCGCCATCGTTTAGACTTTAAATTTTGATTTTAACTACAATGAGTCGTTTCCCCTCCTCACATTTCTCTCATTTAATTTTCCAATTTTTTAATTTTTCTTCTTCAAGTCGAATTCGAAGATAACTTTTTTACACAATGCAGTTATCATGGGCATCGAAGAGGTCCGATTTTTGAGGGGTACGAAATTAAAATACGCAGTTACAATAGCAACTAAATTTCACACCTGGGAAAATAATTCTTATCTCTGCTAAATATCTTCAAAATTATTAATTATTGTTTATCACTTTCTCGTTATGAACTTTAATAAATTTAAATGAATGATGGCTCTTAAAAATTTTCTTTATTTGTCTGAAAGATATCAGTATGAGAGACTTATAGAGATTACTAATTGTTGAGGGGGACACTGTCCTGAGCGTGGAAAATTAAAATACACAGTCACAATAGGACATTTAGAGATTGGGAATTATTGAGAAAGACATATATCCCCCCCCCGACCAACGACACCCATGCCCACCGTTCATATCCCTACCCCCCGCTAACGACGCCCAAGATGGTAATAAAACATAGATTAATTCAAAATATATTTGATTTCTATCAATAAATAGAAATAAAATAATAGAATATGAAATTGTCAAAATTAAAAAAAATATATTCATATCTGAGAGCTTTCTTTTTTGAAATACAAATTAATTAAAAAGTTTTTAAATCAAGAAATGAATGTTTGTCTTTTTAAATAAAAGAGATATAATAATATTTAATATTGTTGTTATTCTACTATTATTATTTAATTATATAT
>NC_092214.1:75784720-75862494 GCF_043381705.1 Parasteatoda tepidariorum | reverse complement strand
TATATATATATATATATATATATATATATATAAATAAGCACTTCATGAGAGTGGAGAAAGTAAACAGCAATCACTCTGCATCGTATTTCCCTCACAATTTAATTATAAAGAAGAGAGTGAAATTTCCTGTTCCGCTCTTTAACATTTTGTGTTTATTGATGGCGTCTCTCCCTGTTCTCGGACATCCACCCACGCAAGGAGAGAAAAAAAACTTTCTACGGAAGGAAGTAGGAAACCTAACAATATTCTTTTGTTCTATTTCCTTGGCGCCATGATCATTTTCATTATATGCAGGACAATCAATTCTCATTGTTTTTTCAATGGAATCAATCAAGTGCTTTAAATTAACATATTTAAAAATATTCTTTTTGACGAAAAAACGACTACAAAATTTTCCATACCAGTTAGTAACAAAAGAAAAAAGATATTCTTAAACAAAACAGATTTACTTTTTTTTTCTTCTTTATTTTATTATTATTAAATTCTTCTGTCATCTTAAACAAGAATTTAAAATTGAATCAAGTTCTTCCTTATGTCACTAAAATTATATTTTTCAGTTGAATCGTTAAACGCCAAATGGAAATTACTCATGCCTTCGATTGACTTCATGAATTATAGTAAAATAATACTAAACATAAAGAATTTAACATATCTTAAAATATATCCTTCGTTAATGAATTAAGCAATAGTTTGAACTGTATTAGTTCGAAATTACTATTTGTTAAACTGGAGCTTTTTTCTGAATGATAAAGCAAGTAGTTTTAATCGTTCCCTATCCGCTACTTGTTGAATTGATTGCTATATCATCAATTAATGGAATTTATTACCATTCAAAGTTTCGACAATTTTCTGAATAGTTATAGTGTTTTATCCTTTTTAGACAACTCGAATAAATGGATTTTCACAAAACGTTTTATTTTATTCTATTTTATTTTATTTTAAATGTTACCCGTATAGTCCGTATCCACTATTTTAACTGTTAAACTGCTTCAGTTTAAAAAGCGGTGTACTTTTAGTTGCCACTTGGTGCCTATCTTGAAATATGTACTGTATAGGAAGAGGAGAGTAAAATAAGTAAGTTGTTTAACATCTTTACTTTACTTTAATTAGAACATTAATGTTAATCACAAAAGGCGTCAAACCTACTCACGATTTACTACAAAATCAGGAAACGAAACAATTTTAGAAAGAAAAAAATTCGAATGATTTGCACAACATATCTTTGTTTTTAATGTTCAAAATTTAAGTGAGTCTTCAATTTCGAAGAAAACAAGGTATTTGTTGATAAGTATTTTTTCCCTTTAAAAGATCGTTTGTTTTTGTGTTTTTTAAAAAAAATTTAAATTTTTTTTTGCAAGAAAGCACAAGCAAGTGAATAAATAATTAGAATAATAAAAATAAATAAGCACATTTAGGGCATCAATATCAGGAAAGCAACGAGAAATTAAGCGTTAAAATGTCGTTTTCATAGCATTAATGTTTTTGTGGTGTTGTTTCTTACAAAATCGATTATGCTCTACATTGCCATTTCCTTTTTTCCCCTTATCTTGCACCATTTTCCAGTTACTAATTGCACTCTAATTCCACATCAACAAAAGTTTCATCATGTAGCACATAGCCACTTTAATGTACCTAGACATCTCTTTTATTTCCAACTGCAGCAGCTCGGTATTTAATGGGGGGGGGGGTACGAACTTTTGTGAGCAACCTTCTTAAACGATAGGTTAAATTATGTCTGTAAAATAAAATTTGAAAGAATATTTTCGTACGCAAGATTAAAATATTCATTTTTCAATCTTAAATCCCACTTAAAATTCTTTAACTAGATATATGTACTTTATACCTTCCATTCATTCACCTTCATATCAAATCAATCATTTTACTATTTGCTTTTAAAACCAGTTGTATTAGACACATCTTGGCCTAGACTCATCTTGGCCCGCGTCATTAAAAAAGATAAACAAAAAAAAAACTTTATAATCTCATGTATTGTTTTGTAATTTAAGTAATATTGCATTCGTCACCGCAAGCAGGATATTTATCATTCCAAGTCATTTATTTATTTTTTATAATCAATCATTTACTGTACACGTGTTGTGATGACTAACAGATTTAAGTTCTTTTCCTTTGAAAAATTTTGATTAATATTTCAAAAGAAATATATGCTCATATATGATACAAATCCCTTAAAGTAAATTGATAATATAGCCACATTAAATGCCACGGTAAAAATTTTTTTTAAAAAAAATAGCTTATGTATTTCAATATGGACTAATTGAAAAAAATTATTCGTTGGAAAAGTTCATGACTTAAATTTAATTAAAACCATAGGTATTAAATTAAAATGCGAAAATTTTAATATGTTTGATTTTTTTTTTTGAAAGCTTTAGTAAGGATAGTTTTCCTATTTGGAAAATTATTTTTGTGGAACAGATTTTTCGAAATAATTATAAACTTTTAAGTCGATATGAAGTGAGACAAAAGCCTTTTTGCTTTGCAATTACATTTCGTTTTTATTTTTTATAGAACCGTTCCTTCATCAAAAAACAAGCTATAACTATTCAATATTCATAAAATGTATATAAACTTGTAAAAGAAGCTTATGCAGTGCACTGTTAAGTACAAATATTTAATTTATCTTACAAGTTCTAAAGAAAATATAATTTCAATGATTAGAAGAAAAAAATTTCTCACCAAAAGCTGAAAAAACAAATTCGAACATTTTTAAGAAAGCATTTGTGCAACATTCAAATAAAATATTGTTGCCATTTTCCGCATAATACTTGTAACTCCAACACAAATAACTTTAACTCAATAAATTTTAAAATACTATATTTTGTTTCTCTCTAATATTATTGAAAATATCTTTTATGTAACATCTTCTTATCTTTAGCCTGATACAAGAAACGCAAAGTTGACATTAGAAAAAATATATGATTTAGGTCTTTTAGACGCCATTTAACGGTATGAAAACTTGAATTTTCTTCCTCGTAAACTGAAGCAATTTGACGCATTAATAAAATTCTGTAACATAGTTGACGTGGAAAATCAATTAAATATTTTTTTAATTCGTTTCTAGCCTATCAAAGTATTATAACAAAAATTATTATAACTGATTAAATATTAAAGTTTTAAAATGTTTTGTAATTATATATCATGGAAACCTCTAGATTCTTTGCTTGACTAATGTTTGGCCTTAACTTTACTAAATTTAAAACTTGATTGCTAAGTTGAAAGTGAATTTTAAAGGCTATAAAACTTTTACATAAAAATATATAAGAACTTACGACTAGTTTTTTTTTCTTTTCATATTAGGATTTGGATTATAAAGCAAAGGCAAATTTTGAGTTGATAATCAAATTAAAAAACTTTGAAAAATCAAATTATGTACTTTTACTTAAAAAGTGTTCTGATTACATTGTGGATATCATAGACTAATTGAAAAATCTGACTTTTTGTGAATGTCAATCGCTTTTTGCATTGTAAATGTTTGATTGAAAAGTCTTCAGTATTATTTCATATATTTGATATTTTTAGGCTTATTACAATCAGCCTATATACATTTAGGCTAATTAGAAAATAATCGATGAATTACTAAATCAAAATGAATATACTTAAGCTTGTTGAAATAAGCCTTTAATAAGGCTATTTATGATGCGTTTCATTTCTCTAGGCTTATTGCAAACTTCCTCAAGTTAAATGAGGTTAATTGGATGATCCTTCCTGAAAAATATATTTTAAAATAGCCCATAGGTATGTGGTCTTATTGTAATAAGCCAGAAAATGTTGGTTAGAAAACATTAGACTCTTCGAATAAACCTAAAAAGTGCCAAGTTGGCTAGAGAATATTTGAGTCTCTACCAATAAGCCCAAAAGTGACAGGTTTGTTATAAAACATTTGAGACTCTTCTAATAAGCCTAAAAAGTGTCAGGTTGATTAAAAAAATATTTGAGACTCTTGAAATAAGCTTAAAATGTCTCAGGGTTGTTAGAAAATAATTTAGAATTCTTTCAATAAGCCTTGCAGCATGACGACGATGGTTTGCAAAGAGGCGTTTTTATTTCTTTACGACCATTGTATAAGATTGTATTTTTTTATCTTTATGTTGATTACAGCCCAAAATGTACACATAAAGAGGACTCGCTAAGTATTGATAATTTTTGCAATACTTTTTGAATAAGCAAAGTTGTCAAAACATTAAACTGATGTATTACATTGTAAAAGGGAATCTTGACAAACAAATTTTTTAATTAAGGGTCATAATTGCTTTAATACTAAATTGAATAACTTATTACAGTCATTTTTGATTCTAATTAACTACGAAAAAAAATTTTAAAAATACAAAACATTATCAGTAATATAATTTAACAATAAAATATCGTAAATAAATTATTTTAAAAAACGCTTTCATACGTTTTAAACAAAACCAAAGCTTAAAGAGTGGTTCGCTTTATCAGTGAAATGATCTTTTATTATTCACACTTCCAATCTTCTACAAATGAAAGATTTCAAACTTTCGGAAGGTGCATTTTTAGACAAATTAGTTCAACGTTGAACCAAACATGCATTGAACGTTTTGTTCAAATTTAACCATAGTATCGTACATTCGAGTTCAGAAAGAATTAGTTCTCACTATAATATATTTCAATATGGCTCCGTATAAAACTTGCAGCAAAAATGAACACCAATTTTCTTACAGCGTAATAAGCTTAATTTAAATTTCTGTTGTAAAATAAATCTACGAAAGAAGGAAAAAAAGATAGACATTTGAGAATCATTCATCTTTTCTTTTTCAATATCTTTTTTAAATTCCTACAGAAAAGGAAAAAACTTTTTTTCTTCTCTCTCTCTAGTTTATTTTATTGGTATTTTTTTTATAAGTGCTTTTATTAAAGAGTCGTTCCAAATATTTGAAGCAAAGTGAACGTGAAAACATTTTAGGATTTAATGAAAGTATGAGCCAACCTTCAACCGTGTAAGTCGTAAATGAAATATGGCTCTGTCTTTTAAAATAGATATCTATAAATAAATCTGGAATATTCTCTACGCCGAAATTATCTCGAGCCTGATATGTATATAAATATATTTTAAAGTTTTTTCATCATCATCGAGAATGATTACATTTGTGTTATGTCAAAGCTCTGCACTACTGTTTTGATTTTATCCACTATACTTAAAAACTTGAAGATAAATATTCAAACACATGATTATCAAAACACTGATTTGAGCTTTTCATATTTGTTATTTTACTCTTATGTAAAAATATCAAAGAAAATATAAATTTAAATAAAAATAAAAGTTTGTTTTATGGAATATTTTAGTAATTTACTAAATAGTCCGTACAGGTTAAATAAGTGAAAAACTTGGACACAAAAGTAAATAAATTTTAGAATCTATAGGAACTACAGATAAAGATATTTTATTATTAAACTATTGTTATTATTAGTTACTTCTGAAAAGTTCTATTTTTGGTCCGCTTTGCAGAAAACTTCTTTAAAAATAGGAAGAAAATTCTTAAGCATTGCATTTTTTCTTATTTTAATGATTTAAAATAACGATTGATCTCAATTGATTAATAGTTTTTTTCAAATTGCCAATTTTTTCCCTTAATTAATCCCTGCTTAAAGCTTTTCCTATCATAAATTCTTTTTTTCTTACTTTAAGGATTTAAAGTAATGATTAAATTTGAATTTATGAAATCATTATTTAAATGTCAATATTAATCACTCTACTGGAAAGTATTCCTATTCTATATTCATTTTTTCTGATTTGAATGAATTATAATAAGGATTAATTTTTAATTGATAAAATCGTCATTCAAATTTCGAATTTCTATCGCTTGATTAAAGCTTACTTGAATACAAATCCCTTAAAGTAAATTGATNTTTTTTCTTCATTTAATCATTTAAAATAATAATTAATTTTTAATTGATAAAATCGTTATTTAAACTTTCTGTTTTAATCACTCTGTTTGAAAATGTTCCTCCAACATGTTCCTTTTTTCTAACTTTAATGATTTAAAATAGTGATTAATTTTTAATTGATAATACAGTTATTGAAATTGTCCATTTTAATCGCTTTGATTAAACCCTGCTTGAAACTATACTTATCTTTTATTCTTTTTTTTCTTACTTTAATGATTTAGAATAGGGAATAATTTTTAAATTGATAAAATCGTTATTTAAATGATCTGTTTTAATCGCTGAGCTTTGAACTATTCTTATCTTATATTCATTTTGTCAAGCCTTAAAAAAATGATTAATTTTTAATTGATAAAATCGTTTATTTAAGTTATCTATTTTAATCGCTTGATTAAAACCTGCTTGAAATTATTCCTATCCTTTATTCTAATCAGTTATTAGTTCATTACATTAAGTGTATTTCACTGCTTGAAAGAAATCAAAATCAATAATTCAGTGATGAGTTATATCAAATAAAAACATTTATTTCTTATGAAACGAAGCATCATTTTAGATATACGTGATAGGGTGTGGCTGAGATTTATTCATAAGAGACTATCTTATCCAATCATCAAATGTTAGAGAAGCGTTAAGTGTGATATTTTTTAACAGAGAACCCCAAGTGGATATTTATCTCTAGTATATTCATTTTTAATAAAGAGAAAAAGATAACTTCATTCATATTTTATTCATACAAAAACATAAAAGCATTTATTGATTTTTTTCTCCCATTCAATAAAAAATTGTCAGTCTCTCTTACGATAGAACACTCTCTGTTTGATGTAATAGGTTCTAGATTATAATAATCAGAGTTGCTACAATATGGAAAATATAATATGGTGGAGACAAATGTTTCATGTGGCTAATCAAAGTTTCATTTTTTTTATTTCACTTTAATGTGAGGAATCGGGTTTAAATTTTTTGGATCGAGATCTACAGTGCTATAATTTTTATTCTGAAATTACGGTAAGATAACCGGCAGCAGTCAGTCTATCTGATTAGCAATAAAGGTTATGATTTGGAATATTTTTTACCGTTACGGTTTTGAAACCGTTTACAACTAGCATAGTTTCTAAACCATAAAAATAAAACGGACATTGGGACTCCGTGTGTGCTACGCCATTCATGCGGGAATAGCGTAATTCCGTATTAACCAGGGTCAACGATAGAAGCACTGGAAATTTTTATTGTACAGAAAGAATGGAAAATATTCTGTGGTGTCAATGCTGCGATTCGAACTCCTGTTCTATTGGTCATTAGAATGACCAATTATCTCTCTTAGCCGCAGTATGTACCCAGTTTCCCGGAACAAAATGGCTTAATAAGGTGGGCCAAGTTAGCTCGCACAGAATTCTGGTTGTTAAACTGCATTAGGTAAAAACAATCAATTAACGATTTTTGTCCCAGTTAACGGTTTGAATGCCATTTTTTTAATAGTTATTTGACTATTTTCGCTTAATATGGTAAAATAACAATTAAATTAATTGCTATTTAACCCTTTTTACAGAGACATTTCTAACAGTGTAATTTCTTTTATTTGGAAAAAAATTTCTAGTATGCCCAAATGCGTAAAAGTAAATTTATCGAACGCTTTTTAAATTTTTTCCCAACCGCAACGATCTAAATGATGTTTGAAACTAATATATTACTAAAACAGAATTATATTAAAAAGCATTTATAATCTCATTGAAAAAAATATTTTATGGTGACATGAATTACTCTAGTGGCTAGTTAGAGATTTTTAATTTAAAAAAAACTCTTTTGATATTTAGTCTTAGTAATTCGGCTTTTAGTCAATAAGATTTTTCTAAAATTTATGTGTTCAAAAAATATAAAAATCTGATATGTTAAAAATGGCTTCTCTTTGTTGATTGCGAGCTTGCGGAATTTAAATTCCGCATAGGAAGAAAGAACCACAACTGTAAGAAATATTTTGAACACTCACATTTTTTTAATTTGTTATGAAACCAAAAAAAGAAACGTAGGCTTGCTACGGATACTTTTGATTTATCTACAGGCAAAATACACCTTATTCCCTAATTAACTGAATTTAGTTTAGGGTTAATTATTTATACATTTATATAATTTATTTTGTGTGCTTTAAATAAAAAGATTTTATAATAAGTTTACAAAAAATTTCCCAACCACAGCTGTCAGAAATTATTTGACCACCCACAATTNTATTAAAAAAATTTTTAATTATATATATATATATGTATGTACTGGCTTACTACGGATACTTTTGTTTTATCTACAAACAAAACACACCCTTTTCCCTAATTGATTGAATTGTAGTTTATGGTTAAGCATTTATAATTTATTTGGTATGTTTTAATTAAAATGTTTTTAAATAAGTTTACAAAATATTATGTATAATTTGCGATCAAGGCAAATCTGCACAAAATGGTTTTATGATCAACCTTAACTTTTGAGTTTGCCTTATAGGTAACACTGATGTAATTTTTATAATTTTTTATTAATTATTATTAACAGTATCGCCTCGATAGCATAGAGAGGGATGTAACGGATGTAGCAAACTTTTAGTTTTTCAAATGTTTGAAATTGAAATGAATATTTTAAAACTTTGGTGCCTAAATAAAATAAAATTTTGGTTCTATTTTGTTTTCACCAGCAGTTCAACTTACATTTTGACTAACCGCAGTAATAAAATTACAGTGTCTGTACGTATGTTATTGAAAATTCGCATACATACTCCCAACTGTTAAACCCATGACAGATAGTTTTTTGAACTTTTATAAGAAATTAGAAAGTTTTAATTTTTTAAATAATTTGTTTACGAAGTAAAACCTTATGAATTTCAGTTTCAAGTGTTTTCTTACTGGAAACTGTTAAGATACAAACAGCATAGATTTTTAGAACATTACTTTGTCACTTATTAAGTAAAAAATGTTAATTCCATAATTTATCATTATCTCTACTTTTCTCATTTTAATGTAGATAAAATAATCAGTTTCATGTTTTGCTTTTATGGTTTTCCCTTGTTTGAGTTCAAAATTTGATAAAATAAATTGATTAAAACTCTGGACTTTATATCCAAACTAATTTTGTATAAATAAGAAGAATTGCATCTGTTACGTTTCAGTTTTGATGATAATATATTTTTGAAATCAAATTAACAGAAAATTGTAAAGCCGTGCTATTCACTGCTTTAATTTTTCATAGAAGCAAATTTTAAAGATATAATTTTTCAAACAAATGTTTAAACAAACAAAATTAGTCAAATACATTTCAACTCTTCACAATAATGTGATGTATAATGCTTCAAATTAAATCTAAAGATGTAGTTTTATCTGTATAATAATTCACTACGGTTCATTAAACGGTATATTGTTTGATTGAAAATGCTTTCGGTTCCTTCCTTAGAGAAAATCAGACGCATATTTAGCTTTATTCAGATACTTTCTGGACGGATGGTTTTATTCTTTACTTCATTATTCACGGACACGATTCTTGACAGTTGTATAGTATGACTGAGAAAAACATCCTTATCTTCTCAATTCTCTAGAAAGAAGTAATAACTGTTTTCCTCCTGCAATCACTTTACATTCAAAATGCCCTTTCTTTTCTTATTCGAGGCTTCAAATTCCTTTGAGAATCTATTATATTTTATTCAAAAGATCATTTTCTTCAAAATTATCCAAACGCTAACTATTTTAGGGCTAATATTAGCTGTAGTGATAATTTAATCAATACAGAAATGCCTTGTAAAATTCGTAAGCCTAATATTTCTATATGCTAGTATCTTATCTTGATAAACAAAGATATTTGCTCTATTTACTAGTTTCCTTTGGTTAAAGATAAGCTATTTGAAGGTAGAAGTGACATAATTTTTAAGTTGCTGTATGGCTATTTTTTTTTCGGGTCTCTAATAGTAAACAATAAGATTTTTAAAAAATTTCCAGGAGAAAAGAATTCTGGGAAAATTACGGTACTGTATTATATTGACAATTCTGGTAATAAAAAGTAGTTCTGGTAATAAAAGCGAAAATATACGGCATTTAAACCTTTCATTTGGTTATACATTCTTTATTACAGTTCTTATTACCACTCATTTTGTTAAGACTCAAAAACTCAGATAAAAATTGAGCAGAATAAATGGTTGTACCATGCTCTAAGGTTTCATGTTAAAATTACCAAAATTTATTACAGATTATAAAACCACACTTTATTGTTAGTTTTACCAAAATCACTAACAAAGCGTTTCGCTAAAAATTACGATCTCTTCTTTGTTCCTATAGAGCCAAAAACATGGTAATTTTTACCATATTCTGGTAGTTTTAACCTTACGTTTTTCTTCCGTCAGCCATCATCTTTTAGAAGCATTAATTTCAGTATCCAAGCAATATTTTGCATCAAAAAACTTTTGAAACAAATTTTATCACATATTATAAAACTATATTTTATTGTTAGTTTTACTAAAATCACTACCAAAGCGCATCAGTAAAAATTACGATCTTTTCTGTGCTCCTATAAAGCCAGAAACGTGATAAATTTTACCATATTCTTGTAGTTTTAACCTTGCGTCTTTCCTTAGTGAACCATTGTCTTTTAGAAGCATAAATTTTTGTATCCAAGCAATATTTTGCATGAAAAAACTTTCGAAACAAATTTTATCACATATTATAAAACTATATTTTATTATTGGTCTTACCAAAATCACTACCAAAGTGTTTCGGTAAAAATTACCATCTTTTCTGTGTTCCTATGGAGCCAGAAACATGTTAAATTTTAACATATTCTGGTAGTTTTAATCTTAACTTTTTCCTCGGTGTGCCGTCGTCTTTTAAAAGCATTAATTTTTGTATCCAAGCAATATTTGCGAGAAAAAACTTCAAAAACTAAGTAATTCTCTGGGGAAAATATTTTATAACAAATTTGAAAATGCTTTGTATTTAGTCGAAAAATTTAGAAACAAGTAGAAAAGAATATCAAGAGGACCTTGAAACTTAACATTCGATAAAGCAAATTTCAAAAACTAAATTTGGTTCAAAAACGTACACACAACCTTAGTAAATCAATATTTAAAAACGGCTTATTAAAACACCATTTTTATCACAAATTTATTTAAGAAATTTTAGAAATACGTAAAATTGCTAGAAAAAAATTTCTAATCGATTTGAAAACGCTTCTACCTTTTTCTAGATGAATGAAATAAAATATTGAATAGAGATGTTAATTTCTGCGGTCAAAATTTATTCCATGAAAAGTAGCCGTAAAATGTTTCTTGTTATTTGGAGACAGCAATACAACGACTAAAACGTTTCCAAAAATAAATATTATTACCATTAAGCAAGGAAAAAATAAGCAAAATTACTCTCAGAAATTACATTAATTTTCATTGGAGAAATTTCAATCATTTTTATTTGCTAGAGTTTTAAAAATCAAATTTATCCAAATCACATTAAATACTTAATATAGATATGTCACATTGCGTGTCTTTTAACACATATTGTGTCAATGTGACTTCTGCACAAAGGAAAAAATATGGTCTCAACTACCGGAATATTCTGAAATTTACCGTGTTTATAGCTTTATGAGAACACCAAAAAACACAGTAACTTTTATCGAAGCATTTTGGTAATCATTTGGGTAAAATTAACAATAAAAAATGTTTTATAATATGTTTTAAAATTTATTAAATTGAGTGTAAATTTTTAATTTTATCAGCAACACATCAGGATGCAAACTCAAAAAGCTAACTCGGGCCAAATAAACAATGCTTAACTTTAGGTGGGCCGCAAAAAAAAAACCAATGTTCATAGAAACAAATATTTTTATTTTGAATTGTAATAAACATATATAAAGTTAAATTATTGTTTACGTCCTGATACTTGACATCTGTTCTCTGCTATTATCTTTTCTATTTCGGGAGAAATTTTATTGGCCGAGACTACTTTCAAAATTGACCCAACGTGAGCGTTATTAATACGGTTTCGAACAGGAGATTTATTTCCATTCATAACAGAAAATAATTGCTCTCACTGATAAGTACTTCCAAACTTGGAAATAATTTCATACGTGAATTTTGGAGTATTTTCAAACCTTGCTGGTAAATATTCGTGAAATTTAGGCACACCCACTTCAATGAATTTTTCCTTCAAATTTGAGTCTCACTGAATCTCAATCACTTCCATTTGCATATAAGTGGGTACTAAGTCTATATTTATTGAGAAAATCGAAGAAAAGAAACAAAATTTGCCTTCCAAAGAATTAAAGTTTTTAAACCCTGTTTCAAATTCTGTTCTAAGATTTGAAATTTTTTTTCTGCGTATTTTTGATACGATGCAGTATCATCTAAACTAGATTTGTTCTTGTAGCACGTTGGGAAGTGCGTTAAATCTTCATTTTTCAGTTGCCTTTCCCAAAGAAATAGTTTACATTTGAATGCTTTTTTAATTATGTCAAACATATTCGTAATGATCTGATCCTTGCCTTGTAACAATAAATTTAAGTCGTATAAGTGTTTGGTTACACTAACCATAAAAGATAAATCTTGCAACCATATTTGATCGGAGAACAAGCTTGTATCTTGATTTATAGTTTGTAAAAACTTGCATATTTTTTCCTTCAAATCCCAGAATTGATTGAGAACCTTAGAGCAAGATAACTAACTTATCTCGCTATAATAGGATAAACCTGATTATGTACTATCTAATTGATAGCTTACTGTGAAACGGACTCCATTTCAGCCAATTAGAATTTTACATTTTAGAGCGGACAATTTAAAATGATCCGTATAGTTTAAAAATAAAGTATATTATAATTTTATATGCTGGTTTCGTTTCTAATTCCCATTTCTATTTTATTTTTACTTTGCTTCGGATATATTGACTGGGCCACAAAAATGTTCATCTCGGGCCGCGAGTTGCTTTAGAGCATAGCATAAAAACCGTTCTTTTTGTTTTTGCTTTTCAGTTTTGTTCTTGTTACTAAATAAGTAGCAATATGAATTATAATTTTGAAAATCAGAATTTCTAGTAAACTGTTTCAATATGAACTAAGAAATTTCCAAATAAATGGTCTTAATACCATATATGGCAACGTTANCTAAATTTAAAAAGTAACGAAGTACAAGTAAAAGTACGTACTTTTTACTTGTACCGGCGGTACAAGTAACGAAAGTAAAAGTACTGCCATATATGCTTAATACCGTATATTTTGGTTTTATTAACAGGGGTTTCTTCATTAGTACCCACACAGTACAGTAATTTTACCCAAATCTTTTCTCCGTGTAGGGTTCAGGATTTAAAATTATAAGAGACATAAAAAATAAAAAATTAAATCCTCCGCATGGAACTTGTATCCTGAACTTTTGTTTTCTCATTTAGCAAGAAACAAATATGATTCTTTGTTTGCATTTCGTTGACGTAACGAAATTTAAATTACTTTTAGTTCCTCAAAAATGGAATTTTTAAATTCATACGAATTCCAAAACATTTTATTATGCTTGTAATTTGACATGTGCGAGTTAAAACTCCACCCAGAATATATTTTTAATTAAAGAAAAGAAAAAAGCTAATGTTAGCAGAGATATTAAGTGGATAATGAATGGTTGAAACCAATATGAAACTTTAATGCATTTTTTTTTTCTTCCATCGATTTTCTTAAACTAATGTTACTCACAAAATTCGATTTGAGTACTTAATCGATTCTAGTCGTCACGCATTTTTAAGATTATCGTTAAAAAATAATATCCAGATGGGGCCGTCTACCCGTAGTATTATTCCTTTTTCTCTTGGGATTTGAATAAAAGACTCAGATATCTTTTTAACTTAAAACTAGAGCTCGTTCTAAGATATTTTTGAAACAAATTTCTTTTTCGCTGTAAAATGTTTTAGTGAAATTAAACATGAATGTTCAATGCAAAGAAAAATAACATATTAGTTTAAAAAATTAAGTCTCAAAAGAGCTTAGATTAAGACATTTTTAAGGGGGGGAAATTATTAAAATTTAGTCAATGGTCCAAAAGGTATTACTAGTCTATACACATTCTCACATATAAGATTTTTTTAATGAAAACTTATCATTCAGATACTTTATAGTATTAAATGAAATATGCTGTTTTATAAATGAAATATTCTGTTTTGTGACATTAACAGAGACCAAAACACGCAACCAAAAATCAAAAAACCTAAACAATACACATCTCTTTATATCCGAGAAGAGGGCTAATTTACAATCCAGAGACTTTTAAATCTTTCTTTTTTTGGTTCTCTCGGCTTTAGTTGGTCCCAGTTATAATGCAAGCCTTTATTTCTTTCAAAACTTTTTACCTGAACTAGAGAAAAGTCGAGAGTTTTTGAAAAATGCAAAACAGGTAGAGAGTGGGTTGCTAAAGGCCCCTGAATGAGCCCGGAAGACCGTTAATAATTTGTTTTATGATTTTAATGGTCTATTAATTTCGTGCCCTGTATTTAAGAAACAACTGTTAAAAAAGTGTAGATTTAAACTGATCGGGAAATCCAAGAATAAATCTTAATTAGAATGTAAAGTGGCAGTGTTTATTAGAAGATTCAAAAGTGGTCAAATTGGAAAAATAAATTGGATATAATATGATAAACTCAGCTCATTTTGTGCCTGTGAAACTACGAGTCAAAAATATACTTTTTTTCTGAAAAAATATTTCTGTGTGTTCCACTTCTTTTAAAATTGACCGAGTTGAATTGCTTTACTTTAGAAATCGTTAAAACTTATTTTTTTAATGTTTTCTTTGATACTCTGACCAAATATTGCCCTTTTAGTTCAGTTTGAAAGGATTAATGTAATTATTATTATTTATAATTTAATGCAATTGATGCAAAATAATCAAGTTCATACAGTGAGTCAATTCAAAATGTTTTTTTTTCAATTTTAAACTAAATATAACATTTAAATAGATTATGCTCAATCTTTTAAATCCGTCAAATCTTAATCTGTTAAATTTTAATCTGTTAAAATCTTTTCTCGTTTATATTATAGATGAACTGAGTAAAACACGAAGTGGACTGCAATATGATCTAATCAATCATCAAGCTATCTGTTACTTTATAACATTGCATCTGGTCCAAATAGACGATAAAAATAAAATTCAAACTTGATTTTTGAAATATACGAGAGATATCTATGCATTAGACTTATTCTTCAAACTACAAACATTTTTATGAACGTGTTCTAATGAATTAATATTGGCTTATAACTCTACAAAGAATATCAAATTTAATTTTCAGGAATTAAGCTCAATTAAAGTGTTAAAACTTGCATTAAAGTAAACAGGAACAAAGGATAGCCTTTAACTTTAAGCTAACTTATAACTTGAAACTCATTGTATTTTTAAAAACGTCCATTTAGATGTTATGCAAATTTAGTTGGATTAACAAAGTGAAAAAAAAATGAAAAAATTGATTTCTTATTTAAATTTTTTAAAAGAAAACTAAGCATTATCTATTCATTTTAAATGAATTCTAAATAAAAATTATTATTTAAATGGTTGAAGTGGGAGATCAAAAATATTTTACGCATTTCATTTCTTTATTTTTCAATTATATATTTCTCAAACAATCAGGGGTCAAATTTTTTTGAGATGGACAAATCCGCATTCAACAATCAAATTCCATCACTCAGCCTTTAGGGAAAACCATTCAACAAAATCACCTCAATTGCTTTCGTAGATGATTCAACTGTCATGATACTAATTTTGAAGGATGGTACAATTAACTAAAACAGGCAATACTTTACAAGAATATATGTCGCCAGTGTCATGTAGAAAAAAAAACATTGCTTATTTGTAACTTCATCGCAACACATGCAAACCGTAGTAAGCACAAACCCTTGTCTACAAAATAGACCAAAGGGAAATATCCGTACGGTTCAAATGTGAAGAATAAGATAGCCATTCTTGTCCTGTAGACACAAGAACAACAAGTGCCTTGCACCATTCTTGAGTGGCCTTAGTTCTGGAGCGAACTTGAGATAACATTTTGTGACCAAGGAAACGTAACATTTTTCAAAATGGATATGTGATATGTAACGATAAATATATTTGGTTTCGCACTTTTTTTCCCTATAAACATATTTATAAACTCAATATCTAGAATAAACTCAACATTTGAATACATTCAGGCTGCTCACTAATAATGAATAAATAAACATCTACAAATATAAGAACATATGAATGTAACACTTCTTACGCAGTTTTTATTTTATTTCGAAATTTTTGTTACTAATCTGTTCATCACTGTGTTATTTCTCATTAAACATGTTTCTCAAGCAAAAATATATAAAACGCTTAAAATATGAGCAATTTATTATTGCTAAAGTACGTCAAGAGATAAATAAAATAATATAAGAGGTCACGCTTTTGTTCTCTTGAAGTAGTTTCCTTTAAAATCATTCACGCTTCATAATTTTTAGAAATTGTTATAAAAGATTGTTTTTTGAAAAGCAAATGATTAGCTACTTGAAATTTGAGATAATAAGTTTGCTTAAAGTTTCAAAGTCGATTATGCTTTAAAGTAGATTAAAGTCGAATAAAGTAGAATAAAGTTCAATATATATAATTATAAAAATATATCTGGCAAAAAACTAAAAAATGTAAGACAGGGAAATAATCAAGATTTATTAATATTGTGTATAATATTTGTAATATTTTTATTATAAGTAAGTGAATTAACTTTAAAAGCTAATTAAAAAATATATTTAGAGGTCATTAATGTAAAGCTGAACCTCATAACAAAAAACTATAAAATACTGTAAACGGAACCAATTTTATTTCAAAGCTCTCTCTACTTTAGTAAACTTTTAAAAAAAAGCTCTACATGCTACATGTAAGTGATATTAGTATAAAGCTATAAAAATTTTAAATTTATCTGATTAAGATTGAAGGAATTAATCTTATCTGTCGTTTAGGGCATTTCCTATTAATAATATATCAATGCCAATTATAACGTGGTCATTTTATTACAAATTATTTGATTATTTTTAGTTTAAAACATGTGGAAGGTTATAAAAATAAATTTGTATATTTTTATTTATTTATTTTATTTTATTTTATAATCGTCGTTGAACAGCCAGCAAAATGTTCAACTCCGTAGCCTTGTAATTTTGAACCGAATCCAGAAGAGAATGGAACTCCTGGATTAAGTAAGTTTAAGGAGAAATAATCCTTTATAAAGGATTTTATGACGGATGTAACCCGCATTTGTGTTACATGTAGAGGAATAGCTCTTAAGGTTAGCCTGACAGCAAGGGGACTTTAACTCATGATCCGTCTACTGTCTTTGCGTCAGCACTGTGGTCAGTGCGAGCAGGGCGCGGAGTCTGAATCGACCAGCCATCGCTGGGTTTTGAACCCGGTTCAGATTATTGGAAGGCAAGCGCTCTATCCCATGAGTCACCACGGCTCTTATTAATTAATTATCATAAATTTATTGATGTAAATTAATAACCCATTTGTCTTTCATTTTTTCTTTCTTTCTTTTAAATCTTTCATGATACCCATTTACTTCAAACGCAACTCTAAATGTTTTAATCAGTTGACTTGAATTGTTTGAAGAAAAAAAAACAATGCTTTACAAAAATAAAAATTTCCCAAAATTACATACTTTAAAAGTTGTTGCTCCATTTTAATAAAAAAACTCAAAATAAGAATTTATTTGATTGTTAAAAAAAGAAAAATAATTACATTTTTCCAGCCTTGATTAATTATATCAATTTATAAAAATTATTAGTGGAAAAATTCGTTTTTAAAGAAGTCGAAATTGTATTTGTGTTATTTTCTTATAGAACTGATTTTTGAAAAGATTTAGAAAAATATTTAAGAAAAGCCTTTCTTTCATTGTAGCCTGGGGAATATTTTCTATTAATGACATTCAATCAAATGATAAATTCTGGTAAAATTACCGTGCTCTATGGTAATGGCATTTCTGATTTAATTCTGGTAATAAAAACAAAAATATATGGTATTTAAACAATACATTTGGTAATTTTTCGAATCATATGAAAAAGGTTTTCCGGAAATTTTGGTTTTTAAAACTATAGCTCTTATAACACATTAGTAAAAATACAAAACTTAAAAGCAAATTTAAGCGAATAAATGGTTTTCATGCCGTGATGTAAGGTATCAGGATAAAACTACCAATTTTACCAGATTTAATCACATTTTATGGAACGATATTTTATGGTTAATTTTACCAGAATCATTGCGAGAATACTTCGATAAAAATTACCGAGCTTTTTGGTGTTTTCACAGAGCCAGAAGCACGGTAAATTTTATTATATTCTGGTAGTTTTGACAATAAATTTTTCTTCGGCGTGTCTGGCACTTTTGAAATTGTTTATAAAATCAAATATAAAATTTTAAAGTTATAAAAGCCTTAAATTAAAGATCTTGAAAGTGGTTTCCTATTTAATTTAGAATATAAGTATTTGAAAAAATTAAATAAGAACGAAGTATTTGCAATTATGAATACAATAATTAGTTTGCTTAATAACTGCGGGTTTTAGAAAAATAGAATTTAAATTTTTTTTAATGGAAGCGAAAATGACCAATAAACTAACCAAATTTGTAATTTTGATAATTCGTTACTTTAGATCTATTATTAAACTTGAAAGAGATAATTTAATAAATGCTTTAGATAATAAAAAAAGTCAAGAAATAGAAATAATACAAAATGAAATTGGTACCTAATATAGTAGATTTAATAATTACTTCACTTTATTCAAATATTAAAAAAAAAAAATTCTTTTAACATTGAAAAATTTTTCAAAATAAAAACAGCACTAATTACTATCTCTAACACAAAAGGTAATTTTTATGTTGATAATTTTTAGCGCAGTCTTTTTAATAAGTTCTCTAATTAATAATTATGTTTCATTAATGTCAAAAAAGATTCTCTAGTGGCTTTTTAAGGCAAATATGAATTTAATTCACGTGCTTATTATGTTTTAGAAGCATAATGCAGGTAGATAAAATTCGCATACGTAGATAAAAAAAAATAAACCCTTTGACAGTCTAATCTATGTTGACATATGAAAAAGAAATATTTCTCTATGATGTATTTAATTTTATTCCTATGCGTAATATTTTGACAAGAAATTTTAATTTATAAAATTAAGAGATAAGTTAAAACCCTATTGCGAAATAGAAAATTGTTTTTTTTTTTTTTTTTTTTTTTTTTTTTTTTTTAACTTGGGTTGACAAAGAAAAAGTTAACTTTAAGGTGTTAATTCTCAACGTCTCTGTCCTGCAACATATTTCATAATACTCAGGTTTTTTTTACTAACATTAATGGAATCGTTTCACTTAACTGTTGAATTATTTTTGTTTAAACTGTGGTCTTTATTTTTAGACGTTCAAAGGTTTGTTTGTGCTTAGAAGACTCATTTTTTTTTTCGTGACTTAAGACTTTAGAACCTCAAACTTAGTTTTTGTAACATAAAATGTTTTTATACATTGCATATTTGCAATTAAGGAGCTTGAGAAGATTTTCTAATATTGGTTTATTTAAAAGTCATACATACGATCATTTTATACATATGGTAATAATAAAGTAAAACTCGATTTACTCTACACACTTAGAATTTTTATTCTAAAATCATGGTAAGATAACCGACAGCCGTGTATCCATCCAATTAGCCGTAATGTTTACGGTAACGAACATTTTTTAATGTTTACGATTTTAAAACCGCTTGCAGCTAGTATTATTAAAAAGCTATAATTACAAAACTATACGGTTTCTTAATAATTTACAACTAGCATAGTTTCAAAACCATAAAAAAATTTTAGCTGGACATTAGAGCTTGATAGTGGTTGATTTATATTTTATCAAATGAACAGTGAAATGTGGTTAGATTCGTTTATATGCTTGTTTTACCCATCGTAAAAGAGATGGGAAATACTGGCCTTTTTGTGCTAAAAAGCTTTGAGGTGTCGTTGTCTATGCGTGAATGAGAGTATTGCATTCTAATAGTCCAGAGTCACAAATTGGGGAGTTCAGAATGCATCAACACATGTTTCTTTCAACATATACTCTTCATGTGTTGAAAGAAATGGAGGAAATATTGTGATGTCAAAGCTGGGACTCGAACCCCTGTTCTATACGTCATGATAATGGCAGATAAGCCCTCTCGGCTGTAATATGTACCCAGCTGCATGGAACTAAGTGGATTTATTAGGTAGGCTCAGTTGGTGTGATAAAATTCTGAATTTTCAACCGGTGAAAACTGTTCATTATTAGGTGAAAGCAGATTAAAAACGGGTTTTCTTTCAGTTAACAGTTTGAATACCATCTTATTTATGGTTATTTGACTGTTTTATTAAAATATGGTATGACAGCAATTAAATAAATTGGCATTTAACAATTCAAAGATAATTCTAGCAACGTAATAAAATGAAATTTGCTTTACTTTAGATTCAGTCCATTTGATAATTGCAATTAATTTCTTTTGGCACTTTTTTTTAATGAAATTGCATTACACCAACAAATATAATGAATAAAAATGTAAGAAAATGCAATGTATCTGTTTTGGAAACTAATAACTGAAAGATTGCACTTCAATTTAACTGACCACGAACTGTTTTAATCTGACAATTTAATTGTGTTGTGGTCAAGCGTCATCTTTTCCTTTCATTTCGAGGATTGTTTAATACTATGTGACTAACTTGTGTCTAAACTTACAAAAAAATTATAATTACAGCCCCATAAAAGTTATTTGTTGTGTCTTTTCTATTCATTTTGAACTAGTTTAAAATATGTTGTCCTGTTATTATAAAGCTGAATATATTATTATTGAATTATAATTGTGCTTGTAAATTTTGAAGTAATTTTAAGGATATGAATACAAACCACAGGCGTATAAATTTACGACCGGAAACTATTTCTTGATGCTAAGAAAAATGAATAAAAGGCATAACAATGTGTAATAAAATCATAATTCAGTTATTCATTTCTTGAAGAGTTTATTTAAGATTTCTTTTACTAAAGCACGTTCTAACATTATATTAATATAACAATGAGTAGACTAAAAATGCTCATTTTTATCGAGGCCAAAAAATATGCTTATTAGAAGATACGATAAAAGCTGAAAATGTTTGCTTATCTGGCACAAATATACCCAATTCATATCCATGTGGTATCCATACAGATAAAATAATTATATATATATATATATATATATATATATATATATATATATANGCTTGAAATGTATAGTTCGAGTAAGTGAACTCAAAAATAAGGATTTACTAAATGAATTTTGATAAAAAACGGATTTCAAGAAGATGTCTCTATTACCGATATTTAAACTCCATTAATAATTTAAAATTTATGGTAAAACAAAAAGTGATTTCATAAGACCTTAGAGTAAACTATGAACTTTCAAATGCTGAAAGAATTTTTCCAAAATATCAAAATGCAAAAAAGTTATTAGCAAATGAAGCTCCCATAGAAAAAGCATTAGCAGCTGGCATTGAGAGGGTAGGTATTGCGTCCTCTTAAAATAAGCTTGTCAGTATTGACAAATGGCATAAGACAACTACAGGAGAAATTTAAAAATTTCACAATTATCTTACAGATAAAGGAATTTTTTAAGGCTTTCAACATTGAACGATCAAAGAATTAGTTTGACTATACAATATACAATAGAATATTTTATATTAACTTTCAGGCAGGAATTGTTTATTTCAATTTTCGAAAATAAAATTGAAAAAACATTCAAAAATTTATGCATAAGCAGGGGAAAAAATGCATTGAAATCAAAACAAATTATAGTCGAGGATTGTGGGAGCTTAAAACCCCAAAACTTGCTCGATTGTCAGCGGAAGCAGACGGAAGATGATAAGTTAAATAACCTTGAAGTTTCAACCTGCAATTGAACAGGTATAGATGTTATGTACACTCACCTTCCTTAATAGTGATTCATCAGATTTCGATAGGATTTTAATTTTTTATATTTTGCGACCCTCAATGTGTACTCTCCTCCATTCATTTCTAACAAGGATACTTAAAATGTATATTTAGGGCATTCCTTATGCAACACTCTCTATATTCTGAAACTGATATCACTTTAAAATGTTTCTTCACAAAACTCCTAGTTCGGAAAAAAATACGCTTAGATTTTAATTGGCAACACTCTAAGTGTATTCTCTTTTTGTCTTCATGTTTGATAAAGATACTAAAAATGTATAATAAAGGTGCTTCTTTCAGTACACTATCTATAGTCTGAAGGTGATATCACTTAAATGTCTCTCCAGTAAGCTTTTCGTTTGAAAAAAAAATACTATCTATCATTATCATTGAAAATACTATATACTCTCATTATTTTATTTCTTGAAAAATCATTGCCGCAAAAATGTGTTTGAAAATAACTCTTTTATTTTTACTATAAGTATGTACAGTGTGAAAAAGAGAAAAAAAAACGAACCACCTTGAATAACTTTTGATCTAACGATCGGATTTTCCCGTTCTACGACTCATTCTTAATTGCTCAAGGGAATGACGTCAAATTTGCTAATTAATAAGTGTAGAAGATATCTTAAGATACGAAATCAGACACAAAATATACTTTCTCTGAATAAACATACAATTTTTCGGATTTCTGATCCCTGCAATCTGGGAAATATGGTACCAATAATTTGATCAGGAGAGCACTATAAAAGTTTGGTCCCCCTAATGTTATTTTTACTTTTTGCGTATTTCACTATATCTCGAGAGCTTTTTAAGTGAATTTGAAAAAATTTACACGCAATTATAAAATTCAATTATCCAAAGGTAATTCCATTCAAAAAATAACTTTTAATTAGTATTTATTATTTTTTATTATTTTACTTAAGAATGGTCGGAAAAATTTTGAATTAAATTATAATAGAAACTATTAGATCCATTTCGTTCAAATTTTATATTTTGCCCTGTAAAATTACATTCTTTAAAATAATGAAAAATTCAACACTTTTTCGACCGCTCTTAAATAAAATAATAAAAATTAATAAATACTTACAGAAAGTTACCTTTTATGCACGGAAATATCTTTAGATAAACGAATTTTATGATGGTGTGTAAAAAATTTTCAATTCGCTAAAAAAGTTCTCGAAATATAGCGAAATGCACAAAAAGTAAAGTTAACATTAAGGGGTCCAAATTTTTCATTGGGACCATATTTTCCAGATTGCGGCTATCCCCTATAATTTGGGGGTCAGAAATTCGATTCCATGAAGAAAATTGTATGTTTATTCAGTGAAAATAAGTTTTTGTGTCTCATTTCGTAGCTTAAAATATCGTCTGCCACTTATTAATTAGCATATTTGAGGTCACCTCCTCGAGCTATTAAGAAACATGAAAATCCGATCATTCTATCAAAAGTTATTCAGGATGGTCCCGTTTTCTTCTTTTATTGCACGCTGTACATTAATAATAAGCTTTCAACATGATCACAAATGGAGAGCTGGACAGGTGAAGTTTATAAGTGACATCTTTGAATAAATTGAGATTTATCATGTAAAGTTCTAAATTCAGACTTATTTTACTATTGAACGTTAATCTATTTTGCTAAGACTTTTAACTTTGAAGATCTCAGTACATGAAGGATTTAAGTGAAAACCTCTGAGTTTTTTTGAAGCTTGAAGTGAAAGAACAATCCAAGTGCATTTGGCAAAAAACAGTCTATAAGTAATCTTAGAAAACTTGTCTTTTAGTAAAAAATTAAAACTCTCAGAATGAGAATGCCATAACGCATGCTGCTTTAGTACGTTTAAAACAGATTGCCTATTGTAAGCTAACGAAAAATAAATACAGGCAAGACACAGTTATCTTTCCTTGTTGTAAACATATAGACATTAAAGCTCATAAACTCAAAGCTCACTGAATTATTTATTCACACTGTTCCTCAATTATGTGCAATGAAATGTTAGGAAGTGTTTGTATCAAGCAATATTTTAATACCAAATAGAAAAAATTATATAGATGTTTCGTTGGAAAATTCACATCCGTTATTTATTTTGTGACCAGTCAAATAATTAGGAATACCATCCTTCCTTCACGGAGGGGAAATTTTTTTTAAAATTACCGTACTGTACGGTAATGACATTTCAGGGTTAAAAAAAATAATAAGTTCTTGTTAATAATAAAAAAATACTGTATTTTAACCATTCATTTGGTAATTTTTTCGTTCATATGTTAACGATTTACAGGAAATTCTGGTTTTCAAACTTATAGTTCTTATTACCACACATTTTGTAAAAAATAAAAAACTGAAAAGTAAATGTAACCGAATAAATGGGTTTTTATGCCATTGCTCTAAGATACCATATTAAAATTAAAATTTTTTACCACATTTACAAAATTTTATCACACATTATGAAATTATATTTTATTGTTAATTTTACCAAAATCATTACTAAAGCGCATCGGTAAAAAATTGTCGAGCCTTTTAGTGTTCCCAGAAACAGCCTGCTAAGTTTTATCATATTCTGGTAGTTTTGATCATACGTCCTCAGTGACAGTGTAAACAAGTTTTATGTCCTACAGTTAAAAACAAAAAGTGATTACAACAAAAGTAATTCCAATGACACGAAGCTGAAACCCAGCTAACTGAAAACTGACTTTGAAATCCAATGTTGAATTTAAATTTATTTTCATTCGTTTTCATCTTCTCATCTACCATTTTATTCTTCAGTTAATTTTCTAACCGCCTGTCATTTTGCGAACGTCTTATTATTTAATTTCAGGTAATTTGTTTATTATCAAGAATTAGTTCTTAAAAAAAAGGAAATGAAATGATGGAAGAAAAACTTAGATGTAAAAGAAATGAGCTTTTTTCTTCATTGAAAAAAAATAATGAAAATGTATTGAGTCACTTTTGAATCCCCATATCTCATATATTCCAGAAAATGGTTTTAGAAACACGCTTTAACGGCTTCGTTGACGTTTTTAGTAAAGGTATTTGATCATTAATACGTATATGGCAAGATTTTACAATACGCTTTTATTTTTGCGCTTGAATATCAATTCGTCTGTATCACAAACTAACTGCCATAATTTTTTTTTTCTCGAAATCCAATGTGTGAATTTTGAATCTCCATAATATTACCACTAAACTTGAGAGCAACGGCAAATAAAAAATTGCCTATTTATATGCGGAAAGATTTCTTTGCGCTTCATAGGCAACGAGCTGCGAATTTTTGATTTTGCAATCAACTTAAAGCCAACTCCATTGAAACTGACACATTTTACTAGACAGACAAACAAAAGACTATTACTTGAGTGACCGAAATATGAGAAGACAATTTTACATAAGCCTACACTTTTTGTATACGTATTGTCAACGTCACCATGCATCGTTGGTGATTTTCTTTTTTTTTTCTTCTTTTTTGTGTAAATGCTTGCATTTTTTTCCCTTTCCGTGGTGTGGAGTAGGGACAGGGAGGTTACTTCTTATGCAATCTCACGATTCTTTTGTCTTTCCCTCTGCGCTGAAAAAAGCTCTATAAATTTTTGTATGAAGAAAACGTCATTCCAGAAAAGAGAAATATATCTTATTTATTCAGATTTATTTCCTACAAATTTATAGAAGGTTCGACAAAGACTTTTCAGTACGATGAGCAAATTTTCTCGTATAAACTGAAATAAAAAATCATTTTCTATTCGTTTTGCAGCAGTGATATTATTTATTAGAAAATGTATTATAGTTGTAATTTTCTTGTCTTCTTGACCTGCGTTAGGAAATAAATCTTCTTCGTCTAGAGTCTAGAATATTAAGAGTCAATTCTAAAAACTGACACTTTATCATTCTTGTCCGCACTGTGAAAAAATTCCGCAATGTCATGCGTTATTCAACGCTCCGGGTTTTCAGGTTTCATCCGATGCCTGAGGGAAAAAAATTCCTTGAAAAAATATCTTGAATTCAATGATTAGGCATTTATTATTATTGTTATTATTATTATTATTGTAAAAACATTCTGATATATATTTATGCGATATAATTTAACTACTTCATTTTTTTAATGCATTTTCATACATTAATGATTAAACAATTGCAAAATGGATATCAAAATAAGTTTGTTTGTGAATTAATTTTCAAAATTCTGCAGAACAGCCCTATAAAACAACTTAGCTCCTTTGGGCTGGGTTTATACATTGACCGGAGTGAGCAAAGCTGTACTGTTTAGAAGTGCTATTCCAGCTTTTCTACTTCATGCACTCCTCATAGACTACAAGTACATTCAATTCTCTACATTCAGCAACACAAATCTGCTCATCACCATCCGACTCACAGCATATCAAACTCTAGTACTATCCAACTCCAACGCTAGATGGCAACACTAAACCAACTATGCCACCAGTGGCGGATCCATAGGGGTCTTGACCCCCTCCCCCCAAAAAAATAGAAAAAAAAATAAAAATATAAATTTTTTTAATAGTTCAGAAAAGAAATAAAATATTTTAAAAATTATTTATACACCTAGGTAGGTCGGAAAAATCGATTTTTTTTTCTCATCTAATTATGTTCTTCACAGTTTCAAGAATCATACTCCAAAAGATTAAAACGAATTTCGTCATAGTTTCATTGCATGCATTAATAATGTTGAAGCGTTCCAAGCGCGCTTCAACAGGTTTAACCAAAGATTGTATAAAGGTGAAGATGGGAAACTGGCGAAACTCGTAACTAAAATCTGGCACCCTGCCAGCGCTTCGTGAAAGGCGGAGAAGTTTGTCTCTAGCAGCGCAAGCGCAATAGATCCTTAGTTCTAAAAAACGCATTACATTCATTATTTAAAGATTTTGAATACTTGAATTATTTATGTACTACTAGCATAGCTAGAAAACTAGCATTAAAAACCCCAGTTATTTTTTTTTTCGAAAAAAATATTAAAAATAAATTTTTTTTATTAAATAAATTTTTTTTTTATTAAATATTAATTGTGGGGGGATCTGAGTCTATGACCCTCCCCCCGGTAAGAATTTCTGGATCCGTCCCTGTAAGCCACGTACCACGGATTTTAACACGGTCAAACCATATATGCTTATTCACGCTATTTTCAGTTCATTGAGAATTTTCATGACACATTTTTAGGTTTTATTTAATCTCTTATATATATTTGTAATTTTTTGAGTGGGGTTAAGCTCATCTTAAGGAAAGTCCTACTAAATTTATTCAGTGAACGTTTCTGAGCAAGCATAGATGTTTTGCGTTTCATTTTTCTCAGATGCCTTAGAGTTAATCGTATGATACAAAGATAACTGTAACTGTATCAGTTCAATAGTAAAGTTCATTAGTTAACTCCTATGTTAAATTGTGACTGAACATATTTGTTCAATATACGGAAACTTTTACAGTTAAGAATTACAGGAAAAGATTAATTTTAAAAAAATCGAACTGATATAATCACGGAAATTTTAATTTTAAACCACCATTTTTGTTACAGAAATGAAAAATCTTAATTTAGAATATAGCTAATGCAATGAGTGCACAACTTGCACATAAAAAGCTTATTGCTAAGTCTTAAGCAAAATTTATATTAATTTAGAAATTCCTTACTTCACAAATGCAAGTATTGAAAATTGCGCTTTGCTTTCACAAAAAATGCATACGGATTGTTAGTAAATTTTTTTAAACAATTTCCCCAATTTCATTCATGTGCTTACTTTTAAGTTCAAGACATAATTTATACTTTTGATTATGTTAGTTAGTTAGGACTGGATTAAGAGAGGGCCTCTGAGGCTGTAGCCGCAGTAATTAATGAATGTAAAATTTATTTTTGGAATTTTCTAAAAATCAATTAGATGGTTTCAAGTGTAAAGTGTTATTACAATCTTTCTTTAGAATTAGTGAAAATGCGTTATGTACTTTGAGTGTAAAATTCGAAAAACAGAAAAAAAAATATATTTGATCATCTTGTTTCCTTTAAGTCCTTACCCAATTGCACTTTCACCAAACTCTCTAATTATATCTATTTTTTTCGTTTGCTCCAAGTCACAAGTATTAGGTTTTTCTGACTAATTTTCTGTAACTATGAGCAAAACAGTTAAAACTCCCTAGGTAAGTTTGTTTGGAAAAAATATAACAAGTTTAGTAAAATCGAAAAATTCGAATTCGTATCTTTCGATTTTTTTAAATTTGTAGGTTTGATAGTTCTTACTGCTTTTTAACATTTATAATTTCATGCAGGATGTTTTTGCTAGCCCAGGAATTTAATCGTACTCCAATGTTTAATCTAAAAACTGAAATAAAATTTTTAAATTTTGTAAAAAATTGAAAGTTTCTAAAGACTTTTTGTTTTCGAATTTCTGTAAAACGAGCTTAACTGAAATTGTATTTTATAAAAAAAAGTTTCAATTCTGAATATGGGAAACTTTTGGATAATTTGGTATGTATATAGAGTCCAGAGTTGCACATCAGTCCCAAACGATATTATTCCATTTTTGTCGTTCATTGGATAAGAGATTGATTGGATTGGTAGAAATCAAACGTTTAGACTTAAAATCAGCTCACTTCATTTTCAGAAATTTCATGAGAAAGGAAGAAAAAAACTTGTCCCCAAGATGAATTTTAATTAAGAAAAATGCAGAATCGCGTGTAATGTTTCATGGGGAGAACCGAGATTAATTAGTGTTACATTGTAATTCCTATCACATTTTTAAAAAAAATTAAGTAAATTAAAAAAGAATTTTGGATTCAGTTGATTTTGATACGAACTAGGTGAATTTTAATCAATAAAACCAATGGTATTTTGGTTATTTCTTGGTTGACATGCAGTTTTTTATGAAAATAACATTTACGTTATCATGTAATTATTTAATATGTTCATTATACTTCAGATATTATATATACTTCAGATATTATATTATACACTCTATAACAAAAAAATTGACGCACCAAGAAGCAATCATCCGATTGCTTTGAAATTTCGTATGCATGAATGTTTTGAACAGATCAGGCTGGAATGATGCCGACTGGGGACGTATAGTCTTAATCGACGAATCCCGCTTCCAACTGTGTCCTGACGATCACCGAAGACGTGTTTGGAGACGCACAGGGCAGAGGGGGGATCCTGCCTTCACTATTGCACGCCACACCGGCCCTCAGCAAGGCATTATGGTCTGGGGTGCCATTTCCTTTGACAGCCGGACCCCTTTGGTCGTCATTAGAGGTACACTTACTGCACAGCGGTACGTCGACGACATCCTAAGACCTGTTTTGCTACCGTTTCTTTTGCAGTGCCCTGGGCTGGGTTTTCAGCAGGCAATGCCAGACCACATACGGCACGTGTTGCTATAAACTGTCTGCAAGCTTGTCAAACTCTTCCTTGGCCTGCCAGATCACCAGATCTCTCTCCCATCGAGCATATCTGGGATATGATGGGAAGGCGATTGCATATAGCACGGAATGTTGATGACCTCGTTCGACAATTGGATCGAATTTGGCAGGAAATACCGCAAGAGACCATCCGGGAGCTTTATCGGTCTATGCCACGCCGTGTGGCAGCTTGTATCCAGGCTAGAGGCGGGTCAACACCTTATCGAACTTGTTACTGTAACTCTGCAATAAATTGTTAAATTGTTCTGAAATTTTAATCATTTACTGTTCTGTACATTGTCTTCCTATCCACCAATTTTTGTTTCAATCGGACAACTCTTTCTTGGTGCGTCGATTTTTTTTGTTATAGAGTGTATATATAGTATTTAAAAATTAAAAATCTTTGTTTATTAAAATAAGCAAAAAATAAAATTTTGCTGCTGTTTTCGTAAAAAAAGTAAATAATTAAAAAAAATCATTCAAGGAAATTAGTGAAAAATCAGGGGTCCTGGTAAAAACCGAAAAAAAAAATGGAAAATTCTGATTTTGAAGCTGAAAGTTTCAAATGCCTTATGTTCAAATGCCGAATTCAACTATTGAGTTGAACTATAAAAAGCGACAGGAGATTCACATCTTAGCTTCTGTGCAATGACCTTAATTTTGATTAGGTACTTGATTCTTGAGAGGTTTTCTCTTCAAAATATAAATCAAACGTTGATTCTACAGAATTTAAGTGCTTCATTATACTGACAAGGTCATCGCTCTAATTTGCAGTGGTAAGTGAGTGGTGGTTGGAGGAAAACAATGCAAAGAATCTAAATCTTTGGTTCTCATTGTGACAAAAATATTTCATGAAATAAATAATTTTCCATGTAATGCTTGTTTATATGACATGTTTCAAAAATGTTGTGAGAAGGCATCCAATTCTCTTTCTGTATCGAAAGCCATTCCTATAAATAATAGGTTATTACAACAAATTTCCGTACTTTCTGTAACCCCTTACATTTCTAAATTGTTTCTCAATCGGAAATGTTATTAAAGGAGTTAAACGTAATAAGAACAACACACGACAATCATTCTCAGTTAAGTCTTAGAGGCAAGCTTTAAGAAAAATCTATTTATCGTTGAAATATAATCTCGATACTTTGAACCATTCTCATTCTAGATTGCAATTCATTCCTATTAGGTTATTAGAAATTTTCTTTACTATCTGTAATTCTTTACATTTCGAAATTTACTTACAATCAGAAATATTATAACGGAAGTTAAAAAGTACTAGGAAAAACTCACAGCAATCATTCTCAGTTATCAGTAAGCTTTGGAAATAAACTCTAAGAGAAATCGATTCGAACCATAATTTCAATACTTTGAGCCATTCTCATTTTTGATTGAAAGCTACTCGTATAACTAGAAGGTGTAGTGTAAAGGAATATCGGCTAACTCAAATTAATTGTAAATTAGGACAAAAGAGACTAAAAGTTCACTTAATAAAGAATTTTAATTAATAACCACAGATACAAACATAAATTACACTTGAACAAAAAGTAAAAAAAAAAAATTAAAATTTAAGAAAACTCGAGGAAAGGGAAAAAGTCATGTTTAAGGTTTCATATACGAACTTGAACTGAGTCACGGTGGTGAGGACATAGGTGGCACCACAGGGAATGGGTTGGTTGCTACAAAGGTTACTAAAAAAAAAAAAATTTTTTTTGTATTTCTTTAAATTTCGAAATTGACTTTCAGTCAGAAATATTATAAAAGAAGTTAAATCATACAAAAAACAACACACAACAATCAACTTTAGAGGTAAGCTCTAAAAAAATCGATTCATCGTTGAACCATAATCTCGATACCTTGCATCTATAATCTGTATTAAAAACTATTTCTATAAACAGCAGGTTATTAAAAAGTTTCCGTTCTGTCTCTAATTCTATTCCTTTTCAAATTGACATTCAATCAGAAGTAGTATTAAAGAAGTTAATGTACTAAGAACGATGCACAGCAATCATTCTCAATTGGCTCATTAAGTTTCAGAAGTAAACTCTGAGAAAAATTCGTTCAACGTTGTACCATAATCTCAATAGTTTGAGCCATAACATTGGGTAAATTTGCTTCAAACTTAATACGATGTTAAACTGAACCATGATTACTTTCAAGTTGAACATAGGTATCATGTAATTAAGTTTAAGAAACCTCTTTTCTCGCCATCATAGTTAAATCTTTATTTTGTTTTTCCATCTCTTTTTTATTCTTAACAAAATTATGTCTATGTAGTATCATTTCTCAGCTGAATAACTTTCAAAAAAATGGTAAGGATCAAAATCTTCGCTTTATTAAATTGGAAGAAATAACTTTTCGAAAAGAGCAGACCGGATTGTGTAGTAATCAGGAAGCTAACCTCAAAGCGGAAAGGTCCTAGGCTCGAATCCCCGGCAAGGCACTGATGTTCTTTCATTCATTGGACTTTTTGCCCTTATTGTGGGAGCAACGTTGGCCCACTTAATATGGTGCCCTTTAAAGAGTGGCCAACAAATCTGCCCCACTGATACCTGGATGACGAATGATTGGGTGGGCATTGAAAATAAAACTGTTTTATAAATTGAAAGAAATTACGCATAGTAATTTTGCATAAGTTACTTAATATTGTATCATCCTCTCTGCTAAAATGTTTACTTCAATTATTGCTAAAACTGAAAAAAACAATTTGGATGAAGGTAAACAATTTTTTTCACTAAGTAATGTTTCAAAAATTTTAAAACAGACAATAGCATAATACTAAAATACCTTTCTGAAAAAGCTGATTTCAGAATTGTATTAATATAGTTTTGTCTGAAAAAGTTTATTACGCACAAATGCCATCGTAAAAAAATTTTGTTCTATCCCAGGCATGTTCACATGTGCCCCTATTGGGGGCACATGTGAACATGCCTGGGGCACATATGAACAAGATTAAAAACACAAAGCAATCATCATATTTCAAAGAAAAAATCTTTAATATAACAGTTATAGATACGCATTATACTGAAGGGGTTGTAGCTTACTGTGTGAATTTAAATTGTACAACAGTACTGTCAATAAGAAAATAATTTTTCAGCTGTGCAATAATTTTTCCGCTGTTGGGTTTTTCGCAACTTCATGTTCCTCAGGAGTTGTAATGGGCCTTTTTCTTTCTTCTCTAATACTCTTTCATGTTTTTCTTTCATTTTCTCTATCTTTTCATTTGTAGCTTTAGCAATTCTATCTTTCTCAAATGTATCAGTTAGAATACGTGATGCGCAATCAACCATTTAATAAAAAATTTTTAAAAAAATTTTAAAAAATTAATAAATTAATTAAGGAAAATTAAATAATAATAATTTCAAATGCATACATATTTTTTAAACTTAAAATATCACGAGGATAATAATCTTAATACTATGTAGGGGCACATGTGTACTGTTCACATCTGCCCCAGATGTTTTGTTCACAAGCGCCCCATCATACTTATTAAGCTAGTTATATAAAACTGTGTTTAAATTAGGCATATTCTTAAGTGTTACATTCAATTGTTTTACACTATTAGAAATTTTTTGGTGAAAATGGTTAAATAACAATTTATTTAATTGTTATTTTACTATATTCTACCAAAGCAGTCGAATAACCATAAAAAAGATGATATTCAACTTGTTAAGAGTGACAAAAAACTATTATTGATTGTTTTTGTCTAATACGGTTTTACACCCAGAATTCTATCCGCGCCAACTTGGCCTCCATTATGAGGCCATTTTGCTCCGTACTGTTGGGTGTAGCTGAGAGAACTAATCTATCTCGAGACCAGCTGCATAGGTGTTCGAATCCCAGCGTTGACACTACAATATTTCTTTCATTCCCTCACTACATTAAATGATTCCCGTGTCCTGCAAATTTTAATTGGTGACCTTGGACTATCACGCATATCATTCATTTGCTTTTTATCGCATTCATAGACATTCACTCATAAATGGCGTAGCAAACACAGAGCTCCAATGCCTGTACAAATTTTATTTTTATGGTTTAGAAACAATGCTAGTTGTAAATGGTTACAAAACCGTGTAGTTTTATAGTCATGAGTTTTTGACAGTACCAGATGTAGACGGTTTCAAAACCGTAAATATACAAAAATGTTCCTAACAAGGGCGCCGGCAGTATAATATAAAAGGGGGTGCGACCCTCTAACAAACTATACCCCCCCCCAAAAAAAAATTAAAATATTCTGTTATTACATTTTGTTTTGTTATTACATGTACTTTCATCTGTTAATTTTTTTCAAGATACATTTCTTCATTGTTAACAAGATATTTAAAAAAAAGTGCGAATTTCTTGTACTTGCAAATTTTGCCACTAGAAACTGTATTGATGGCGATGGCATAGCGACTGACTTTGAAACACCAATAACTACAAACAACAGTTTCGAATACTAACGTGTTTGTGCGCACTTAACATTGGTATTTATTGTGTTGATGAAGTTTTAAGTTGTGAGAAGTCAGTGTGTGTTATACACCTTTGTTAAACTAAATAACTAATAGAAAATATAATATTATTTATATTTTATTAAATAAAATTCAAAAATATAGCTTAGATATCTGTCAAGTTTGTGCATGCTTAGTGTGCATAAAAAAAGAATCAAAGATGACTGAGAATTCATTGAAAAAGTTATAAACAGATTTGGACAGCAAACGAGACGATTACAATTCTTGTTTGATTAAAAAAAATTTTAATTGTTATTTATCAATAATTACTTAAATATTTGTTTTTGAGTAAATATATCCTTAATAAAAAATTTTTATAACAAAATTGCTTTTCTGTATCTCTTTAATTGTTCTTTTTTAAAAAAAAGCCAGGGGTTGCAAGTGCACCCTCTTGCACCCAGCTGCCGGCGCCCTTGGTTCCTAACATTGCGAACGCCTAACATTAATTTTATGGTTAATCGGATGAACAGACTGCTGCCGGTTCTTTTATCGTAATTTCAGACCAAGAATTCTTACAGAATATAACTTTTAAAAATAATAAATAATAATAATCTTAATCCTATTTAAGACAGTGTTTTGATATTTATGCTAATTGCTTACAATTAAAAATGTTTGCTTATAACTCTTAAACGATAGAATATGTAATTCTTCCAATTTTCCAAACAATTTTGGAAATATAGTTTGAGAATACCACAGTTACTGTAATTGAAAATTTGAAGCAGATATTATTCGAATTTAAATCTTATGGTCTGAAGTATTCTCTGACTTGTGCGTTTATTTGAATATTATAAAACAAACTGGTGACGAGTTGTGATTTATAATGTTATTATAGTTAGAAAAATAGGAAATTAAACGTCTTGTAATATAATTGGAATTAATGAGAATATTTCCTCAATTATTCTGCTATGTCGTTCTATAATGAACATCAATCTTATATAAATGTTCTGTGATTGTCTTGAAAGTTGGCTTCACATTGAACTAAATTTAAACTACCTATTCGCGCTTTTTTACTGTTTTTCTTAATAGTCACTTTTAGGTTTAGATTCCTGTCAGAATAAATGAGCATAAAACTTATGCAATTTATTGTTATTTGCCATTAAATGTTTTTGGAATAAACATGTGATATAAAAATGTTGTAATAAAACTGAATGAAATATTATTGAGCTAAATTGAGATTCTTGCCACTGAAATCTCACAATGTTCTACGAAATTTTTAAAATAGAGTATTTCACAAATAATTTTAAGTTTTAAATCTTGTGACAAAAAATGAATAAAAATAAGTTAACTTGTTGGGAATATTGAGAGTGGCGTCATTGAATACTCTTAGTGTTCCAAAAGTTGTTCCACGAAACCTAAGGGTTCTTTGGCAAAGTAACAGGTATTCCATGAGTTATGAAATTTTTTTTAGCCAGTAATGATTTTAAACCTGTAATAAGTTTATATTCAACCAATAATTAATTATTCATTTAATAATTAGGTTTTTATAAGGAAATTATTTAAGAAAATGCTAATATAAAAATATATAGCAAATTTTAAAATATATATATTTATAAATTTTTTCAATAACAATATATTGAATAAATTGCTAAAACGATGGACATTTTCAAATAATTGTATCGGTATTTCTCATCGGACTTTAAAATTTAAAATAATATAACTAAATTTAAAAATTACGAATTATTTTCTTCCGATAATCATTCTAACATTCATTTTGTTGCTCTTTTTCCAGAAACAGCTTGTATATTAAAACAAATTTTTCCAAAAACAGCTTGTATAACTAATTTATCCTGTTATATTCAATTTGATTTATGAATACGCCAAAATTTAATAGACTAAAAGCTATTAAAACCTAATTTAAAGACTGTTATTGATGAAACAGTGAGAAAATTTCACACTTATTAAATTCTAAACTAATTAGGTTTTATTTGGTTAGTATATTTGCACCTGCTAATTAATTTTTTACAACATTCTGGGTCCAATCAAGAGAAGTTCAATTGTTTAGGTTTATGTAGCTGAAAAAATTGGAAACCGCAGCTCTAAGTGTTCCCCCAAATACTTGCTATTCTCATTAAACAGGAACAAAAAAAATAGTTTTATTGTAAAGTGGCTAAAATTATGAATTTTTTGTAAAAGTATTTTGCATTTTTTAAATAATTATAATAATAATAATAATAATAGCCTTGTTTGAGCAGATTAATGAGCTATATTCCGAATGGTGCAAATAAATTCGTTAAACGCTTCTTCAAACGCTTTTTATGCTGATTAAACAAAAGAAGAAATATATAATTCATTGTAAATCAGTTAAAATTATGAAAAAAATTTTAAAATTTATTTCTCTAATGAATTTTTATTTTTAAATATTGTGCTAATTTTTTTTATTAATGAACAAAATCTAAAATAGCTTTTTACATTATTAAGTCAGTCTTTATAAACAAAAATTGTTGAAGTTGAAAACAATTTACATTAACTTATTTTCTTATATCATTTTGTCATGAAACCTCAATAGAGAATTCCAAATTCTATTCGTTCATATTTCCTTAAATCATTGTTAGATTTGAGGATAGAAAATAATTCAGAGTAAGGGAGGGCCGTGTTTGGAGAGGCTGGGAGGGAAGTACCTTCTTTTGCCAACTGATCAGCACGTTCGTTACCAAAAAGACCCACGTGTGAGGGTATCCACTGAATATGGATGTCATGGGAGGCTGAGAGGGCATTTAATAAACGAAGTATAGAGACACCAGCCCGGTCCATTACTCTCTCCCAATTGCTCAGGTGCTGAATACAGCTACGACTGTCCGTGAAGATCCAGACATTCCCAAAAGTGGCTCTAGTCCTGATATTTTCCAGACCTGTTTGAATAGCAATAAGTTCACTGCGAAACACTGAACAGAAATCTGGATTTCTTAGTGATCTTGATTCGTGAACTTCAGCAGGATATATAGCGTAAATTCCACTGCCGGCGTGGTGATGATCGTCACCGCTACCATCCGTATAGATTTTAAGATCGTCAGCAGGAACAAGGTTTATTATCTCCAAAGCCAATTGCTTCAAGTACTCCGGGGGGTGGCTGCCCTTAGTAACCTCACAGAGCAGTGTAGTATGGAAGAACACTCTGGGCAAGCCCGCAATGGGACATATAGGACTGCAAATGAATAGCGGATCAACATTAAACTCTACTGCGTCAAGCGAAAGGGCCCGAGAAAGAGGGCTGTCCTTTTTTAATCTTGATAACTTAGCCTTAGGTCTCACGAGGGCAGTATAGGTTGATCTAAGGGTGACTGAGTCGGCTTCCTTTACCCTTTACAATCAATATCAAGATAATGATTTATTCAAATACTTCTTAAAAGCCACTTATCAACTATAGACTATACGATACAAATCAACTATACGATAGGATATAGCGAATCAGTCTCTTGACTAAACAATTTGGAAATGCAACTCTTTCTACCATTAAAATTGGAAATTAATATGCCATGAGGAGTCATTGCGGTAGCCACTATTTAAAGCTCTCTAACTCTCTCTGGACTGGGCTGTATAACTGAGGAGTCTAGGGCATAATTGTATTGAAGCCGGAGGCTTTTGCTTCGAATCCTGCTGGCAGCCAAGGAATAACTCTCTCAAGCACTTCTCCTTCCACATCACATTTGAGACTATTCACTTTGTTCGAAAATTAGTATATGATGTTACAATTTTGAATGTATGGGAGTTTCAAATTAAACTATCATCTCGGAGCTATTTTGACACATTTTTGCTAAATTTTTAGTTACTCTCTTTTACAGTGTTAGTGTATTTTAGGCACTTAATTTAAGTTTTATTTTTAAATAGATCATATGATTTTAGTTTGATTTTCTGAAATTACATTTTTTTAATAGAACATAAAAAATACATTATGAAATAAATAAGTGTTTGAAATCTAAAGTGTTACAGTGTTACACTTAACAAAAATCTTACAGTCTTGCATGTTTTAAAGTAACAATCTAATATAGTTTAAATTCATCAGTCATGTTTAGATCATGAAATTTAGATTGATAAGGTAATAAAAGTTTTCATTGCTTATCATTTATCAGAATTTAATAATCATATTAAAAAAATTCGGTAAGCATAGTATTTCGTGAATTAATAAAATGCTAGTAAAACTTAATAAATTTAAGTTAATTAATCGTTAACTAAATGCCAGTGAACTGAAAATTAATTTATTGCTGAAACAATACGTTTTTTGAAAGCTCATTTATGCTCTGATAAAACGATTAAATTCTGGATGCCGTACCTTTTAAACTCAAAATAACGGGGAAATGATTTAAACATTTAAACCCGATGCATTTCAACTTCTATTTCAGAGAAATTTACTTAGTTTCATCGAGTTAAGCAAAGTTGTAGTAGAAATTCACGTAATCACTTCAATAGAGTTAGCAAATTTTAGAAGTTCTCTATTAGTTAATAATGGAAGACATTTAAACGGAAAAATTTGCTGCTCTAATATTAATGAATGCATTTTGTTTATTTCTACAAAAAATTTCTATTATATTGCAGTTTTAAAGACTTACTTTCATTGTGAATTTTTTTAACCCAGACTGAAAAGTCGAGAAACTATTATCTTATTTATATAATATATACTATTTCCTATGCGTTTCTCTCAGCAGTTTGGCGAAAAATAAATATGTCATGATAAATGCAAAATGATTAAATTAATCATGCTCTGTTAAAAAGTTTCGGAACATTCTGAACCAGAGTATAATTCATATTTGCTGTAACCTTATTATGGGGATAAGTTGAACTATATTATCATCCTTCTTAAACTTAATTAAATGATAATATGATTAAACTTGAACAGAAGTTATAGTTGGAACTACTGGAATTGTGTTATTGCTAACTCCTTCGAATATTTAAAGGTAATTCCCAAATTTTCATTGTAACAGATATTTTTGATCCAAGTAGCGAAATCAAGAAACCAATTATTTTCATTTTCTAACGTGCTGAGATTCCAAAAATATCAAAAGTTGGTAATTTCAATCATCTTAAACTATAGTAATTTATTCAATAATCTTAAAGTATGGAATATTGAAAAGAATAAAAATTCACGTTTTTGCTCAGGATTTTCAAACTTCTGTTCAAAACGTTTTTGTACTAGTGCACGTTGAGATAAATTTGTCCCGTTTTTGATATCCAATATTCTTCAACCAAAGCGAATGTAAATCAAATTTTATTTAGGTTATAATTGTGAAATCCAGAATTTCCTGCAAACCGTTACCATATGATCAGAAAAATTACAAAATGAATGATTAAAATACCGTATATTTTGATTTTATTAACCAGAATGAGGTTGTTTTTTTTAACCAGAATCATCACCACACAGTATAATACAGTATTACCATACAGTACGGTAATTATACCAAACAAAAAATTTCTGCGTATAAAAAAGTGGTTTTAAAACAAATAGCACAGTAAACAAAAAATGGCACAGTGATAAAATTGCTATGAAATTGCTTTGATACAACAAGCTTCATTAAATTTATTTTATATTCTAACTATTTAGATAAAAATGATTAACATCTATCAAGTAATAATAATAAAACAATTATTATTAATATATTAGCTAAAGCAGTTATTATGTACTAAATAAAGCAATGATTTTCGTATTAATGCAATTAAATATCAATTATTAAATTTTTACAATCGTAAGCAAAAATTTTTTTTATTTTGTCAGATGTGCTTGATATATTTATAATCCTTATCATTTCTTAATAAATGTAGCTTTATACATTTTTCTAATAAATGTAGCTTTATACGAGGCTAATTTCAGAAAATACATTTTTGCTTTAAAAAAAGAAAATGAATTGTTACAAAATCCTTGTCATTCCAAGGTCATGTTTTAGTATCGATCGTATATATTCTACTTATCGCTGGGTTATAATGCAAGTTGCATTCCTATGTTAAGAAACATTAAGTTACAATAGTTTAGGAAATATAAAAATATATAAAAATGGGAAAACTATGTTTAAGCTAAAAGCTCTTTATTGTAAAATAGCAGTACAGCATTTCTTACTAGATTATCTGCAAAACTTTGTTTCTGAAAATAATCAGTTGTAATTTTTTCATTTTGTATATTAAAATGCCGAAACAAAAATATTTATAAAATTTCTTCTCGGTGTTTTATTGTTTTGCAGTATAAAGCTGCTATACTTTTCGAAATGCGTATTATATATAATTAAAATTACTTGTCTACTTAAATGAAAAAAATTCTCCTAAATTGAAAATCATTTCGCTGTTAATTATTTTAGTGTAGCATATAACGAGTATTTCATTATAAAAGAAAAAATAAACTTGCTCTTAAATTAAAATATCAGTTATTCGCTGAACCAGATTGTTTCATAAGTCCTATCAACAAATTAACAAAGTCCACTCCAAAACATTTTTTAGCAGAAGCCCAGAAGCCAGGACCTGCTCAAAAGCATCCTATGTGATCAAAAATAATAACAACAATAATATATATATATATATATATATCAAAATAAATAAATACAGAAAAACACGAAGAAAATTAAGAAAAACAATAAAATTCATTTATTGCGCATAAGCTGCAAGTAAATAGAACTCATAAGATAAGTTCAAGATGAAGATAAAACAAAGGAAAATTACAGACAAATGAAAAAAGAGGGAAAACGAAAAATAATAATAATAAAAATAACAAACAACTGGAGGGAAGAAAAATTAAATAAAAAGAAAATAATAAAAAAATCCGAAAAAAATGGTTTTCCCCCCTTTTTTCATATGTCTTAATTTTCCTTTGTTTTATCTTCATTTTGAACTTATATATATATATATATATATATTTATCAGAAATGTCATTACCATACAGTACGGTAATTTTACCAGATATTTTTTTCTCCGCTCAACATGGGCTTATCATTCTGATCACAAGTGAGTTTTAAATAATTTAGTTATATATAGATTTTACGTAATGGTTAATTAGGTTAAATTAGAAGAGTAACTTTAAAGTGAAGAAAGCATCTTTCAGCCTTTTGTTCTTTATCTTTAACATTGATCTGATAGTACCAGTTAGAATAAACTTCTTTTTATGAACCCATACATAACTCTTCTATCGTTTTTAAGTGGCTTTTTCTGATAATGGAAGCAAAAATGTCTGCTATTTTTCTTGTTTTTCCTTGATAAATTGCGTGACGTTAAAAAATTTTCTTAAAACCAAAACCAAAGTGCTTTTTCGTAATTAGTAGCTGAAATCAAGTAAAATCTGAAGAACACGTAAAATATAATTGCGGGAAAAATAAAATATGTATGTAAATACTTACTTTTCTTTTTTACTAATATTGCAAAACATTTTAAAATAGTTAAAAAATGTCCATTTTAACTGATTTACTAATTCTGTAGCCATATTTTCTTTCACAGCAAAATAGTTAAAAAAAATATTACGGGGAATAATATTACACTATCAAAGACAATTACAATATACAATACTACAAGATATTGAATGAAGGAACATTTTGAATTTAACATTTATGACCGTGAGACAAGCTCCTATTTTTCCTAAATCACCATTACTAGTTAATTAAGTGTATAAATTAATTGCAATTTTGAAAATTTCTTAAATAAGATTACATTTTAAAAATTCTGAAATAACACTTGGATAATCACTGAATGCTACTGTCCATCAATAATTTAATCTAAAATCATCCAATTCAACTTTTCCTATGCACTATACTAAACTACTAAACTCAGTGGTGTGACAGCCCATAGAGAGCCAAAGCCTAGTGTGCCTATCTCAGTTCTCTTGGTCTCTGGGGTGCAAGATCCTGTTCGGTGGTCAGCGGAACGGAGAAACCCCAGTATTTAATCCCTAAGCATGCTTGATACTCATTTTACCATTGAAGTGATGAAAGGCTGAGTCAACCGTGTGCGATTTGAGGACATATGCAGTATAATACTGTTTAATATATTATGAAAGAAGATGCTAAAAATATTTCGGTTTCATAACCATTCAAAATTCTTAAATAAAATGACTGCTAATAATATATATTTTTTGGTTTTATAATAATACTCTGTAAATTTAGATGTTTTCTTGGTTTATTTTTTACAAAAATCATAAAATAGTCTATATAAAAACGAAATGAAAATTTTAAAAAAGTATTTTCCACATTATTTGTAAAGAAGGTTTTAATAAACTGGTCGGGCACCTTGATGCGCGCTTGATACACAATTTGCGAACGAACCTATATTTAATTTTCAAATGGTGCTTTAAAAACAATTCCAAAACACAAATTCTTTGTTGTTTTAAAGCAAAAAAATTAAAGTAATTATCGGTTTTAAATTTCAGTCTTGTAATAAAATATAGCATATGTAAAAAGCAGTTAGTATTTTGAATTTAAAACTTAATTATAGAAACAATATTTTTTGCATTAAAATTTTTATACAATTAATGCTTTTATATTCAGCACGAAAATATAATTAATGCACCTATATAATATTATTAATACTCCTATAAGTCTATAATATGTAATAAAATCATTAAATACAAAACAGATTTCCCAAACACATTACGGAACAAAAAATACAAAAGTTCATTAAGAAAATCTTTTATACACAAATATAAAGCAATTTATCATCAGTCTGAACGAAATAATATTTAGATATAATGGAGCAATTAACGAAATAAAAAATACGCAGTATTTTCTAAGGAAGGATTTTTTTTTTTTTTTTTTTTACGTAAGCATATAAAATAACTCCTAACTTCTTAATTATTTCCACAAAAAAAATTTTTTTTAAAGAAAGTTCTACAACCACGAAATAATTTTTAGAATCAAGGAAAATCAAAAACGGTTCTAATAAACGATATTATCGACACCACTTGAATGTTTTTCTTTCATTGGTTGATTGTAAAAATTGGAGATAAAAAGACCTTGGCATGAATATTTCGACCTTCAGCATTCACAGAACGAGCGTTTTTTTCTTCCGAGGAAAAATCGGCCGTTTTTTACCTGCAATTTCATCTGATGCGTTGAACTAACTGAATTATTTAATTTTGTATTCATTTTCCCACCGTACATGTATATAGCTATTGAAAAAGAAATTCCAAAACCGAGTTCGAAAAAGAGCAAGTGCTTATGAGATTGTATCATCTAACCATATGCAAACAGTACGATATATATATATATANTATATATATATGAATTATTCAATTTTATATGTATTAAAAAAGAAAATATATATATTGTATTGTCATATATGCATTGAAAAAGAAACTCCCAAGTCGTGTCCGTAAAAAGGAAATGCTTATGAGATTGTATTAACTAATAATACGTAAATAGTATGATATATATAATGCAATTAGTATAATATATCTATTGCAAGTAGTATAATTTATATAATAGTAATGTGTAGTGAACTATTTGAAATATTAATTATGTTACTACTATCATTTATTGTGCAAAAGTTTGACTGACTAAGACGCGAACCGCAGATCAAATATGAATTTAATATGGATTTTGGGCTGTCCATTAGTTAATTGTAGATGGCAAAGCCTCTGATATCCACACTTAACCTGAAATTTAAAATTATACTCTTATTTTGCATTCCATTTAAATACATATTATACCAAAATTAAACATAATGTAAACTTAAAATATATATTTTAGATTATAGAAAATTTTAAATATGGAAATAAATCTTAAATTAAGTTAACTGGTATAGAGTTATTAATCTTTAGAAATCTAAATATAATTAATATTCTATGGATTCATTATTTTTAAAGAAATATAAAAGAAAAATTATAAATTTTTATCGAAGAATAATCGAAGAAGATTATATACAAATAATAGTGAAAAAATTTCATAAAATAAATTTTTAAAAAAAACGAAAATAAAGATTTTTCAATTATCAGTTCGAGGAAAAAATATGAGAAAAATAAAAATATTTTTTTAATTAAGGTTCCCAGTTACTTCCTGTTTCCAGTTTTTCAGTTTAAAAAAACCCTAGCTTTTAACCTTGAATTAATAAAAATATTATTTAAAGGATGTAGAGGGTTTTTCCAAAGAAAATTTTCGATTTTCTTTTTTATTTTTTGGAGAAAAAAAAATACTTGTAATGACCTGTGTTGTTCTGAGCAATTTGACAGTAAGTATATGATAATTCTCAAGAAACTTCCAAAGTTACGGCAAAAATATTGAAACCAACTCCCTGAAATCAGAAAATAACCCAAATTTTTTTTTTATTGTAATCGTCTACAAACTCTCTTTTTTGTTAGTTATTTATTCAAAGTTTTGTTTTAAATTTGTTTTTCTCAATTCGCATTTCTTCACCTGGCATACCACAAGATTAACTCAACTTCTAATAAACCTATTTACAATTACCAAGGTAATTGATTTCAGTGTAGCATGCTACTTAAACTCATACTAGCAATTGAATATGGTAAATGTTTTATAATTCCTGGGGGTCAAAATAATTTTTTTTATAAATTAAAATAATTAATAAAAATTCACAAAATTATTTTTTTTATAAATTAAAAGAGAATTTTTATTTGTCAGTTTCTTTGAGCTTTCAAACGAGAATATTATACAGCCTATTAAAAGATACTTCAAATCATTGACATGATTTTTATGACATTCATCTTACAAGTAAGATTTCATGTTATTTTTTTCTTTCTTTAAATTTCCGCCCTTAGGAAAATTAAATTATGAAAGTTTTTTTTCATTATTCCACAAAAGTGTTTGCATTTAGATAACGTATGTGCTTATGTTGAACGTATAACACATACGTTATGTTAACGTATGTGTTATATAGAATAAGATATAGAAATTGACAAATAAGATAATAGAATTGACAAAAGAAATTGACGTTGATGCTTTTCGATGAAATCATAACGTCCTAGAATCTTAACAACTTCTGTTACTCCTTCTATTATTAATGCAAATAAATGATAGCTGAGATGAGTACTATATTTTTTATGCCTCTTGTTAGAGAAATACATTTTATATCTGTTTGAATACAGCAACTCTAAATTTTACAAATTGTTTCCATTTTGCTTTTTTTTAACTGTTTTCGAACATATTGCAATTTTTACATTGCTAAGTAATAAAAGTTACACCATTAAGTAAATTAGTTTACTGCGATTATAAATTATTGGCTTACATTTGCTGAAATTAAAATTATATTGAAGCATTTATCTTTTAAAAGTCATCATTATAGTACTAATTTTAAAATCACATTAATGCAAAAAAATATTAAGATAATATCAATTTTAAGTAGTCTTTATTAATTCAAATTTTCATTGGAGGATTCGTATTCTCAAATCGATACTTGAAAGAACACAAAATTTGAAATCTCCAAAATTCTCTAATTACAGTTTCCCTTTTTACATAAATTTATCTTTTAGAAGTATTAAGGTTGAAAAAAAATATCAGTATATTCGAGACCAAGATAACCTTTCATTCCATGGATGCCTTCTTTCCATTTAAAAAAATTGCTAAAGTATTTTAAATTTTATAAATACCATCGTTCTTAAACTAAAAAATATATATTTACTGGGTACAATAAATAATGCATGACCTATTGTACAGTATTAAATAAAACTGTTAAATTTATTTTTTGGAAATAAAAGAGTTAAGAAATGTATGTAATTAAAAGTTTAATAAATAAAGTTAATAAAATATGGAAGCAATTTTTACTTCTTAGTGATAACAGTGTTACAAAAAAAACTGTTATTCATTTATCTTCTGGAAATCTAGATTTATCTAGAAATCTAAATCAAAAACTTGAATTAGAAAATGAAATTTGATGTAGCAAAAGAGCCTGAAAAATCTGTAATTTTCGATGCTTGCAAGCATGTATTAAAACGTCCTACTATGTAAGAAATAAATATAATGAATATTTCTTTTAATATAGATTATTTTATTATTTTGTGTAACAAAGAGATGATAAAGATATTTATAATGAAAATTCCACAACATTTCTAAGCATGACAAATTCAGTAACTTATTCATTCGAAAGGCACCTTGTAATTGCAAAACTTATTTTTAATTTTTTTTAAATTCTTAAAAAAAACTATGACAAAATGCCAGATTTTTAACCAGTTCTTGGAAAAAGTTAAGCATATTGATTTTCAAGAAATGAATATAAATAAAATGTGTAAGATTCATTTTTACCCTCTGTGAAAATTGCGTTACAAATTAGAATAAATCAACGATCAAATGAGAAATATTGCTAACATTTTTAAAGAAATTCCTTTTTTAATTTTGATAATAAATATTAATTTCTTGATAACACAAATTTTTTTAAGAAGGTGACAAAACTTGGAACTGAAGGTGATCAAAAGCGAAATATTGCTAACCTTTTTTCTTAAAAAAAAAAACGTCCCTTTTTTAATTTCAAAAATGAATATTAATTCCCATTAATAGAAAATTTTTCCAGAAGGGGACAAACCTTTTAATATCAAACTCTACAACTATTAAAAATTATAATTTACACATTATATGGCAGTTTTTCAGAATTTCAAAGCTGTTTTTTACTTATAAATAATTTATAATCCTAAAATAGCATTCAGATAATCCATGAAACCTTTTCCTTGTAAGTAAAGTAAAAGGCTTTCACGATTTTCTCAAAATTTCTGACGATGGCCTTGGCCAGCTCTTAAACACAAGTTTTCAAATGTTTTTGTTATCAAAAATTCAAATGTAAAAATAAAAAAATATGCTTTATCGACGCTTTTTTTTCAGTTATTACTTCTAAACAGTTGTCAGTACTGCATTTTTTCAATACCTCATAATATGAAATAAAAAAATATATATTTCGTAATAACTGTTTCTTTCTTTTTGAAAACACGTATAAGTACATCTATTGTAAATATTTATCTTCACAACACTATTTTTCACTATCCTTCAACAAGTAAAAATGTTCACTTAAATAAGCAAAATAATAAACTATATTATCTTTACAGCACCGTTCTTTTTAATCACAAAAGAAGTAAAAATTCATATTCTTTTTTTTGAGTAAGTTGTAGAACTGGCTGACAATGAATTGAAAAATTTTAAAACTTTTTGCAAAACTACATGAAATAAAAATTTTATGTATGTTTAACGAGTCGTGTGACGAGTTGAATTATCTTTTCTAGATTGAATTGAATTCAAATTGAATTTTTCTGTAATCTACCAGGGGGAAAAAAATTCAATTAAAATTACCTTATAGTATTGTAATGACATTTCCTGCAACAAAAAAAATGAATAAAATAAGGTAGAATAAACCATAATATGCGGTGTTTAAGTCATTCATTTGGTAATTTTTCCGACCATATGTCAACGGTTTACCGGAAATTCTGGTTTTCAAAAATATAGTTCTTATTACCACTCATTTAGAAAAAATATATAAAACTAAAAAGTAAAATTAACCAAATTCATGGTTTTCATGCTATGCTCTAAGTTATCATGATAAAATTATCAAATTTTATCCCTCATTATAAAACCACATTTTATTATTAATTTAACCAAAATCATTACCAAAGCACTTCGGAAAAATTACCGATCTTTTTGGTGTTTCCAAAGAGCCAGAAACACAATACATCTTATCACATTCTGTGACTATACTTTTTTTTTCTCGGTGATTGAATTGAATCTAACTAAAAACTAAATTAAGTCATTATAACTTACCAATAATGTGATTTCTAATTATTAAAATTTTTTTAGAAAAAAATTAAATCAAAATGCTTCAACCACAGCTCAAATAATTTAAACACTAGAAACGTACATAATAATTTATTTTCGAAAAGGAAAAAATTATGCTTTCATTTATACAATTCTTGCACTTTTCTTCGTTGTTTGAAATTTCTCATCGTTTTAACACAATAAAGATTTTATTTATCTTGAATGCTTGAATAATAAAAAAAATATATTAACTGGTTATTCGTGTCATGAGAGAATATCATGATTACAAACAGGTTTCAGAGCTGTTATATCTTGTAATTTCATTACAACAAAATGTTTTTTTTAATGAAAAAAAGATAAACATCCATTTTGTTCTTCGAGAAACATCTACAAAAAAATTAATAATAGTATTTTATAATCAATCATTCTTAATTAAAATCAGTTTTTGAATTATTATTTTAAATTAAATATTTTTATTTGTTTTTCACTTGTTTTTCATCATTATATGTTTTAAATGAAAAAGAATCACCTGCAACCCAAAATCTATAAAAATGTGTCATTTCCTTTTTTTTTTCTTGTTAAATTATCTTAATTTTGATCAGATATCCCAANCCCCAAAAAAAAAAAAAAAGTGTTCAGGAACCTTATAGCGACATCCAACTGGTTGGACTCTTGATTAACTAAATCGAAATTCTGAAAGAATGCACCCTATAGCTCTCAGCAACAGCGCGACGACCTATCTCGAGCTTTGTCGATGAGAGCTTAAAGCTGGGTGATTCTCCTCATTAGGCTGTAACTAAAATATCCTCTCGTAATTTTCTCAGTATGAATCCGTTACTGTAGTGGTACTAAGCGTTCATTAGGTGTCTAGCCATTATGTTTCGACTTTTTTTTTATTTTATTTTTTACAGTCGAATGCTGAAATCATAGGTCATGCCTTTGGTGCGTGATAATAACTGAAATAGGCACGTGATTTAAAAAAAAAAGCTATATAGATTTCCGTTCTAAATACTCGCCTGTGTGCCTCAATGAGTTATGTAGTTGTTTAATTTATGTTAAATAGAATACCAGAAACTTACAGCAATTTTTTAAGAACTTGGTTTTTGTGCTTTTTTTCAATTGTGTGCAAACTTTATGATGTTTGATTGAGTTTTCGAAATTTATTTTTGATAAACTAGCATGTTTTTATTCTAATTTTGTTTTATAATTTTAAAAATCATTATTAAAATTTATTCTACCAAATCACTGACTTTTTTTCCACCATTAGAACTTTTTATACAGCCTAATTAGAACAAGCATTCATATTTAGTTTCTTAAATAATGAAATTTTAAGTTACTTCCTTTTTCTTATTTTTGATTCAATCCTTTTTAATAAATCGCAATATATAGAAAAAGTCTATTTTACATAAACTGTTTATAGATATTTATAAATGATAAGGTTAAACAGTCCTTTTAAATAAATTCGCAATTTTTGATGCATGGAGAAAGAAAAAAATTATCAACGTGTTTTATTTCAATTTTGTATAAGCTTTCTGAAAGCCATTATTAAAATTCCTTCTATCAGTTCACTGACTTTTTTACCTTTAAGACTCATTATAGCCTATTTATAACGAGTATTTATATTTATTTTAATCTTGGAAAGTTGATATTCATTAATAATAAAAAAATAAACTTCTATATTAATTTAATTTTTTCAATTAATTAAGATAAATAGAAAGATGGCTATTCGCATGAATTGTTTTATAAATATAGATAAATTATAAGGGTAAATAGTACTTCTAATTAGATTTGCAATAATTATTTTGAACTCTCTAGAGATAACTATAAATATATTTTTGACTGCTTTCTGAATGATATCTGAATCAATGCTTTCAAAATGAATCCTTTCGTATTCTCCTGAAGTGCAATTGCAATAACACAATAACTATGCTTTCTCAAATAACCGTTATAATTCAATGCAGACTCTATTACGAGAATGATTTCAATAACCACGAAGATATGCTTATGGCTTCTGTTTGTATGAAACTAATATATTGCTGTTTTCAGACTCTATCTAGACACCAATTACGATGTTTTCCTACCAAGAAAACTTTTTATATTTTGGAAAATTATTCAATTCGAAATTCCATATAGGAAAGTTAATATTTGCTAAGTAGAAAGTTAACTGAAGTCAAACAAATAATTCAATGAATAGAAAGTCTAAGGAAAGCTTGGTTCCAACTTAATATTCAAGCCTAGTCACGCAGATAAAATTATTTCGTATATATTGCTTAAAAATGCTTAATAAAAAAATAAAAAAGCTTGGTTAGAGTTATTTGTTTTACGGATTTGTTCTGCCCTAATATGCAAAACAAATGACAGAATAGTATGAAATTTTAATGGAAATTTTCTCCCACTTTTTTTATGTTCTCCTCATAAAAGCTTCTAAAGTTTTAAAAGTAAAGGAAAATCTTTATTCTAACTTTTAAAATTAATACTACATGAAATTCTTTCCTCTCATAAACTATTACTATAAAAAAAGCCGGTACTTTTTACTGTAAAATTCATTTTTACCAGAACATGTTGAGGATAAAATAATCAGATTCACCGTAATTTTTACAGTAAAATCACTCTAATTAAATAAATATTACTGTAAAAATTACGGTATCATATTTTACAGTAAAAGGGATTACATGGTAAAATGATTTTTAAGGATTTTACTATGAATTTATTTAAAAAAGTTTTGCAAAAAAGTGGAGAATGAAAATTGTTAATATTCATTTTTGTATTTCTTTGATGTACATTCTTTACTTTTTGATTTGTAATCGATTTGTAATAATATCGATTAATCACAACGAAAAACAATTACATATAAACAGGAACTCTTTTCGCTATTAAAGCAATATCAATCAGTTAAATAAATAATCACAAAAAACTGAAGCTATAAGATGTTACCTGATTAAAAACTTCATTCGCTTCAAAAATATTTCCTATTTATATATTTTTGAAGCGAATTAAGCTTCTAATCAGGTAATATCAATTAATGCTTAGACAAAATTAAGTATGAATTAATTATTAGCAATTCATTTTATATATTTAAACAAGCTGCTTGTAAATATAGTATATATTTATAAACACCAAGTGATTTCCTAATTACTATACAAATTTCTGGCATATATATACAAAAAAGGAATGTTAAGATGCATTAATTACAAAATGTATAAATTAGAATTTGAGTATTACGCCCTATTGTTTATAACGTAAGAGAATCACTCTGTTGTCACGCTTTACCCTTACTTTGATTTCTTTATTTCCGAAATAATCTCTAAAACAACCAAGACATAAAATTAAATAAAATTTAGAAATAATTTTAATTTCTTTTGAGAATTTTCATATGGTAACTGTGCAACCCAGAATATGATTTAGGTAATGAGTAAGCGACGAAAATAGGGCTCGAATCCATTGTCAAATTATCTTGTACGCATTAGAGTGAAATTGTTGTTCAACTAATCTTGGAAGTTTTTTCTTTTGTTTTTCGTTGTTTTCAGTTTCATTCATGTCAATTGATGTCATAAAATATATTGGTACCACAGTCACTACATTCTTAAAAATAAACTGAGATAATTTTAAGATTATAATATTTATAATTACAATTTTAAAATTCTTCTTAATTTTAAATTTAAAACTTAATCTCTTTTGGCTGCCATCGCCTTAATGAGAATAGTAGAAGAATATTCTTAGTAGTTTTCTACTTAACGCCAACTTAAGACTCAATGCTAGCTTATCTGCTTTCAACTCTTACTTTAGTATCTTTCCGTCTCAAGGACGTTACGTGTTCAAATAATTTGCATAAATCTTAAACACTTACACACTATTCTTTATGACTGATCCTTATTATACTGCTTCTTATGATACCTTGAACAATGCGTTACTGAAAGTTGAGCACGTAAATGATACGGCCATGTGTGTGAAAATGAAATCTGTTAGAAAATAAAAATCGAAGTCTTGAGGATAATGTAAAATATAAAGCGTATTATTCGTAACAGTTCAACTTCCAAAACCAAAATCAAAAACTCATTCACAAAATCTCTGACGCCCTTAGAAAATAAATAAATAAATTTCAAATGGTTTTCCTCGATTGAATTTTACAGCATTTAAGATGAAAACTACAAAAATAATTTCTAATTTTGGTGTAAACAGGTTTCTATTTTTAAAAATTTCAACTGAAAAACTAAAGCATAATTTCTTGGAATTTCCGCATTGCCATGAAAATGTCATTAATTGTTAAAGCAGTACAGGCGATTGACCTCAAATAACTAAAACAAACCCAAAAATATATGATATCCATTAACCTGCATATAAAATGCTCATATTATGTGATCTTTTCTCAATTGTTGTTAAAATTATAAAGTTTTAATTACTAAAGAGAGTGTTCACTAAAATTTAAAATATCGTTAAATCACTTAAAATAATACTTCCTAGCACTCATGCCTTAAACAGCGCTTCTCTTAATCACGAACTTCTTTAATATCATAAGAAAGTCATACTTCAATTATGCAAATTTTAAGACTATTTATAAGCGTAAATAAAAATAAATGTCGGAGGATTGAATCAACAAAACAATTTTAATTTGCTTTTATTAAAATATTTATCGGAGCATTTATTTTTAATTTAAAATTTGAAGAATAATTATTTATTTTTAATAATTTATTATTCATGTCAACATAAAAATGCTTTGCAAAGGAATATTTCAGAATTGAATCCTCAAACAATTTTTTATTTACTTTAATTAAAGCATCAATAAAAGAATTGACTTTTAATTTGATTTAAGTACATTCATTATTTATAAAGACGCAAATGTGTTTAGAAATGAATGAAAGAATCAAAATATTTTTGATTTTTCATTTGAATATATTTAATTAAAGAAAATATTTTCAGTCGGAAACATTACGAACTTACTGTATTTAACAGCACCATAATAAAATCTCAAACCCAGGAAATTCATTAAGTACAGTTAAAATTTTTCCTTTTACTGTTTAACTTTTTGTACTTGATAATCAAAATAAATAAGCATTTTAATTTTGATTGTGCATACATTTTAATTTTGTGCATACAATTTAATTTTGGTTGTGGGATTAATTTGCTGATATGAGTTGGATGACAAAGATTACTAAAAACGGTTGGTTTTAATAAATATCAATGCTTATCAGTTTTGAATAATATTTCCTCATAATGCACGATTGGAACAAAGAAACGGGAAATTTTAAAGCAACTTAATTTGTTCAAATAAACATGGAAAAAAATCTTTTTTTATTGATGAAAATGCATGTGCACAGTAAGCCATTTATGTTTTCATAACAAAATGTTATTTTCTGTCAAAACTTCTTAAACACGACATTATCTTACAGTGTTTATTCTAATAGTTTGTAATGAAAACTATGTGTTTCTAAACTATGTGAAACCATGTGTGAAATGCTTGGTGTAGCACATCGTTCCCATGTTGTCTTTATAAAAAGTCATAATTCTGGTGAATAAAACCGAAATATACGGCATTTAAACCGTAATTAATCAGAATATTTTCCATTCATATTGCAACGGTTTACTGGAAATTCTGGTTTTCAAAATTATAGTTCTTAGTATCATACATTTTGCAAAAAATGAAGTACTTAAAAGTAAATTAAACCGAATTAAAAGTTTTTAAAGTACCGTGATAAAATTCTTAAATTTTATCACATAATACTATATTTTATTATTAGTTTTACCAAAATCATTACCGAAGCGCTTCGGTAAAAATTACCTCTTTTTGGTGTTTCTATAGAGCCAGAAACACTGTAAATTTTACCAGATTCTGGTAGTTTTCACCATACTTTTATTTTCAGAGTAATAACTAATTTGCTTTGACAACGGAAATTTCATTTAAGTAAGGTGGCATAAAACATTTAAATGTATTGTTTTTTAAACAACACGCCATTAAGTTATCAAAGTTAATAGTGCTACAAAATACTTTTTTAAGTTAAGTATCTTTAGTCTTTCCGTAAACAATGACGTAATTCTTCTTTTCTAAATTAAATGAATGAATAAAAATTAACCATGTGCCATTTCACAATTTCTTTACGTTCTTTTGGAATGCGAACTACGAATCTTTTTTTCACTGCCAAAGTAAATTAGGACTGAAATTTGATTCCAAAAGCATTTTCAGACACATTTTACGCCATATTTCACCGCTAAAATGGTATGATTGCTGTATCAGGTACAGGTTGGATAGTCTATGAAAGAACAAATCATGCTTTTCGCTTGACAATGATCACTGATAGATGGGGTTTTTTTCGTTGCAACTCTATACTGTAGAGGTTCTGGGCCGTAAAAAGAACAGCTTAGCGTGACTTAGAATAATTTAGATCCTCGGAAACATCATATCAAAATCGGAATCATGTTACAAAGGAGAAACATAAAAATAAAAATACATATAAATATCTTTGTTAAGTTTTTTATTGGTGATAGTAGTCTTAAGAAAAAGTTTAGTGTTGATACACTTTATCGTTTTACCCAAAAAATTTAAGTGATTATTAAAATATTTAATAAGTAGTGGGTGCCATATAGTGCAACTTTACTAATGAGCTTTAAAAAATATTTTATATGAAGTTAATACATATAAATCAAAGAAAATATCCTTTTCTGTGAGGATCACAATTAGCTTGATAACAAAAATTTTAATTTCATAACAAAAATATTAAACTTACATATTTTTGCTTATTGATTAACAAAAATAAAACAAAAATAATTAAAAGAACATATCAATATGCAATAATGTTCATTTTAAAAATAAAATAGAGAAAAAAATAAAAAAATACTATTCACAATAAAAAGAAATATTTTAAAATGTGAGAGATAGATTTACATAGAGTTCATAATGGTTCATATTTGAACTAAATTTTTAACAGGCATATTTATTTATGTACCTGTGTATTTTTTACATAAATAGACAAATAGAATTAAAATAAAACTACTTAAGTGGAATAATAATATAATCTAATGATATTTATTTTTATCATCAAAAATGTAAGAGTTAAAAAAATACATATTTTGAGGCAGAATGAAAAAAAATATTTAAATATGCACAAAATTAAATAATATTTAAAACAATCATTAACAAGCCTTAATATATATTTAAACTATTGTATATTTTAAGCAAACATTTAGTTTTGTTTGTTAATTTTCAAAAATAGACAAGCAGATTTAAAATAAAAATAATTAAATGGAAAACACCAATCTATACTAAGATACTTCCACTAAAAAACTAAAATAACTAATATAAAATAAATCAAAACTAAAATAAATCGAAATTGTTTTCAAAATATTTCAAATATTGATTATTCAAAATTATTTGATTGCATAATAAAACTTTGAGGAAGAATTCATTTTTACTTATAGACTTACTAAATTAAAATTAAAAACAAAAATGTTTGTAGAAAATCTAAAAACTGTATTACAATTCAGCATAACAACAAAGCTAATTTTGTAGTTAAAGTTAATTTAACCTTTTGCTTACGGAACCTGATAGCACCTGCTATTCTGGACCATCAGTTGTACCAACCGGAAGAAAAAGGTTAAATTATCTCTGACCTTTCTATTTAATTCAATAAAGTACACTTTTTGTAAATTTAATATTGCAGGATGTTTTTATTTCCTGAAAAATAGAATTATTTCAAAAAGTACCTATCATTATAAAAACGAATATTGAGAAACGAGTATTATTTTTATAGAATGCTTTTATTAAATGTTAATCTGGTTAAGTATTAGTGGTTAAAGGGGTTTATTAAATTTATAGTGGTTTTCCACAGTCTACACTGTAAAAAATTCCAGATAAAATTACGGTAAAACTACTTGCACCCTGGATGCATCATACATTGAATTAATTTTTCCGTAAAATCGATTTTTATCGTAAAATTTTATATTGTATATTTTACAGTAAATTATTTAAATACTGTGATTTTATTGTAAAAATTACAGTATGATAGATTTTTTTGTTCCGCAAAATTTTACAGCACTCTGGGTGCCGGTACATTTACCGTAATTTGATCCGGAATATTTTATAGTTTAGATTTTAAAACTAAAATAAGAAAAATTCCATTAATAATTTAAAAAAGGAATAATTCTTAAACCAAAGTGCAATGGTTTTATCCTACCTGGCCCTGTACTTTATAATAATGTTAGTATGATTAAAATTTCTCAAAAATATTAATTATCATTCCGTAGCATTTATGACATATTTTATCTTCTGGTATCAAAGGACATGAGCTTGCACCTCAGCTTGGTAATCTAGAGATTGCATATAACTTTAGCTTAATGCAAGAAAAACCAATATTAAATTTTCAAACTATTGGGACAAGTATCATGTTATTATCAAAGTTAATAAATTTCTTGAACAAAATTTTTTGAAATACTTCGTGTTTCTGCATGGAATTTTACTGACATGCATAATATCATAGGCAGCTTAAATTCAACACTTTTTTAAGCGACAAAGATATTTGAAGAAAGATTATATGAAACTAATTATTGTTAATCTGTGATTGCTCTACTATTTGCTCAAATCTTTTAACAAATTAAGAAGATTATCTGTGGAGTAAGCAAGTTTATATAAATTCAATTCAACTTTATTTCACTAAGTCTCAAATTAATCTTCTTGTAGAACTTGCTCAATTTTTATTTGAATTTCTCATTTTTTCATGAAATATTATTTACTCACTGTTAGAAAAATGGTTAAGTAACAATTTATTTAATTGTTATTTTACCATGTTCAAACAAAACAGTTAAATAACCACTAATAAGATGGTATTCAATCTGTTAATTCTGAGAAAAACCGTTTATTAAGTGCTTTCACATAATACGATTAAACAACTAGAATTTTATCACACCAACTATGTCCACCTAATGAAACGACTTAGCTCCTTGCAGATTGGTACATATTACAGCTGAGAGAGGTCTATCAATCTCATGACTGGCAGAACGGGGCTCGAGTCCCAACGTTGACACTACATTTTTTTCTTCCATTCCCTTCAACACGTGAAGACTTCTAGTGTCTTACACTCCTCAATTTGTGACCCTGGATTATTTGAATAAGATACTCTCATTGACGCATAGATGGCAACCCCATAAAGCTGCAAAACTATCTCCAATCTAAATCTCTTTTTTTACGATTTTGAAACTATGCTAGTCGTAAATGCTTTTTGTATTTATAGTTTTTTAATCATTCTAGTTCTAAACGGTTTCAAAATCATAAAGGTAAAAAATATTATTTATCGTAAACTTTAGGGTTAATTGGATGGGCAGACTGCTGCCGGTAATTTTACCATAATTTTAGAATGAAAATTCTAACAATGCATGTGTTATATTCAAGTAAAATATTTTACGCAGAACCTTTTTATAATTATTTTTTTATTCAATTAAATCTAAGAACAAAATAAAAGCATTCTAAGAGCCTCAGTAATTAAGCATAAAACTATCACTGAAATTTCATTACGTATTCGCATATAAGTACATATACTGTAATTAAATTAATTTCGTAAAATAGTTAGGATCGTTCTACATTTTCTAGAAACTAAGTTCTCTCTTAATTAAGTCTGGTACTTCAGCCTTCGGGAAAAATAGCTATTATTAGATTCGACACAATTTTTGAAAACAAATAATGAACAAAGACATGTAAGAAAAACGAAATATTTGTTTCATTTTGATTGAGCGATTAATGTTTAAAACTCTGTCTTGAAATGGTCTTTGTTGTACTCTTAATGATATTTCCACTCTTGTCAAAATAAAGCTGTTGCCTTATTAGAAATTGCCTCATCTAGTGTTCCAATTAAAGTTAATCTTTCTTAAGTTTTTCAGTAAATAAACATAATGAAGTTGATAAAAAGTTCCATATCACATTAAGTTTTTGCACTCCAAGTGTCAATATTTTTATGTTCAAGAAGATATTAGCGAAAATATTTTATTTATACATTTCAAAAAAAAAAAAAAAAATATTATGAGTTCTCACCCACTTATTCTATCACTCTCTTTTTCCACAAATCAAAATTAAAAAATAAGAGTATACAGGCCTCAGACAATAGAATTCCGGATTATAAAATAAATATATGCCAGTGAAATTTCTTACAAATAATTATATTTTATAACAGTTAATAATTCCTTTTGTTCACAGGTATTTTTTACTCACTAATCTCGTATATTAAAATGATTTTCTTATTGTTAAAACACGTTAATTGCTTTATGTCTTAAAGATATTTTTATGAAACTATAAATTTTAAATATCTCTAACCTTTATTTTTAATGCTAACTTCCACTTATAATTTTAGATTTTTCAATATTTGAATGACGATTGATATTTGTAATTAAATATCTTGCAATTATGTAACTGTTTAAAAAATTCTAAGAATTTTAACTAACACTGCAAGAAATTTCGGAATAAATTACAACTGACGTACCGGCACTCAGGGTGCCAGTGCTTTACCGTAGAGTTTTTGTAGAACAAAAAATCTGATGTACCGTAATTTTTATACAGTAATATTTACTGTAAAATCACTGTTACTAAATAAATATTACTGTAAAAATTACGCTATGAAATTCTACGGTGAAAATGGATTTTGTGCTGAAATGGATTTTACGGATGTTGCACTCAGAGTACCAGTACTTTTTGCGGAAGTTTGATCCAAATTTTTTTACAGTGGAGAGTTTTAAAAGTTCTTGTTTTTATTTTCGTGTGAATTCCTTATTACACTATCTTCAGATTTTGTAAAGGGTCCAATAGGAGAAAAGTTAGGAAATATTTGTTTACTAAGTTGCATAATATTTGTATATTAATCAATAAAATGCAATTAAAATTATCCATTTAGAAACTTTCTGGGAGTATTTTTCTCAAAAATCGTTGGTAGTTGGAATTGTTGGAATCGTTGGTAATAAGTTATTTATCCAATAAAATTAAACTAAAATTATGTACTTAGAAACTTTCTACACGCATTTGTCTTGAAAGGTTTGGAAAAATTTGTAGTAAATTATTTAATCGATAAAATAGAATTAAAATTAAATACTTCAACACTTTTTGGAAGCATTTGTCTTGGAAATCTTAAAAGCATATGTAGTAGTTACTATAAACATTTGTATAATAAATTGTATAATATTTGTGGAGGAGTCAATAAAATACAATTAAATAATTATACTTTGAAACTTTTTGTAAGCATTTTTCTTGAAAAGTTTGGAAACATTTGTACAAAGTTATTAAATCAATAAAGTACAGTTAAAATTAAATACATATAAACTTTTTGTTTACAAGTGAATTTTTACATCCCACTAATGTTCTTATAGTTAGGGAGTATAGGACAAAATTAATGGACACAAGGCGACTAATTATAACAAATGACGATTTAAAAATTCTTTGTCAGTCCCCATGGAACCACCACTTTTTTCACCGAAAATGCACCCCATGTGAATTTCGCTATTACTTTTTTCTTTATTTAACATGAAATTTTTATGAATGTTCTATCATATTTGGAAAATTACTTTCTTTAACGCTTGTTTCTTAATCTTTTTTGTCATTTTCAAAAAGGAACCTGCTCACCATAGTTTTAGAAATTCTTAAAAAAATGTCATCATTAACACGTTAAACGTCATGGGGGTCACCGGTGACCGGCGAAGCCAAGATTATTGGAAACACATAATTCGGGAAAATTTTTAATTTTTTTATAATATTATCGTTACTAAAATGGTTTGAAGAAATTAATGCAATATAGAACACACAAAAATGGTTTTATTTATAAACACAGAGATGCTAACTTGTTTCAGACAGGGAATAAATATTTTCAAGTGGTAGTTTATTAATTGTGATTCTTGGTTTAATAGATTCAATTTAGTAGATTTTTATCCACCACTATTTCTAAACAATTCGTAGGCTTATAAAATTCACCACTTTTTCAGATATGTCATGATAAACCTTTTAAAAAAATTAATCTGTCTAATATTTTCAAATTTAGTTTGTAGTTATTTACCATTTGGCCAGACGGGCAAGCCATGTAAAATTAGCGTGGCATTCAACGTGTTAATATCAATGGTTTTCCTTTGATAGTTTGAAATTTTCAATTTTTAGCAAAGTAGCCTCATATTTTAAAAAGTGATAGCTGTTAAAATTGCTACAACTGGCCACTTCCTTGGAGAAAAATTTCCTAATTTTGTCCTCTACAATACACAATACAGAGAACAAATTTTTCACACTGACCTTATCTTAGAATCAGTTTTACGTACTTAACCTGAAACGGAAATCCGAGTTTTAAGTTTGAAAACAGTAAAAAACAGTAAATACTAATGAATAAAAACCTTGACAAAAATTATCCTTGTTGATTTTACATTTCTTAGTTATTCCTCGAATCTTTTTTCTTCTTCTTTTTTTTAATATTATTATTAGTCGTTCTTTTAGCTAACAAAGGAGTCTTTAATTTAAAAGATGACCATCAAATAATTGTTTTTTATTTTTAGACAATCGACTTTCTTTGTCTATTATTGCAATTTCATTTGTCATGTTTAAAGTACCGTGAAATAACTATTTTAATAAAAAGCTAAGACCATTTTGTGACATTTCCGACCACTAAAAATATTAGATCAAACCACAGTATAACTGATTTTTGGAATCTCATTTCATTTCACTTCTTTAAATGATCATTTCAAACTGGATAGAACTTTAGGAGGGAAATTATTACAAGTTTTGCAATTCAGATACAAAATTAATAAAATAAAATACAAACAATAGCAATAATCATTTTTAATTACTTTTCATAACATATTACTGATTTTGGACATAATTATTTATATTTTTTGTTATATATTTATGGTTTGGACAATTGGTTACAAATATTTTCAAGTAAACAAAAAAAACTGACAATTTCAATAAAATACATAAGTAAATATGAAATGCAAATTTAAAAATGTATTTTCTAGAAAATCGTATTTAAAATTCGGCAAAGGAATTCTAAACAAAAATATTTTTATTGATCCACACAAATGTCATAAATATTATGCATTTTACTTCAAAAATTTAAAAACAGAAAACGTGTTCAGATGAAATATTTTAAGATTAGGCGAAATGAAATCGTTATATTATTATTATTAATATTATTCCCGAAAAGAATAATATATATCTGATTTTAATAATTTACGATTTTTATAATATACTTATGATTTTGGATATAATTATTTATATTTGTTATTATATATCAATAATTTGGACATTTGGTTACTAATATTTTCAAATAAATAATAAAATGTAATTTAGGTAAACCATCAGTAAATTAAAAAATGTGTTTTAGGAAAAAACATGTTAAAAGTTTTGCAAAATAATTCTTAGTATCCAAGCAAGAATGTTTTTACTGACCCACGCAAATGTCATAAAAATTATAACTTTCACTTCAAGAATTAAAAACATAAGACGTATTTTTCAGATGAAATATTTAAAGATTATACAAAAGGAAATCATTTTCATTCTTCTTCTACTTATTATTATTATTATTTGCGAAAAGAAACGAAAAAACAAAAATATAACACTTCATTCTTTCCGAAATGATAGAGCATTAAATTTTCATTTATTTTTGTTTTCAGAATAATTCAAAGAATTCATATGTATTATCAAGATATTCTTCTTTGAATAAAATTCATTTTAAATGAAATTCGATTTCAATTTAACCATTCATGGTAAACATAGATAATTCTAGTCGAAAAAAGCTTTGAATTATACTGTCACATGAATATTAGTTATAACCTCTAATGTCTTGAGCATGTGATTTTTATTTTGTTTCCTGTGTTATGCGTTCTTTTATATATTTTATATACACCATCACTCATCATTTTCAATTCACTCATTTTTTTAAGTTATTCTAAGAAAATTATAGTAATAAACATCCGAATGACTCTATTTTTTTTCTAAAACAGAGAAACGTACTTCATTATGTAATTTTGCATACAAAACAGAATGTTATCATAAATCCTATGAGCTGTTTATAAGTAATGTCACATTTTTTCAATATTTTTGCCCCCTTCTCCTTTTGCCACAGAATGTCACACTTCATTATACTCCTACCTTTTCCTTTTGTCACATGTCGCGCTGTGATTACATAAACACATATTTGCAGTTCATAAACAAAGAACTGCAATATGAACTATATAACTACAATATCGAATACTACATATCAAATTTTCAGCAAAACAGCAAAATATCATAAATATTTTATTGCTTCAATTCATTTTAAAATACATTTATGTGTCTATAAATACTGATTATTCTTAAAAAATCAACTTAAAAATCAATTCTTTGATCAGTAATTTAAAAAGTATTTTACTGAATAATTTCTGAAATATTTGTTTGCAAAGCATTTTTATGTATTTATAAATAATAAATGTTGGTAAAAGTTTCAAATTAAAAACTTATCTGTATATAAACATTTCAATACAAACAAATTAAAATTCTTTTGTTGGTTCTTATTTGGCTATTTAGAATCACTTTGCAGAATTTTAAACACGTTTTTTTTTCGGAAAAATGTTTTTTAATTTATATTTCATATTAACTTATATTTTTTCGTATTTACAATAACCTTAATTAATTGAAAAACTTTGTAACCACTTCGATTAAAATTTTACATATTTAAAATTGTCTCTTTGAATTTAACTTAATCTCCTAATGGCATTTCTGAGCCTGACTATGATAATAAGCGTACTTATCTTACCGAAGAAAAGATTAAAAATAGAAAATATTTAGTCAGTTGTTTTAAATGTTTATTTTCACTAAATTGTTTAATGTCACACTTCTTGTTAACATCTCTCATTCCCTTGTCACGAACTATCACAATTCTACGAACTCCAAGCGTGACAACGTTTATAAAAGCCCTAATATCCAAAGTGACCTGCTTTAGAAAAACTCACAGAACATTCTTATTGCTCAGTTATTTTTCCAAAACTTTGGATGACTACTATGGTTAAAAACAATGAATACGAAACTATACGATTTTTAACCATTTACAACTAGCATGATTTCAAAGAGGCAAAACAGAAATTTAACTGAACATTGGAACTAGACTTCTCCTTAGGTAATGTACATTGGAGTTGCGTTATGCTTTATCAAATGAACAGTGGAATGTGGTTTAATTAGTTTATGTGTTTGTTTCAATTATCGTAAGATATTGGAAATACTAAACTTTTATGTGTTAAGCAGATTTGTGGGGCTACCATTTATGAGTGGATGAGAGTATCGCATTCTAATAGTCCAAGGTCTCAAACTGGGGAGTGCACTACTCGGCAAAGTCTTCATGCGTTAAAGGGAAGGGGGGAAATATTGCGGTGTCAACGTTGGGACTTGAACCCTCGTCCTGTCGGTCATGAGATTGATAGATTAGCCCGCTCTACTATAATATGTACCTAGCTGCTACGAACTAAGTGGCTTCATTAAGTATGCCTAGTTGGTGTGATAAAATTCTGGTTGTGTAATCGTATTAGGTAAAAGCAGTCTATAATCTGATTAAAAATTTCAAGAGAAGAAACTGCATTACTTTATAATAATGACATTTCTGGTTTTAGAAAAAAGTATTATTCTGATTAATAAAACTTTTATCTATGGTATTTAAACAGTTTATTTGACAATTTTTCCGTTCATATGGTTACGATTTGCCGGAAATTCTGGTTTTCAATGTAATAGTTTTTATTATTACACATTTAGTAAGAAAATACAAAGCTGAAATTTAACCAAATGAATTATTTTTATGGTATGCTCCAACGTATCAGGATAAAATTACCAAATTTTACCACATTTTTCAAATTTTAACACGTATTATAAAACCATATTTTGCTGTTTATTTTACAAAAATCATAACCAGAGCTCTTCAATAAAAATTGTCGAGTTCATGGTGTTCCCATAGAGATAGAAACATTGTAAATTTTATCATATTCCGATAGTTTTAACTATACTTTTTTCTCGGAGTAGGATTTCTCTTTGTTAAAAATTTACATAAAATAAAGTGTTTGACAAATTCTTGTAAATAACTCTTAATCGTATGCAATTTCGGAAATCTGAAACATCTAAGGCAACAGGCTAATAAATTCAAAAATTAAGTTTACGCTATGAATATTTTTTTCACATCGAAATAAATAAAAGTAGTGTTAACTTTTAGGTAGTGTATACCAAAATACTAATTTTTTGTTTGAATTGAAATTGAACATGACTGAAATGGGATATTTTATCATTAATTAAAACGATATAGATATCACACGATAGCAGAAATAAAATCAGTGTACTTATGATAACACTATCATGCGGTAATGCATACACGCTATGTTTATCATTGTAACTATCTTATCAGCTCGTATACCAAACACCAATCAATACCAAACAATTCAAATAAGATATACAACTAATTAAAAGTAAGCCCTCAGAAGTAAAACGATTTTTGCTTTTAATTTATCTCTTTTAAACTTCCTAAAAATTGGTTCTACGTTTAAGAAATTATGTTATTTATGTGATGCTTTTTCTGAGCAAAAACAAAAAAGAACTATATCAATATATTTTTATTTACACGGAAAAATTTTTTAATGCCTAACCATGATGTAGGTGTAATAAAAAAAGAAAATATATACTCATTGTATTTTTTATTAGCATCAAAAATGTCTGAATATTTATTCGCCATATAAATGTGCATGAAGCAATTTATTTTAAAATTTTCTGAACAACTATAATAATACATCACTTCTAGGCATTATAATGATTATTATTTCCTTATCATTTCTATTAATATCATAATCTGCAAATCTCAAGAATATTATAACTTTTATCTTAGAATGTCTAACATTAACATTTTAGCTCAATGGTTAAAGTTAAATACAAAATACCATTCAAAAGAAAATTCGTTCAAAACTGACATCAGACTTAGACATAATTTTTATAATAATTATGCACTTTCCATCCTGGAAAAATATGTCATTAAAAAAAACTAACGTATTTCGAAATACGAGACACTTACAAGATAATTGAAGTAATGATAAACAATTTTAACAAAAAAATAAGGATGCCTGAACAAAATAATTAAAATCCCAATCAAGATTTTGTTAGAGAGCTTGGGTACTTAACACTTTAAAAATATTTTCAGAAGATTTCTAAATAAGTTGAAAATTTTCGACTTAAGTTTAAATTTGTTAGTAGTAAAAATGAACTGTTAAAAACTTTCGTACTCACAAAATGTTCAAAAGCATTTCCCATTCGTTATATTACTTTTGTGTATTTATTCTTTTAATTAATAAATTGAGTTCAGGTTAATTTTTTTAATACTAGGTTTAACTAAAGTTTAACCCATTAAGCGGTTATGGGAATTACTTATCAGTTTTAAAATATTCAATATATAATAATCATATGTATAACTTAAGCAATAAACCATATTTTAAAACTGTTCAGGAAAGAGTTCTTGCGAAAACCATAGTGATTTTCATGCAGGCAATAGGAAATTTTTGTGTACCCATCTGTTCTCTAGTAAAAATTCCGAAAAATTTTAAGTACTTATCTGGAAAAATAATAAGAAATGGCTTAATATGAAATATCACGTGTGGAAAAATTTGGCTAAATATTTTTATAACGCCATAAGTCTCTCATATATTTTTTATCATTCACTGTCAAGATTTTTCCAACGATAAGGATTTCATTTCATAACAAAATTGTAATTGTAATAAATTATAAATGTATTACTCTAAGATAAATGTGTTATATTTCTGCATAAGCATGCTATATCTTTATCACCATTCGTATATTTAGGAAAATTATTATTTAATGTATAAAACAGAATCGAAATTTTGATTTTACAGTATTGTTCCCCTTAAAAAAGTTGCTGATCTAGAATAAATGTTATCATCTAATAAAAGGGAAATATTACGCTTATGTACAGTTTAGGAACAAGAATGTCATTAAATACTAGTTAGTGTTTTGAAAAGTTTTTCCATTTACTAGATATCCCGCATCACATTGTACCTTCAAGAACAGTTCTTTCTTTTAAAAATAAAAAGTGATAACACAAGTGTTTTATTTTTAGTATATTTTTACAAAAAAAAATAATAATATTTCTGATTGCCATAATATATAAAGACACAAAAATTTTCCAAAATTCTTTTAATTATAATTTTAAAACATTATATTCTCTCATTATATTTATCATTATTTTCTTATAAAATTTCTCTTTCGAATGGTGCAATATTTGTGGTTAAAGAAAAAGAACAAAACCTTATGAAAGAAAGTTTACGCTAAAGGAAAGGCTTTAGAGAGAAAGTTTAGGCTTAAGAGAAAAGGTTTAAAATATTTCTAAAAGGATCATATGCAAGTCATGAATAAAAATCGCAACGAAAAATAACCCTTTAAGAGAAAAAAATTTTGTGAAGGGAATAAGAAATGTTACTGTTTCGTCGTATAAAAGGATCCCAAAATTCACGGAAAATTTCAATTTTCGGTATTTGCTCAGTAAAATATTATCAATGGAAAAAATGAGATAACTGGACTGAAGACACCAAAGTTTCAAAAAATGGAGAGCTACGGGAAAGATTAACGCGTTTTTATTAATGAGCAGCATTTTCCCTGGTTGGGGATCAGAATTGGGTCCCCCTCCCCTCCAAATCATGCAACTTATCATAGCACCGTATAATTTTTTTTGTTTGGGTTATTTATGCCTACAAGCTATATACAAACACTGCATCAATGAAGTTCAGCAAAATTTATGAAAAATGTTTATTAAAAATTTTGTCTAAAATAGTGTGTTTTAGCAATACCGCGAAGTTCATTTATCAGAAATGCTGTTCTATATATAACTTTATTTTGTATACCCTAAGAATAAAATAAAGCACAATTTTCAGTAAAAAATATGTGCTTGGATAACCCTGTAAATGGCTCTTACAAAAATAAATTGTTTGTTTTCTCCCAACTTTAGTGATGTAATGAATATGTACAAAGTCCTAATATTTTTACAAATGTTATTGTTTTTATACAATGATTTGAAAAAAAAAACTTTTTTATTTTAATCATAAAATACTAATTTATTTCTATTGAAGCTTTCATATGATGGTATTATTTTTTATCGAATAAAAATATAGAATAACTTAGAAATCAGTATTAATAAAATTAATAAATTTAAAAGTGTATTGTCGAGTATTTTTTAATTTAATGAAATTTATGATTATTAAATGGCTCAACTCTAATTTCCACATCCTTCTTGAAGAAATAAAAATGCTAAATCTAATATTCTCCCTTCTTCTTCACAAGCACAGCAGCCTCTTTATGGCTTTGGCTGCCTCAATCATGCTCTCTTTCCAGCGTCTTCTATTTGCAGTGACATCTCTCCAATTTTTAGCTATTCTACCTACCTATTACTAGCACAAAATTATTAGCCGATCTCCATCCAATCGTACAATCCTGTCGCCGGGTGTTGTAAAGATAATAGCTTATAACGAGAGTTGTTCTTATTTATTTATTCATTTTATTTCATATTATGACGGAAAATGCTCAATAAAAAATACAGTTATTTAAATCAACTTGAAGTTAACAATTCGTTTTACTTAAAATATGAGAAAATCTGAAGTTATTTAAATAAAGTGTACTAATTAGTTTTATTGCTGTTGCTCAACTAACTTAGAATATTTTTCTTACCAGGGCAAGTTGAATTGACTGGCTTTGAGCGGTCAAAGGACGAAGGCCCTACTGTATCATCTTCTAATTCTAATACTGTTCAAAGAGATGTCAAGGATTTAAGATCAGAATCGATTCCCCCAGATTTATCACTCAGTGCTCCCTCAGGAAATATTACAGAAACCCCTTCTCGTGCTCAGAAGTTAATTAGTACGAGCAGTTTTGCAAAGAAGATAAGAGATATGGCGCCTAAAAATAGCGAGAAACAAGATAAGAGTAAGTAACATTTTTAGCTTTAGTTATTCTCCTTCCCAATATATAAACAAACTCTCTCCTCTTAAAATATTAGATTGAGTAAACGAATATTAGATTTTAATTTGCTGAAATTGGAAATGTCTGGTACAGTAATGAGGCTTGTAATTGATTGAATGACTAGTGCTTGTGATACTTGTGCAAACAAATGAGTTTCATAAATTTGAAATTTTGCACTTTAACTATAGAATACGGTAAATACCTATGTATCCCAATACTATGTATAGTAATAGCTAAGGTTACAAAATTGAAAAACAGTGTAACAAGGAAGTTTCTCACTTTCTCTTACATATTTCTGCCATATAATAGTACGCATGCAAACACACACAAATAAGATTATCTATAAATAATGGAAAATAATATTGAATAAACCAACAAGTATTAGGGTAAAAACTCCAATATATTTATTGTATTAATGTACAGTCCGCCAAAAAAAAAATCGAATCACCCTGAACAACTTTCGTTCTAATGATCGGATTTTCACGAACTAAGTGACAATCTTAATAGTTCCTGGGGGTGACCTCAAATATGCTAATTAATTAGTGATAAATATTAATTAAATTACGAAATCAGTCACAAAAACGTACTTTCTCTGAATAAACATATTTCTTTTTTACATATTTGGAATCCTGACCCTTGAAATTTCGAAAAAATTGGGTCTTAAATTGGGTCGCAATAAAGATTTATGTATATAGCGAAAGTTTAAAAAAATGCCAAATTACCTCGCCACAGAAAGTGAAACAATTTAAAACAACCATAAAGAAACTGAATGAATGACGAGACGTCATAATATTATGTGTCTCTGTTGCTATAGGCAACCAAGAAGAGAATTTTTGGATCTGCTTTCTGAACATAGAAAATAGTATTCGTTTTAATAGTACTTTGAAAATAAAATTTGAATCTAAAATGAAGAAATGGAAATGAAATTATTTTTGATTTTCCAATATTTCAAAATTTAAACGTTGAACTTATTTTCTGACATTTTTTATTTTTTTAAAGATGTTATTTGTATAAAAATGCTGCACTAAAACCAAATTTACTTAAGTTATTATAAATTTATGATTTATGAAGAGTTGTAGGGCTAATTGCTCTTACACCTCAGTTCAAGTCTTTCAGGAAAGGAAAAAAAAAGCGATCCTGCAAAAAAATTTGGGCCATGATTTTGATGCGCAATCAGAAGGTTTTATAAAATTCACGGTATTTCTTTTCACGGTATTTTTATTCACGGTATTTTATAAGATTCAAGATATTTTTATTTATTTTTTTAATAAAAAAATAAAAATAACGAAAAACCGGAAGAAAAAAAGGGACAAAAATTTTTTTTAAAAATATCCGGAAAATAAAATATATAATGATCTTTTCATCAGCCCACACGATTATATCCGCAATATTAGAAAGTACTCTTTTTTTACGGATATAATCGCGTGGGCCGATGAAAAGATTATCATATCTTTTATTTTCCGGATTTTTGTAAAAAAAAAAAATTTTGTCCTTTTCTTTTCCTTCCCGATTTTTGTTATTTTTATTTTTTTTTCTTCCCCTTTTCTCATTGCTCTGTAACTTTTTCCTTGTTTTATCCACATTTTGAACTTATTTTAAGAGTTCTATTTACTTGCAGCTTAATAAAACTTATTAAACAATAAATAAAACTTATTGTTTTTCTGAATTTGCGCTTCGTGCTTTTTGTTTTTATTTATTATGCTATATATATATACTTTTTCTTTCACTGTTTTTTAAAACTATTTTCTCTTCTTTTTACTTTANTGTATATATATATATATATAATAGTAAATTTTACTTGCATTTTTCTTTTATTGTTAAAGGTCAATTCATTCTGACAAATATTTAGGTTACATGTTTTTCTTAAATAAGTGAGATTTGCAAATAGCATCCTTATGTATAAATTCCGAAAACATGTTTTTTCCCTAAACTCTTCGATTGCGATCAATTACTTATTTATCACCAAATATGGTTACTAAAGTTTCTTTGTTTTATTCCTTTATTTAAAAAATTATTTCACTATTCTTACCATCACTACCGACATCTGATACGATGGCGTCATTTTAAGTAGAGTTCGTAAGGTCCTGAAGAAGTTTAAAATGTGGGGGCGAAACTAAAAAGATGTATTTTATTATGTTTATATTCACAGCGTTCAATATTTAATTTCAAAAATTTTATTTTAAATTTAATGATAACTTTATAATTACGATCGATACTGATACCACAGTGTTCTTAATTTATTAAGGACTAGATTCTTGACTTTNAAAAAAAAAAAAAAAAGAAAAAAAAAAAAAAAAAAGAGTTTCAAGTCTTTGAAAAAATTAAAATTCATCAGAAGTTGGAGTCAATTTTGCTAAGAGTTCATCGCTATATTTTGCAGTTGTAGATTGTTAAGAGATTTGCTAATTTTTATTAGAAATTTACTTGATTTGATTGTTGAATTAAAAAAAATAAAGAGACCCCTCTACCCTTAACTATTTGCAGCATTTATGCAAACAAATCCTTTCATTTGTATTTTTTTATTTTCTAAAATTATTAGAAGATGGTCGCAGAAATTATAGATGAAAAAATAGCTTAATAATAATATTTAAAAATTAATGCTGTTGGTAGGAACTATTCAACCCACCGCTTTATATAAGGTAAAAATGTTTAATAAAAGAATTATCTGAAACTTAATGCGTATGTGGTAGATAACTCTTTTAAGTTTTACTGAGTTAAATTAATAATTAAACTTTTTGATCAATAAGTCAGTGACATTCTTTGGTCAAATAATCTGTGGTTTAATTAATAGAAAACTGTAAATAGAATCAAAATGTTCGAATTCCTTCTTATAGGATTTAAGAGGATACCTTTTAAGCATTTTGAACATTGCAAATATTGCAAAGCATAAATTAGCTGAATGCCATTAAGTTTCACATTTTTAAATATAAAAATTATATGAAACAAATAAATATTTTGTAAATTTATATTTTGATTATTTAATACAAATAATTTATTTCGTGTAGTATAGCAAACTTTTATGCATTCTTTCCTATCAGTTCTTTTATTTCAGTTGCTTTGTAGCAGTCTCTTTTTACAAAAACTAATCAACTTTATCCTCTAAATACTCCCCCCCCCAATCAATTTAAAATTCGATGATAAACTAACTCAGAAATTGCGCTAAATTATTTTTTTATGATTCGCCGAAGTGTTGTTAGAGATTTGCTCTTTGAAAAAATGAGTTCAAATTTTTAAAAATTTTAATTTCTTGAAGTACGTTGATGTATGTAAATTGTAAAAAAATAAAAAATGCCAATATTTTGACTCAAACAAAAGCATATTTCAGCGGATCATAGAGTTTAAATAATAAGGTTAGACAATTCAAAAAAAAGTTAAAAGATAATAATTCATAATGATTTAGTTTTTGGCTGCTTACTAGGATTTTCGGTTTTGCTTCATCAACAGAAAACTAATGGCCAATGTGAAAATTATATAAATAATCATTCAAAAAATACACATGCCTTATAACATTGGTAAAATAACAAGTATTTTTTCGAATTAGAATTTTTAAAGAAGTTAACTGCTTTCTAATATAAGAGTTCACTCTTGAAACTACTGATCATGTATGAAATATCCTACTACCCTACACCTGATCTCAAGAATTTGCACTTCATAAGATTTGCAAATGATAATAAGTAAACTTAATTTGCAGAGTCTTAGAAATAGTCTTAAAAAATATAATTTCAAAAAATTAAAAGAAAATTAGGTTTATAATACCTTTAATTAAACAAGAGTAACAATTGTTACAGTTTTTACAATATTTTTTTAACTCTGACACCCTTTTCAAGAGATAACTTCTTTTGCCAACGATTTTGTCCTTTTACTGTTAGTTAAAACCAGCTTACGCATTCTTGTAATTTTGACATTTTATATTTGAAATTTCAATGCCGAAAGATATGTATGAAGTGACCCCTAGTCCAAAGAATCTAAGTTAAAAAGTTGTAAGGCCGATTATTACGAAAACGATTAACAACTGCGGTTCAATGAAACAATTATAAATGAATCATTAATATTCTTGTTTTTTTATTACGAAATATTAGAAGAAATTTGTATTCATAATTTCTTCAAAACGTGTGATAAAACTATTATTATAAGCCTGATATAGCAATATTTTTTTGAACTGTGCAAAAGTTGAGAAATCATATAAACAACTTTTTAAGTAAATATTTTCAACTTTTTAAAACAAAAGGGTAACTTTTTTTTAAGTTAGCGCACCAGAATAACTTTGAATGTCGAAATAAAATTGTATGTCCATAGTTTTTTGTTCATTCAAAAAACAAAACAATCTGTTCTATTTTTTCGCTGTCCACACATACGCATTTACTTTTCCTTACTCGAATAAATAAGAAACAATAAAAATAAAAAGAAAATTAATAATTTATCTTCATTTTTCGTAAACTTCATTTTTCGTATTCTTAGTAAATAGTCAGCTGTTCTGCATCGAATGATATTGTGTGTGATCAGTAGAATATTTTTAATTTTTTAAGATTTAATTCTCAGATAGCTGGCAATAGTACTAAGTTTTCTTTCAATAAAAACTTAACAATAACTTAAAAAGTAATTTTATTTTAAAGGAAAACAAGAATTAAAGTACTAAAACGATTGATTAGTATATTATAGTAAAATTATATATATGGTAGCATAAAAAAAAAGATTTTGAGTTAAAATTTAATTAAAATGTTAAAAAATAATTCTGCTAAACAAGCGCAGACAGATAATTTACAAATTTATTTTAAGATAAAGGTGATATATAAGATGTAAGGAAGTTTTAAGATCATTAAAAATGCTGACTACGTATTTTTATTAATATTTATAAAATATATATTCAAGAAATTGATAAATATATTATTCCAAATCTAAGCATAAATATGTATATTACTGAAATTGTATTAGTTATTGAAAAACAAAATCAAAAAATAAAAAATAATCGCATTAAATAAGCACACTCTGGTGTATAATCATATTCCATCAGAAGCAATCTTTTATAAAACTAGACATTCGTTGAATAAAGTGTTTTTTACTTAAAATGTTTTATTCAAATTTCTTTACTAAATTGCAAAGAAAATATTAAACGACTGAAAAAGAAACATGGTATTTTATAGTTTGAAAGAAATAAAAATAAAAAGATTAGCAAATGATTATTAGCGGGGGGGAAAATGAATGAAATTTTACGCTGCGCGCGTGAAGTCAAGTTCCTCGCAAGTTTATCAAATTTTAATATTAATCGCCCCATTTAATTATTTCTTTATTGTCGCCAAATTATTCTTTTAAAAATAATTTATTTTAATTTTTCTCAGCTTCTAATAAATAAAAACAGCTGAAACTGTAGATTTTTCAATTGAAAAATATGTAGATTAATGTGGTATAAATAAAAATTCATACCTTATAATTCAAAATTTTTTCATCCTCGATTTAGTTTAATAATAAAAATAATCAATAATTATTAAAAATTATTTTTTTCATGAAATTATCTTTGGGTAAATGAGTTTTATGATTGGGTGCAATTTTCTTTGAATTGCTTTATTAGTTTTAAAAATATGACTAAAAACGTAAAAAGCGAAATTAACATTAAGGGGTACGAATTTTGGATCGCTCTCCTGACCAAACTATGGAAACCATATTTCCCAGATTGCGGCTACCCCCTATATTTTAAAGGTTAAGAATCCAAATATGTAAAAAAAAAAATTAAAAAAAAATGGTTATTCAGAGAAAGCACGTTTTTGTGTCTGATTTCGTAACTTAANTGGTATAAAGTAAGAGTTAATTATAAATTCGGGAGTTTCCCTTCGGGACTTCCCCTTCTGGTCTGGCTGGCGCCTCTCAATGTCAAGAGGATGATGCAACTTCCTTTAATATTACAAGATGGTGGATGACGCAATGTTCACAGTTATTACACTATAATACTATAACAACAGCTCCAAACTCCACAGATATATAACATAAAAAGGTTCAATTAATCTTTTTATGTTATCCTAATTATTATTCTAATTGAAATACTTTCTCACACTTTTAAAAGCCACATCCTGTTCTTAAATCTATTTTTGGCTCAAGTATGCATTTAATTAAAAGCGGACATTTTTCCCTGTGCTCCATGAGGGAATCGTTCGACCTATTTGATAAACCAATTGCAATTACTAAGATTTCCCTCTTTCCCTAAATTGAAACATTTTACGGATTTTACTTTGCAAGATTTTCCCTAACATATAACAAGGAGCGCAACTTTTCGTGTTCACTTTTACAGACTCTCATGACTGCTCTGTCTAAGAATTATTAAATAAATTATGTACCCTCCTTCCCGGCGTAAGACCTGTTTTAATCCTTCCACTCGGCAACATTATAAGCCGGCAGGATTAAACAGTCGGGAAGGGGGTACGGTACATCAACGATAGGTAATATCTTATTAAAATAATCATCGTAAATTTTGAAAATAAATCAACTTCGGAAGAGGGTGCATCAAAAATATGGAGTATCTCATTCATGTGGACAGTTGAAAATTTATTAGACAAATTCTTCTGGAACTCATGGTAATTAATAATTCATCCAGTATCTTCAACAAGAAAAAAAAAAGAAAAATCTTCAATCATCAAACTTTTTGTTTATATAAATGATACCTACGCCCTGTGGAACTTAACGAACATCGACTTTGTATTTGTTTATGCTGCATATTATGTCTACGTTCTGAAGGCGATGGATACAACTAGAGAGCTGAGATTCGATATTTTGGACTTAAAAGAAAAACTGCATCAGATTCCTGGTCGACATTAAAAAGTTTTCGATTTTAAACCCTTTACAAGTGACTTACGGAAAGTTTCCCAGTGCTGCTCTACATTTAATCGTCAATAAATTGTTCTCACCTCATTCAAGGAGAAATATGATTCCTCTTAACAAAGAAACTAAAACAACTTTCATCTGATGTGTTTTGGAATCGAAGAAACAAATTTTTTTTTCCTATCAACTTTCATCTGATGTTGCGGTTTTCAAAATATCTTCTTGGACTAATTCGAATTTTTTCACGTATCCTTTTTGCTAATTATTTTTACAATTCTCATAAAATAACTTCTTTAATTTTTATTGATTAATAAAAATAGAAAAAAGCACTCAAGTGAATAAACAAAAATCATAGATTATGATTTTAAATTTTTTTCTCATACTTGATGTTTCAATTGAAACAATTACTTTTTATACATTGATCGTATTTACTGTTGAAATTTTTCTTTTCTTGAGAAATGTTTATTTTCAATGAATTGATTGTTTTGATTGGCATAAAAAATGTTTCAAGAAATTATTTTCATATACATTGTTTTATGTGTTACAGTTTCCATGATTTATTGATTAGTTGAATTTATATTTTTGTTTTACTATAGTGTTTAGGGTTAAGATGAAAATGCTATTAAAAATTTTCTCTTCTAAATGCAACTACAATAATTGTTGATATTGATTTTTGAAATTCAATTTTAATATATGAATGCAATTGCGGTGACAGAAATTTAAAATTAAACCAAGAAATGTTAAAACTAATGCAAATAATTTGGGAAAATGAATAAAATATTTGTTTTTAGAATTTGAGTTGAAATGTGAAACCTGACATTAATACTTGAGTCCAATGTTGGTAATTAGTTCATAGCTCAGTTCTAGCTCGGTAATTTCCATTAACAAACAAAGTTTCTTATTTCTGAGAGTCAATTCCAACATAAAGATAGGAAAATGTTCTAACACAAATTTAAAAGTAATGGTAACTGAATACATTCAAAATATTTTCAAAATAAAAATAGAAATAAAAATATTAGAATTTTTTAACACGTGATTGTGACAACTCAAATTATCAATTAAGATCTCTACACAGAAATTACTTTAAAAAATATCCAAATTAAAATTTTTGAAAAAAAAATATGTCCAAAAAGAAAGAAAGAAAGATATAAATAATAATAAAAAGAAATAAAAGGTAATTTGCAAATTAACCAAACTTGCACTTCAGATTAAAGATAAGGAAAATAGCTAGGTCAGTGAAATTTTAAAAACTGATTAACCTTAATACCATATTAAATTTGAAAGCTTGTTTTGGATTTAAATTAGTGATTGTGTTAAACAGGTTGTAATGCAAAATTTGAGAAGACTTGATCACCTTTTCTGATTATGAAAGCAATTTGTCTTTACACATTTTTCCTGAAATCCTGGTTAATGATTGCAATAAAAATACCGATAAAGAAAAAGCATAAATAAATATAGAAAAAATGTAGAAAGAAAAGAAAAATAAAAAAGAGAAAAGAAAAGAAAAAATGTTACAGAAGGTAAATTTTGGACATAAAATAATAATAAAAATAAAAAAATTTTGGGGATATTTTGATATTAAAGTGATAAATATGAAAGGTAAATAATAAATAAAGTGAAATAAAGACAATACTGAAATCAAATTTCAGATTGAAATTTTTCCTGTTAAACTATTTTTTTGTATTTTATGTTTTACTTACAAAATTTTTGAAAGATGTTTATAACTTTCTATCATCTTGATTGAAGAGTTAACTTAAATTGTGTTATTATGAAGAATACTTCTTATGGTGAAAAACCTGTTGTGATCTTCAAATAAAAGACTTTTGGAACTGAAAAAACTGTGAAGTCAAAAAAAAAAAAAANAAAAAAAAAAAAAAAAAAAAAAAAAAAAAAAAAAAAAAAAAAAAAAAAACTATTGAAAAAGTAAATCTTAAATTTGCTGATAATGCTACTACAGATTTCTAATTGTGTTAAAAGTTTTAACATGAGAACATATGTAAATGTTTTATAATTAATATTACTTTTCTATATTGTTAATATTACAAATTTGATTATTTTCATTTTAATTGTGCTTCTATCAGAGGAAAGATTTTGAAAATAGAAAATTTTTAAAATTTTTGGTTTGTAATTAAACATTTTTGGCGAGGGGGGATGTAACATAAAAAGCTTCAATTAATCTTTTTATGTTATCCTAATTATTATTCTAATCGAAATACTTTCTCACACTTTTAAAAGCCACATCCTGTTCTTAAATCTATTTTTGGCTCAAGTGTGCATTTAATTAAAAGCAGGACATTTTTCCCTGTGCTCTCTGTGGGAATCACTCGACCTATTTGATAAACCAATTACAATTACTAAGATTTCGCTCTTTCCCTAAATTGAAACATTTTACTGATTTTACTTTGTAGGTTTTTCCCTAACATATAACCAAGGAGCGCAACTTTTCGCGTTCACTTTTACACACTCTCATGCAGTGGCTCCCATCCCCCCCAAGCTCTTGGGCGCATTCATCTCCCCCCCCCAAAAAAAATTGCTAACTACCCCCTTGCATGTTAGCTTGTTCGAAGTTGTGCTACTCTGCTTGCATTCTACTCATAATATGACAAATGCAGACCTTGATCCTGATTGTGAATGCTGAAAATATGTTTAAAGCAAAAATAAATAAATTAAAAAAGACGGCACAAAAAATAATTGAAAATGGGCTGACTAAAACAATTACAATAAATTATAAGTTATAAATGATAAACTATTACAATAAATGATAAGTTAAGATTTCCTTATGTATTTTGCTTTGCACCTGTAGCAGGGTTTAAGCTGAGTCTAAAAATTCATTAGCAAAAAAGCTAAAATCTGAAAAAAAGTTTTAGCAAAATGCTAAAATGCCATTAGGCTTATAAAATTACTTTATATCAAACAAGTACTGTAAGTTATCTGACAAAGAATAGCTTAATGTACAAGAATATCAAAAAGAATACCTATAACAAAAAAAAACACATTTATTATTTATCAAAACATTTTGGTTTATAATTAACAATCTTCCTTTCTTTCATGTTTGCCCATTTTACAAATGCTTCTTGAAAGTTAAATGCACTTTCAGGGCCCTCAATATTAATCATTAACAAATTGTTTACATGGTTGATTAACAACCTGTTTCGAATATTAGTTTTAATCAAATTAAGGCAGCTAAAGCCCCTTTCACAGTCAACAGTGTGCATTGGTATTGTTGCACAATACTCTATAACAGAAGTTATTAATGGGTACTGTTCAGACACATCATTGGTATATAAAAATAAAAGTAATTCATTAAATGACATGTTTTTACATCGTTGCATTAAGATGTGTTTAAATAATCCCCATTCACAAAGTAATTCAGTTTCTGTAAACTGAAAATCTTTTCTGGGAGATTCCGAAAACAAATTGAAAATGCAACGGATTTCCTTTACACCATAATGCTGTAATTCTTCCGAACTATGGGGCATCCTGCTAGGTATAAATATATTGAACATTTCGATTTTATCCAAATCTCCCAATCTATCAGTAATATTTTCAATGATACAGTTTAAAAAATTGTGCATCAAATTACGGAATCTTTCCCTCTGTTTCAGTCCATCTAAAATTATATGG
>NC_092214.1:75737095-75784535 GCF_043381705.1 Parasteatoda tepidariorum | reverse complement strand
TACTCCAAACACTGATGTTTCTTCTAATCTATCGTCAGTAAGTATTAAAATATAGAATAAATATAAATATATCAAATAAATATAATAATATTAACGAATAAATTAATATAAAATTGGATATAACAAATATTTCGGACATTCACCAAAGCGACTACGTGAATGTTGACATTCTCCAGATTTCGGTGTTTCACGGTAGCATACATATATATATATATATATATGACTCTAAAACTTAAAATTGTAGCTGGTTGATCCAAGAAAGACCAGGTTTATTTATGATGCTTTGGAGAGGGTAAAAAAGAAAATCAACATTATCGTCTTCTGTCTTAAAGAATACATTTAATTTTAATGAGTATTTTTTCCTTCTGAAGACTATTTATAGTTTTAATACTATAAATTAATAGTTATGTATTTATAATTTCTGAAATATCTAAAACACAAGATATTCTTTCCTTACAAAAATTGATATTGATTTCTTACTCCCTCAATGACGTTATTTTAACGAAAACTAACGATTCGTTACTGGCCCATAGCCAAAATGTGAATAAAACTGAAGAGAGGAGAAAAGCCGGTACTTAAAATGGTTGACGTCAGTAACTTAAAATTTCATCTTCCATCCTTTGTGTAATCAAATTTATAAGTCTCCAAGTAAAAAAGAAATAAATAAACCCTTGAAGCGTGATTTATGTTCAAACTGTATGTTTGCTTGTTGTTTTAAAAAGTAAAAATCTTTCTCGGCGTTGATTTTAAAATTCTGATAGTTCTTTCTTTCTCATCACAATAAAGAACAATTAGAATAAAAATGCTACAAAATGTAGTTTTTTATAGCTTAATTTTTTGAGGTTAATAGTTTATTTGGAGTGATATTTTACAAGGGGCCATATGACGATCCCTGAGCCCTGAAACTACAAAATAATATTAAAGAAAAAAAATGGAAGGATAAAAAGAGATCGATTCAAAAATCTTCCCTGCCTTTAAAAAAAATCAAGTGGCACAGCCGTATCTTGATTTTCATTTTAGTAAACAAAGTTTCGTGGGACACTCTTTTCCATAAGACTCAGAATTTCCATTAGTGTTTTACATTGTATTACAACAACGTATATTTTTATTATCTTAATTTACTACAGAAGGGTTAAAGCAGTATTTTTTTTTATCTATAAAAGGGCATTTTTATTTTTAAAAATTTTTGGACGAAAATACGAAAAAACATAAAAAGCACATAAAATCTTAACCTTATTTGGTAAGCTAGGTAGCTGGATTCAGCATGTGTGCCAATTGCTTAATCAAATTGGAACAAATTAGAGGCAATTTCATAAAATAGAAAATAGATTACTTTACTTTCAAACATTATTAATAAAATATAATGAATTTATAAATCGCATTTAAAAATACAAAGCGTTTTATGATCACAACCCTTGATGTATATTTTTAAAATCCTTGTCAAAAAGACTTGCCCATTAGTGGTGTGAAATTAATGTTTTTGCGGTGAAAGAAAGCAGGAATAAGGCTAAAATTTAACGAACTATGGAAGGCAGAAAAAACTGTATCGAAAACAGTTTGGTCGCCGAATGAGAAGTAAAAAGTGTTTCTTACAGTCACTTTTCACCTCCTACCATTTTCTTCTGGTCACCAATTAAATTTTGATACTTTTAGTTATTCTATCCAAGAAAATAATTCTTCATGTTTCGATAACATTATTTAGTAGCATTTAATTATTACTTTGCTACCCGCATTGGCTTTTTTTAATTTGATTTTCGAAAAGGATTCTACAGTACATATTAAAAATAATGATTGCAGAACACCCTTTATATTATAAAAAATGTCGTATTTAAATATTATTTAGAAGAAAACTTTAAACAAGAAATATCAAGGTATGAAAGAAATATCATTATATTAAATTTATGTTCCTTAAAAAATAAGAATTATTAAAACATATTGTTTACCTTTTCTGACAAAAAAAAATTACCATTGGAAAATTTAGTTTTAGAAAAGCTAATAGTGTTTCGTTGCCTACAAAGAAACAATTACATTTCCATTTTAAAAAATCTAGAATAACCTAAGTATACACTTTTAAAGCTAAAATGGTTTAAAACGGAAATACGTAGGCTTAACATAACTACTTTTTCCTTGGAGCAATTTTTATATCATTGCAACATTAAAATATCTTCATTAATGAGTAAATTAAATTTTTTTCAAATAAAACTCTTCAAACGAACTTTTAATTTAATTTGTTAACTGAAATTGTCACAAATTTCAGGACTAAGTTATATGAAAATACAATTGCTTTTATTTGATTCCACTAGTTTCTTTGATTCCACCTAACTACTTTTTTCCATGGGAGCAATTTTTACATCATTGCAACATTAAAATATCTTCATTAATGAGTAAATTAAATTCTTTTCAAATAAAACTCTTCAAACGAACTTTTAATTTAATTTGTTAACTGAAATTGTCACAAATTTCAGGACTAAGTTATATAAAAATAAAATTGGTTTAATTTGATTCCACTAGTTTCTTTGATTCCACCTAAGTACTTTTGCCATTGGAGCAATTTTTACATCATTGCAACATTTAAATATCGGCGTTAGCCGACCAGGTGGCTGAGTGGTTAGCGTGTCTGACTGCGAAGCCATTGACCGCGGGTTCGAATCCTGCTCAGGGCATGGATGTTTCTCTGTGTTCTGTGTCCTTTCCTCTTTGTGTGAATATGACCAGCCCTATAAACGGGCTTGTGGTTGTGTGACGTGGGCGACGCTGATCCACCGCCGTGGCTTCGCCACAGATGCCCACTGGGTAAAGAGAGGAGAGTAGCAGTTCTGGCATTTCTGTGGCCAATGGGACAAACCCCAAGTGTCCGCCATTAATTGGCGGACAATTAAAAAAATATATATATCGGCGTTAATGAGTAAATTAATTTTTTTTTCAAATAAAACTCTTCAAACGAACTTTTAATTTAATTTGTTAACTGAAATTGTCACAAATTTTTAGGACTTAAAGTTATGTAGAGATACAATTGCTTTTTGATTCCACTAGTTTCTTTGATTTCATTGCATCGTTAAATTAATCTACAATTGCATTATTTATCGCGGACAACCAATTCACAAAAAAAGTTTAAAACAGGAAATATCGCTATAGACAGGTTTATCGTTATAGACAGTATCGTTATACACAGGTTTCACAATATATATATATATATATATATATATGTGCACAAGAAATAATTTTCAAAATATTTTGTAATTATAAGCTTTTATGTCTATATGAAATGTCCATAAATGTCATTTGAAAATATGTCATCCTCATGGCCACTATTTTTCATTTCTATATAACCTAAATAAATGGCGTTGTAGTTAAATTTTTAAATGTATGATTGGTAAACCATTTGTTAAAATAAACCTCCTGTGGAAACAAAAGATAATTTCAAAGAAAAATCCATTTAAAGAGATTTTAAAAAGCAAATAGATATTTATTTTTTAATTTACTTGCCTTCTATAAATCATTAATAACTAAATTATTCAGTCTGAGATCTTTTAATGAGCCTTATTGTTAATGACATAAAGTAAAAGTGTCATGCTTTAAAGTGGAAGGACATTGATGTAAATAGCTATAAAATTATAAAATGCCATTATCCTGACAGTTGAATGCCAAGTAATTGTAAACTGCATAATGTTTGTAAACTGCGCTTCTCTCTATAAGGTATTAATTAGGGTTACTAAATGAATATTTAAAAATAAATAAATAAACTATTTTAAAATTTTTAAATATGAAAAAATGTTATATATTAAATGAATGTTGTAGATTCACATCGGTGAATGTTGCAAATCGCATAGTCGCTTTGGTAAATGTCCGAAATATATACTGGGTCTAGTTAAGTTATAATGAGCGGTATATATAGTATACATTTAACCGGTTATCCGAACACTGACGTTTCCCCTTATCTATCCTCAGCAGATATTAAAATATCGAATAAATATAATAATATCAACGAATAAATTAATATCAAATCGGATATAACAAATATTTCGGACATTCACCAAAGCTACTATATATGATTGCTGACATTCACCGGTGAAAGTCGACATTCTCTTGATTTCGGTTATTTACGCTGTTGGGATATTGAGTAATTATCGACAATATCAAAATTCATCTATGAAAAGGTACACCAACATAGAATCGAGTTAATATGTCTTATATACCAGGGAATTGGAATTGTATTTTTGTAGTGGTAGAAACACTACAATACTCTCCCACCAGAATTTCATCCGTGATAATTGCTGTTTTGTAAGAAACCGGGAGAGCTGTATTAAGATCACCGTACTTTTTTTAGTGCTGATCAAGAGAGCTGTATTAAGTTCACGGTCGTGGTCGCTCTTGTGTTGCCTTTAGCAGTTGAGTGTATACGTTGTACGTTATGCAGAGATGTCAACTTGCTCCGGACGCGAATTGCCAAACCATACCATAGATTATAAAAGGGTTGGCAAAAATTTCTATTGGCGTTAAAGGAGCGTTCTCGCAAATCGCCAAACAGCTGTGTGCTTACGTTTTTGTTTTGTTTTCGATATCACGTATCTATCATTCACCAAGTTATACATGGATGCGACATTTAAGAGTTTCAAATAAGCGGATCTTCATTATATTCTTCTGCATTAAATGAAATATAAAGCGTATTTTTTTGTCATAGCGCCGACATAATCGTTTGTATCTGTTAACATAATTGTGTTTGTTAGCGTTTTTTAGAAGGTCGTAATAAAACTAAGATAAAAAAATTATATATTATTACCTCCATAACCACTTCTATATTTTCATAACTTTCATTAAATGTATTTCGAGAAGTGAACTTCCTTACCTACTGATCCACTAATTAAAATTAATAATTTCCCAATAACCTTTAATCCTTAATAATGAAATGATTATTACAATAAAGCTTGTTTACTAAAAAGATTTTAAAAAATTTTTTATTGTTTAGCGGAGACTTTGTTGACAATTCTATATTCATTAATTAAACTTAATGGTTCTGCTCGATAACCATTTACAATTTTTTTAAAATTTTATTTAATTTTCTGTTATTATGAAATTCTTTAAATATTTTTCGACGTAGAGATTATTTAGCAATAATGCGAAAAGCTGAAATTTATAAATGTATAATATTTATAAATGTTTAAGAGAATTTTTAGCAGCTATTTTGTACTAATTATTTTAATTGAAATGTTCATTATACGCAGTTTTATAATAATAATCGTAAAATTCATTGAACAATTGAGTATTACATTTTAAAATGCAAGTATAATTTAATAATTATTTCATTTTATAACTGCAAAACGGTAGATAAGTAACTTCGTTATAAAGTTTTACATGATACGAGAATATTATACGATTGTTTTATAATGAAAGAACAACAATTTAAGTTTTAAACTTTTTGTGGAAAAGAAAAAAAAAACGAAATTTTTTCCTGTCATCGGTGTTAGCGACTAGAGTCTTTTATCGTATAAATATTAAGTCAGTATTGTTCCCTTTTAAATAAAAATGCATTTTGCTCCGGAAAAAAAATTACTTGAATTTTGTCAATAGAATTTTCCCTAATTATTGCAGCAAAAACTTTTAAATTTCTAATCAAACTTTCCTTTATTATAATTTTGTGTAAATAATTAATATTAATAATATAAATGACTATTAAAAGGAATTAATTGAGAATGTCCAATTTTAATGAATTAACTGTTTACGCAATCAGATTAATAACTTTTTTCATAAGTTACAAATGGAGAAAAAGTCTTTTACAGTTTAAAAATGAAGAGAAAAATAAAGTTGAGATTAAATTTATAAAGCAAGCATAACTCGAAGGAGGTTGAAGTAAGGGCATTAAAATCAAAATTTCAAAAGAAACAAAAATCACGTTTCAGTGTACAGTGAGCAGTAAACAAAAAATCTAAAACAAGCTTTTGATCTAATGATCAGATGTTTACGTTCTAGAACTCAAACTTTAGATTTAGAATTTCCTTAATTCCCTACCATTTTTGTAAGATATTTACTTTTCACCTAACTTTGCAAAATTAAAAAGTTTAGAATTCCTTACAAAATCACTCAGGCGAAGTGATTGTGTTTTATTTAAATATTATTTAGAAAGAATTTTTCTAAAAGTATTTCATTTAAAGTTTTTATCCAACTTTTGTTTTTTATTTATCTATTGTTATTGAAAGTTAAGTTGATGATTTTTAAGCTGAAATGAATGCCGCCCTGCTTTGCATATTTCAAAAATCATATCAAAAGAAATGTATAACTTAACATTAAACACCCAGGACTTACAATCACTATATTTATTTATTAAATAACACTCTTATGACCTGATAATAAATTGATCTAAGTCTTAAATGCGAGTTTTATAACATACAATTTACTTAAACTCAACACATACATCTGACCTCTGTTGTTGCCAATTACTCAATTTTAAAATATAATTTTTCTTTTATAAATTTTCTGATATTTTCATATGAAGGATAGTATTAAGTTCGAGAATTAAAAATTTGTGCCTGAAAAAGTTGTTAAAAATTATAATTATTATTAATATTTGACAACAGGAAGTTTTTAACTGAAGGTTGACAATTTTTTTAATTATGTTATTTTTTTAAATATGTTATTTTTTAATTATGTTATTTTTTTAAATATGTTATTTTTTAATTATGTTATTTTTTAATTATATTTTTAATTACCAAACTCATGTAACAGTATTTAGGAATCTATAAATTTATGTTACGTATGATCGTTGCAGAATAACCTGTACGCAATATATTTTTAAAATTGTGCCTTTTCTATTAATTGCATTTATTATTCTTATATTGAAAGTGTATCAAGGTACCTATGACCTCCATAATGAATGAAGTATTTACGGATTTTTATATATATTAATGAATTGAATCAATTTTTCACGAAGTTTAAGATCTCATCTCATTGCAAAAAAAGTAATTTAATAAAATTATGCAAAAAAAGTAATTTAATATATTTTTTTTTCACAATAAATACTTCTAGTAATGAAACAAATGCTTTCAAACTTTATTTTAAAATTATCGATTATTTCGTTTGCAAGAAACTATTACTTTAAAGCGTGATAACATTTTTGAATACTCTATTTTTTTTCTAGTAAATAATATGTCTTTGTTATTTTCTAAAAAAAAAATCTTTATAAAAAAGCTTACATTACTCTTTTATAGAGAATAATGATTTAATAGAGAATATCACTAAAAAAAACAGGTTATGTTTTCTTACAATAAAAATTAAATAGAATTAATTCTTCAAAATAGCGCTCCAATAAAACATGGTATTAAAATGTTACGTCATTTTTTGTGATTGGTTCATTAATAAATTATTTTTATTTCTTCGCAAACACAATTCTTGTAAAAAAATTGAATCTGTTATATCAAAAAACTAGATCGTTTTATAAAATATAAATTATTGCGTTTAATAAAATATAAATATGGTGTATTTGTAAAGTGATCCTAACAATAAAAAGGTTATTTTCTTTTTTAATTCTCTACTAAAAAGAATTAATGAATCGTTTTTATTCATCATGGCTAGTCGAGGAGGAGAAAAAGAGTATCGAATTACACTGTTTAGGTTAATGTAATTTCGTTCTGCTACCACATTTACGCGTAATCCATCGCCAATTCCACCTGCAATCGCCTAGTTTATAATCTATGGTATGGTTTGGCAATTCGCGCTCCGGACAGCAAATATATATTTTGAAGAGGTAGTTTATCAATTGTGATTCTTGGATTAATAAATTCAATTTAGTAGATTTTTATCCACCACTATTTCTAAGTAAATCGTAGGCTTATATAATTCACCTTTTTATAATACTTATGTCATGCTATACCTTCTAAAAAGCAAGCAAAAATAGTCAAATATTTTCAAAATTAACTTTGTAGTTATTTACCGTTTTTTTTTTTATTATTTTGGCGTGTCCGGAGCAGTTGCCATCTGTGCGTTATGTGTGATTAAGACTGAGAAGCAACAGCTTAAGAAGGAAAATATCGTAGTCACAAGTAGCTAGTCAACTGTTCAATGTGAGCCATCCATCGAAGTAGGCGTTTTTGGATCGAAGAGGGCGTTACTGTTTAGATAGGCGTGTTCATTTCAAAGTGAGAGTTTCGGTCAAGGTAGGCATGTTCACAACACTTCCTAAGGTCACCAATGTGGTGAGTGAATGTTGTTGAGAAATGTAGATGTAAGTTTAATTAATTCGAAATCTCCCCACCAGAGGGCTGATAATCAGTCTACATTGAACCACCAAGCAGTAAGCATTGGCTTGAATTAATTGTCTTCTAATATAACTTTATAATCTGAAGGGTTCCACCCTAATAATATGGAACTCGTTGTTTTGTTTAAATAAATATTTGTTTTCGATATTGATTGCCCTCCCCTTCATGTATATGGTGCAATTGGCCACGAAGTATTTTACGAACTAGAGGAATTTAAAGCAAGAGAAAATAAAGTGTTATTTTTAATTTCAAGGGCAAAATCGAAAATGACAGTTAAAGATAGATGATCACTTCAAGGAGACAGCTAGTCTAATTCTTTGTATGTGCAAAGTAAGCGTTTTTATATCTTTCTTTGTTGAAGAATTCGTTTTCGTTTTGAGGTTTTGATTATTGAAAATTTATTGTTTTTTTTATATTGCTAAGGGTGTGACTTTGTATTAGACTTTCATTATGGCTGAAACAGATTATTTAGAGAGAATTAAAAGAAAAAGGTCTAGTGAACGAAGTTGTTTTACTAAGTTAATAAATAAAACAGATAAATTATTAACTGAGCAAAATGTTGAAACAAATGTATTAGATGAGAATCTTACTGTGTTAATTGAAAGGAATCAAAATTTAATAGCTTTGAATAAGGAAATTGAAAATATAATTGATATTAATTTGTTGGATGAAGATTTAGCTTCTAGTGAAGAATATCAGGATAAATATTTGACGTATGTAGCTAAATTAAAGCAATTGATAAAATGTAAAGGAATAAAGGTTTCGGTTAATGAACAAACAGTTGAAACTGTAAAAAATGATTCGGTTATAATTGAGCAGAAAAGAGTAGTTAATAACAATTCCAGTATTAAATTACCGAAAATTCAAATTGTTCCTTTTTCGGGAGATCCGAAATATTTTAATTCTTTTTGGGATTCTTTTGAAAATACTATCCATAAAAATGAATCACTTTCTAAAATTGAAAAATTCATTTATTTGAAATCTTATCTTACTGGCCAGGCAGGTAATGTTGTATCAGGTTTTGATTTAACGAATGATAATTATGATAATTGTATTAAATTATTACATGAGAAATATGGTCGTAGAGATTTAATTTTGAATTCATTTGTTAATAAAATACTTAGTTTTCCGAGTGTTAAACATACCTCTAATATTACAGCATTACGCAAATTGTACGATGACTTAGACATCGCAGTTAGAAATTTAGATTCAATGAAAGTTCAGTCTGAATCTTATGGTATACTTTTGATACCAATAATTTTACAATTATTGCCTGAAGATTTTGTTTTAGATTTTCAACGAAAACGGAAATCTAAAGATGAAACCGATGTTAATGAATTATTGCTGTTTTTAAAGAATGAGATAGAATGTCGTGAATCGGTTGCGTTTTTAAATGATAAAAAGACTAACTATAACCATCGAGGTAGCTATAATTTGCGTAACGAGCAAAATAGGTATATAAACAGAAATTTTAATAAAGGCACACCCTCAGCTACTGCGCTTAATGCACAGATGACGCAGTCAATATGCATTTTTTGCTCTGAACCCCATGACGCTTTCAAATGTAATATGTCTTCCCAAAACAAGGTAAAATTATTGAAAAATTCTAATCGTTGTTTCAAGTGTTTTAAATTGTTTCATGTAAGCAAGAATTGTCGTGTAAATAAATTACCTTGTTATAAATGTAAGGGATTAAGTCATCATGGGTCTATTTGTTTAGGAGGTAATAAGGGGATAAATAATGCTAAAGTTAGTAAAATTCAAAACGCTGAGGAAAAGTTAAATGAATCTTCTGATTTGGCTGCAGTTTCTAATGAAACTCCACCATCAAGCATTTCCAATGAGGAAGTTATTAGTTCTGTTTCCCAATGTAATAATAAAAAAGTTGAATGTTCCAAAAGGGTTTATTTGCAGACTTGTACTGCTGAAGTTAAATCAGATTCTTCGTCTCAATTGACAAGAATTCTTTTAGATAATGGCAGCCAGCGTTCGTTTTTGTCTGAACGAGTTGCAAATAATTTAAATTTAAAACCGGTTGCTTACGAAGTTTTGTCAGTTTATTCATTTGGAATGCAAAGAGCAACGGAAAAGGCTTATCCTGTTGTTGAATTTGAAATTTTCAAAAAGAATACGAATTTTAGAACTAAAATTAGAACTCTTGTCATACCATGCATTACTGGAGTTAAAGTTGAACCCCCCGACCCCAAAGTAATTGAATTTATGAATAAAAATAAAATTGATATGGCTGATTCTTATTTGGAAGATAATGATAATTTGCTGAGTATAGAACTTTTAATTGGTTCAGATTTATTCTGGGAATTTCTTTTATATGAAAAGATAACTATAAATAATCGCCTGTGTGCAATAAAAACTGTTCTTGGGTGGGTGATTAGTGGAAGTAGTTATAAACGGGAGCATACATTGTCGCAAAACATAGCGGTTATGAAAAGTGTAATTGAATCAGGTGATATGTTTGATTTAAGAAAATTCTGGTCACTCGATTCCTTAGGTATCACCAAGGAGTGTGAAATTTTATCTCTAAAAGATAAAGAAACAATTGATAATTTTGAAAGCAATTTAAAATATGAAAACAATCGTTATAAAACCGGATTACTTTGGAATTCAAATCCCGATGATCTTGATAGTAATTTCTCTATTGCCAAAAGACGGTTTGATAATTTAATGATAAAATTATGTAAAAATAAAAATATTTCTGACATGTATGCAAATATTATTGACGATCAGATAAGAGATGGAAGCATTGAGGAATGTAAAGATAAATCCGCTAATTCTGGTTATTTCATGCCGCATACAGCTGTTTTAAGACCCGATAAAGAAACATCTCGTGTTCGTATCGTTTTCGATGCTAGTTCGAAGGATATTGGTTTAAAATCTCTTAATGATATGTTATTGTCAGGTTCAAATTTGAACCCGAATATTTTGGATGTCATACTAAATTTTCGAAAGCATGAAATTGCATTTTCTGGTGATATTGAAAAGGCGTTTTTAATGATAGAGATAGATAAAAATCAGCGCAAATATTTAAAAATTTCTTTGGGTTGATTATGATAATTGCGAAGGTTTTAAAATTATGAATATGAAAAGGTTACCGTTCGGAGTTACCACTTCCCCTTTCATTTTGAAGGCAATAATAAAGTACCACATTAAAAAGTATGCTAATGACAAACCCGATTGCGTTAAAATGTTAAATTCTTCGTTATACGTGGACGATCTGTACTGGGCAGCTGATGCAGTTTATGATGCACATCGACTGTCATCTGATTCTGTAAATATTTTGCAATCCGCGAGTATGAATTTACGGAAATTTAATTCTAATTCAAACGAACTGAAGAAATTATGGATTCAAAATGGTACTGCCATTAATGAATCAATTGCACATGCAAAGGTGTTAGGTCTTCGATGGGATACAGAAAGTGATGTACTGTTGATTGAATATAAAAATTTAGAGCAGTCATCATCCAAGTCAATTCAGTGCACCAAGCGTACTGTTTTAAAATTTGCTGCTCAAATTTATGATCCTATCGGTTTAATTTCTCCCTTTGTTATTAAGATGAAAATTTTGCTTCAAAACATTTGGAAGGCTGGACTCGATTGGGATGACCCTCTGCCTCTAGATATTGAAACAGACTTTAACAATTGGATTTCTGAAGTTCCTTGTTTAAAGAACTTTTTTATGGAACGGAAATATTTCGATAACTGTGCTAATAAGAAAGAAATTGCTGTTCATATTTTTACTGATGCAAGCACAAAGGCCTATGGTGCTGTAGCATATTTCAGATATGCAAATATTTCGAACGAAGTTAAGACCTCATTCATTATGTCCAAAAGTAGGGTAGCACCAATCAAGACTTTAACATTGCCCCGCTTAGAGTTTATGTCAGCGGTTATTGGTGCTAGAATCTATGATTATTTACACAAATTGTTTAGTGACATTTGCCAACAATTTTATTTGTGGACAGATTCACAAATTACATATTTTTGGATAAAGAGTAACAACTCTTTGAAACCCTTCGTGCAAAACAGAGTGTCTGAAATTCAAACTCTGACAGATCCTAAACTTTGGCAACACTGTCCAGGAAGTTCAAATCCTGCTGATAAATTAACTCGAGGAGAATCACTAAAAAGCCTTGTTGATGATAACTTATGGAAATTCGGGCCATCTTGGCTCATAGAGGATGAAAGTAAGTGGCCTCAAGAAAATACTGAAATTAATTATCAGCAGCATTCAGTTGATTTAGAACTTAGAAACAGCGTTATTTCTCAACACAGTTGCCTCGCAGATTCTAAAGAGACTTTACTGATTTTTGAAAATTACAGTTGTTTATTAAAGGTGAAAAGAATTGTGGCTTGGTCAAAACGGTTTATTCAAAACTGTAGAAGTTATGACAAATTGAAAGGTCCATTAACTACTGAAGAATTAAAAGAAGCCGAAGTTATTTTAATAAAGGAAGCGCAAAATAACATTTATCAAGAAGAAATTAAAACTTTGATGAAGAAGGAAGGTATAAAAAATAACTCCAGCATATTTTGTCTTCGTCCATACCTAGATGAAAAACAGATGTTAAGAATTTGCAGTAGACTGTTTCAATCTGAAGTGGATCCTGAAGCAGTTAATCTTATACTGATACCCAAGAACTCGAAATTTTCCGAACTTTTGATCACTGAAAAACATAAAAAGTTGCTTCATAGTGGAGTTAATGTCACTCTTTCGCAGATTAGAAAAAGTTATTGGATTCCACAAGCCAGACAACTTGGGAAAAGAATAATTGGAAGATGCCTGATTTGCAGAAAACACTTTGCGAAACCAGCCAATCAGCGTACTGGAGAGCTGCCTAAAGATAGAATTTCAGAGTCTCCACCTTTCTCAGTGGTTGGAATTGATTTTACTGGGCCTATTTACGTAAAACATAAAGATGAAGTTTTGAAATCTTATATTACTGTGTTTACTTGTGCAGTCACACAGGCTGTACATTTAGAACTGATTTCCGATTTGTCTACGAATAAATTTATCTTAGCTTTACGCCGTTTCATGTCAAGAAGAAATAACTGTAAAACTATTTATTCTGATAACGCAGCAACATTTAAAACTGCTTCAAGAGATATAAGGTACTTCTTTTCTATTATTAGAGGAGAAGAATTTCAAAATTTCATTTCCTCTGAAGGTATTGCATGGAAGTTTATTGTTGAGTTTGCCCCATGGTGGAGAGGATTTTATGAACGGTTGATGAGAAGTATTAAAGAACCTCTCAAAAAGATACTTGGAAAGGCTCAGCTTTCCTTCGAAGAAGTCATGACTATCCTAGTTGAAATTGAAAACGTCCTTAATCGTCGACCACTCACATATGTAAGTGATGATAAATCGGAACTACAGCCTCTGACACCTGCTCATTTTTTGTTTTCTGGACTGGTGAGCGAATATCCGTGTAATTTTGCGGAACTTATTAATGTGACCCCAACGCGAGAAAGTCTAATAAAAAGAAGGCTTTATCAAACTCATCTTCTGAAACAAGTATGGTTACGTTGGGAAAATGAATACTTGTTGACTTTGAGGCAACATCACTTTTCCAACAAACCAAACTGTGAGAAAAACATAAAAATAGGTGATGTGGTGCTCTCTCAAGGCAAAGGTAAATCCAAATTCTTATGGAATTTAGGCCGTGTCCTTGAAATTTATAAGGGTCGTGATGGACTAGTTAGATCCTGTCTTATAAAAACTAAAACTGGGGAGTACAGGAGACCAGTACAACTGCTCTATCCCTTAGAGCTGAACTAAAAACTGATGATTAACATTCTAATGATATTTTAATAATTTACTATTCCTTTAAATTTGATGCTTCAAATTATATTTTACTGTCTTATAATTGATTAGTGCTTATTTTTATATTTTAAGTTTAAAACGTATAATGTTTGATATAATGTAGAATTATCGTTTTGCTATTGTATATTGTTTTGTGATAATTTTTACTTTAAAATTATCAGGTGGGGAGTGTTGAGAAATGTAGATGTAAATTTAATTAATTCGAAATCTCCCCACCAGAGGGCTGATAATCAGTCTACATTGAACCACCAAGCAGTAAGCATTGGCTTGAATTAATTGTCTTCTAATATAACTTTATAATCTGAAGGGTTCCACCCTAATAATATGGAACTCGTTGTTTTGTTTAAATAAATATTTGTTTTCGATATTGATTGCCCTCCCCTTCTTATATAAATGTTATCGGTTGGTGGTGCTGGGGCAGTCTGTTTAATCACCTTGAGTCGTACAGACTTACCTGTACTCGTTGTTTTGGCTGTACTGATTGGTGGTGCTGGAACAGTCTCTTTATTCACAGTTGGCTCGTTTGGTGAAATTCCAATATTGTCGGTAGTGATGTAGACCGGCTTCAAGCAATCAATGGCAAAGGACTTGGATATGAATTTGGCCGAAGTACCTGCCTGCGAATGAGGGCACTTCACTTATTCGTCTGATTTCTGGCCCTAGGGCAACTGAGACTAGTGGCTTTAGGTTGAGGGGGGAGGTATTGGAGATTTATTAACATAAGGTTAGTTATCTGTAGTAAAATTCACTGATTAACTGGGAAGGTCCCTTGAGTCAATAGCATGTAATAGCAATGGATAGTAAAAAATATACACAAGATTATTTACAGAAATTAGTAGTAATGAAAATAGAAAACATATCATATATTTACATTATTTACATAATATCATAATTTGTATAACTTGATGTTTGTATTATTTAGAGAGATCCTCTGTTATTACGATGACCCGGTCTTCCCGGTGTTCGACCGCTCGTGCCGGGTTGCTCATCGTTAATAGCAATACTTACTTTACTTTATTTACAAAAATTGGGCACCTGGGCCACTTAGCGGCCCCTATCCCATACATCTAGAAATTTACAGAAAATTTATAGTAATAACATTTTGAATTTAGCAGTCGATGTGGTAGCTAATAGAAAAACAAGCACTTTGCTTGAGTAAATATAACATTTGAATATCTGATTCATCGAATCTAAGTTGATATATATAAATATAAACATAATTTGACATATATATACATAAGTTGACATAAATAAATAATAACATAAATTGATACATATTTCACTAATTAAATTTCTATATTTTAACTAGCACATATTTAATTGTGACATACATTGAAGTTCATTCGAATACATTGTGGTAACCATAAAAAAAATTAAGCCGTTTGCTTGTGAAATAATAAAACAATGAAATTTAATATGACAAATTGACTTAACACTAGAAATATTGATTGTAGACTTAAATTAAAAATAAAGATAAAACATGATTTGATATGTACAGTAATTGATTTTTGAAAAATGAAAGGCATAATTGATGAATATAGATAAATCATACCTTGATACATGATGAAATAACATATTTGGAGAAAATGCAGTGAATATATTTTATCAGAGAAGTATTGCTCATTAAATACAATAGAATTTTCAAAAGAATTTAACATGCAAAGTTGATATATATGTATGCATAAATTGGTTATATTATCAGAAAATAATTCTTAATGTAATTTAATTTAACTTAAGTAAAAGTCTGATGTGAAAAGTTCAGTGAATTTAACTTGAGAGTCTTGAAAATAAAAGTAGAACTCACTGGGATTGAGATGTTTCCCCGATGATCCCCCGCAGAAGACGGAGCACTTCTTCATTTTTGAGCAATTCCTGTAATTCTTTGATTAATGACACTAATCGATGAGCAAGTTTAGGCGTCGAATATGATGTTGTTCGAGGGCTCCTTCTGCTGGGACGGGTCTCGCACCCAGTATAGTTGGCTGTGTGGCTTTTGTAAAACGTTAATAGCAATAGAATTGATCAATTTATACTAGGGAATTGGAATTGTATTTTGTAGTGGTAGACATACACTGCACAATGGTAACACACGGTAAATATATAATTTGAAATTTTTGTAGTTGTTTTCCCTCTCAATCTTATATTATACAAGAATGTATGTTTTGTTAATTAACATAACATTTTTAACGAATTCGGACAGAAATATCCATAAATATATAAGGGCATGACACGAAAAATATTTGAAAGCTTCGAATGTTCGAGGCTGGTATTCTAAACAAACCACGAGTCGAAGTAGACCTTCCCCGAGTGACGCCTTCCCCTGACGTCATACCGTCCACTGTTTTGAATTTCGGTATTCTGAACACTGATATCAGTGGAGTAGACTCGTGGACTGGTCTACTTCATGAGAAGAGTAGGGGTGAAGCTTCTTCCGTGCTATCAGCCAATAAAAATGCTCGAAGCATTCTGATGCAATTCACGCGCGACAAGCTGTTGAAAAAGGCATTTTGTTTCAGCATCTATTTGAGATAAAATATTGCCTTTTGAGGTTTATTTGAGATTAAATACTGTAAAACTTTACTTTTATTTTATTGCACTAATATTTAATATTTACATTTATTAAATAAATTTTTTATCCATCTCCGAAATGATAAGTTTTTTTTTTGCTGTTATTTTTGATAATAATAAACATTGACCTATTAGATAAATTTCATTTACAAGTCTGAAAATTAAAAATCTAATATGTATTATTATTGACGTATATGTTATGACGTGTAACATATGACGTATATTAACCTATAAAATTACATATATTATGACGTATATGTTATAAGTATATGCTATTGAGTTGCAATCAGATCTTCGGTTTGTTTATTCTAATAGCGATTAAGAAACCAAATTTTATTTTTCAGAATTGTATTACAAGAGTACATCGAATTGGCATATCACATGTATGCTTTTTTTTTTTTTTTTTTTTTTAAGAAATAAGCTTTTAATTGCATTTAATATTATGTGGATAGTAGAAAAGATCCAGAAAAAAAAAATTTAAATATTAAAATTTTTAAATCTAAACAGCATTCTTGCTACATATCACTTTATATTGCTAAACAGATGGTTTTCACTTTGCCTTTTGAAAATTACGAATTTTCTTAATTATGATTTAATAGAGGTAGGTGAAGGATTTTTTTTTTAATTTAAGAAGGTAGTATTTATATCACTTTATTTGTGTTGATAATGGAAGAAAGTATAATTTGCAATTTAAATTTTATTTTCAAGTAAGCTTTTGTTTTATGCTTCATTATTCGAATACGGTTAAATTTGATCAATACCAATCAAATGATGAAAATATAAGCATCACAGTTCATTATATGGACCTCCTTGTTACGTGGAAAATTTTTTGAACTCTCTTTTAATAAAACTCTCATAAAATTTTGGCTATAAGAAAAAATTCACTTTGAGAGATTCGAATTATTTAGTTATTAATTTATCAAGTAATTTATGTACTACATTTTGCAATTACCATGTTCAGCAATATTAGTTTTATGGTAGAAAAGATTTTTCAAAGATTTTAAGTATAGTGAATTATAGTACAGTTTCATAGTTATAAAATACTTTAATATTCACTTAAGTATTTGTTCATATCCCATTTTCAGTTTTTATGGTAATATTAGAACCACTGTACATTTGATTTGAACCTAAAATTTGACAAAAATGTTTAAAACTTTTTCATTTTGTTGATTGTACGTAAGTGCCCCCCCCCTTCTTTTTTTTTGGATAGTTTCAGAAAATCTAATGCACATAAAACCTATGAATGTAATAAACAGTTATGAAACAGCTCTATTTAAATATTCCACATTACAAGTTGAATAGTACTTAAAAGTAATTTAGTTTTAAAATTAATCTTTTTTACTGGAAATAATGCAAACAATGCCTACAAGAAATGCAAATTTAACTATTTGAAATTTAAAAAAATGTACATTTCTTGAAAAGAATCAAGAGAAAAGTCTCACATAAGCATGTGAGGTAGTGAAAACTTAATTTTTTATTATTATTATTTTTTTTTTTTTGAAATTTAAGTTCAAAAGCACTTTGTAATCATATCTTTTCCATATTGATTACAAGAGAAAATACTTCTAAGTTAAATTTCTCTACCTCGTTTCAGAAATGAAAGAAATTACAGCAAACTTTTTATTACATATAAAACTATTGAAAATTGTAAGGTCTTATTTGTTTTTTTTTTAAAAAAATGTGAAATAAAAAGCGTAATTTAACACATTAAATTCCTATCTGCTGTATCTTTTTAAGATTATAAAAAGTAATTAAAAAATGACACACTTGTTTTTTAATGGAGAGAAAGATTTGCTAAGAAAATTGAGACAATTTCTGGTAATTAATCATCAATATTTATTATTTACAATTTAACTTTAGATAATCTAATAAAATAATAAGAAAATAAAAAGTTCTACAAAATTTTTAGTCAGAAAAAAATTAACATTTACGATTTTACCTATTAAGTTCATCAAATATACTATTGCAACCCCAAAAATACCTATTTATTCGCATATAGCAAGGAAAAATTAAATAAAATTAGCTTTTTTTTTTTAAAAAAAAAAAGAAAGATAAATATGCTCATGATATTAAAAATAAATTAAGTTTAACTTGTGTTTCTACTGAAATCACGTCCTCTCTCAGTTCCACGCATAAATACTGAACAAGATTTTTCGTTAATCGCATAAATACTGAACAAGATTTTTTGTTAATCGAAAAAAATAAAAAAATACATCATCATGAAGACTAAAAGCATCTTTTCTGTTTCTATATATCGGTCTCCTTCGAGGACTTAGCCGTGTAAAATAATTACTAACCAATGCATTTCACGTGCTCGCCATTACTCTACTGAAAATACCAGTGGTTTTCGCGTCGATCGAAAAGAACGCTCAAGCTCCACTAAAACTTGCTTGGAATACCGAAAATCGAGCAATGGGCGGGAAAAGTAGAATATCAGGCAACGCGCCCCCTGGTGTGGCTTCCAAAAGCTGAAATCGACTGTCGACTTGGGGCTCAGAATACCAGCACAACGTTATTTTGACGTTTTCTATTATCAGTCATTAATTCCGCTGTTAACTGTCCGAATCAATCGCAGTTGATACTTATAAAAAATTTGTTTAACAGAGACTAACATACAAAACATTTTACATTAGTTCTTTATCTTCTCTTATCAATGTGTAGCGTATCTACCACTACAAAAATACAATTTCAGTTCACTAGTATATAAGACATGTTAACTCGATTCTATGTTGAGGTACCTTTTCATAGAAGAAGGTTAACATTGTCGATAACAACTTTCCTCCCCACATTGGTGACCCGGACGTGATATGAACATGTCTATCTTGACGGAAACTCCCACTCTGACAAGAACACGCCTATCTTAACAGTAACGCCCACTTAGATCTGGAGAAGCCTAATTCGTTGGATGGTCCACATTGAACAGTTAACTTGCTACTTGTGACTGCGTCATGATCCCCCTCCTAGCGCTGTTGCTGCTCAGTTTCAATCATACACAACGTACAACGTGTACACTCGACTGTTAAAGGCAACACAGGAGCGACCATGACCGTGAACTTAACACAGCTCTCACGATCCGCACTCAAAAGTACGGTGATCTTATTACAACTCTCCCGGTTTCGCACAAAAACAGCAATGATTCAACTAGTGATATCCATTCACGGAATTCTATCACAGATATAATTCTAGTGGGGGAGTACTGTAGCGTATCTACCACTACGAAAATACAATTCCAATTCACTAGTATATAAGACATGTTAACTCGATTCTATGTTGGGGTACCTTTTCATAGATGAAGGTTAACATTGTCGATAACAGCTAACCCCACAAATGCAACCATTTAAAGATTTCCGGTATTTATCCCAGCCATCGACTCTCAAAAAGCGATCACGCGGAAGGCAAATTTCAAAACATTTTTTCCCCTCTATACACTATAATTTTCTAGTGGTGTATTGAGGGGAAGCAATGTTGCTGTGAAACCAACTTTAATGTGCCGGACAATCAGACATTTCTAACAATGTGTAAATACTTTTTTCAATTGCTAGGTATACAAGTTTTCTGACAATAATAACCAAAATTTGAATATAATAGTGCAGGAACAATCTGAGAGTTATAATCTATTACTTTTTAAATGCACAGTTTAAAAAAATATTGATCGTTTTTATATTATTATTTTTTAAAACTTCACTTAAATATATGAAGCGATCAGAATGTTACATTTTAGATTATTTTCGGAATACTCAGTAATTTTTTTTTCTTCTTTCTGCTACTCTTGTAGTGTATTTTGATATTTTTTCTTTCTTTCTTAAGATATTTATTTTTGAGTCCTAGAATATTAAGATATTTATAATTTTTTACGTGAAAAGTGCAAGATTTAAGCGTATCTTTAACATTAAATATTTTTTAATTTTAAAATACTTAAATGTCTGTTAATAAAAACTCAATTTTTTTTTTAAAAAAAGGGAAGAAAAAGCTGGGATTTTTTTTAAACTCTTGCATCCTTAATTCACATGTTTTTAAATCTAGAAATAGATCAAATAATATAAGGATACAGTGAATACTTGGCGTCTTCATTTACCTGCAAAAGCTTGAGGATATGATCATGAAAAAAGATTTTATAAAATAAAAAAATTTCTGTTTATTCTCATCATTAAAGATTATGTGAAAACTTTTTGAGCTGTGAAATTCAAAAATGGTAATTATCGTTTCGACAAAACTTCGTAATAAAAGCTATCTTTAACGAAAATCACTTTTCCTAGTTTACAAATATGGAAGCGCAAGGATGAATAAAGTCATAGATAAGAATTGCGCAGGTGTTAATAATCTCAGGTTATCAGATCACCTCGAGCAAAGATGTATCCGTTATTTTTTATTTATTTATATGCATCGGAATTAATCTTACGTTACGATCGTCTTGACAATAATAGTTGAGTTAATTCCAAAGTATATCGTAGCGGGTAAATTAACTGTCACAAATGACAGCTAAAGTTCTTTTTTTGTTCGTCGTAAGCTAATTTAGTCAAAAATAGATGAGAACGATTTATTAAATATTGTGTTTGACATGAAAAGCCCGCGAAATGTTTTACGATAAATTCTTGAGAGTTTTCTTTACGCTTTAATTTCATTCATTGATGGAAACCGATTTTCGACAGCGAAACTTGGCTCTATTCCGAATGTCGTCATCAGTAGACGAGTAGCGGATGGACGTAGAGGAAGATTATTTTGCTTTCATCAATTCGAAGAGTGGGAGACATAAGCTAATGGCACAAGTTGCGCCGGCGCGCAAGCTCTCCTCCTTGCCCCATAATAGGTCAGATAACTGGCAGCCATTTTGCTAGATGAGTATATGTACCATGGCTAAAGAGTACCTCTTTCAATAAAATACACAATCTAGTCTATTTTATGAAATGCTGAAAAATAAATCGTTTCATTTTTAAAATTCACATGAATATTTTGGAAAAGTGCTTTCGACAGTACTAATTGAGAGAAAAATTTTGCTTCCAATTTGCAATAAGAGTAGTGCGGAGGGATACATGAATTAAAGCTCTGGCGTTTCCGTGCCTGGTGTTTGGGATTTAATCATACGAGATGGTGTCTGTTGTGTGTACTTGTGTTTATATGTAAAATATTTTGTTATTTATATATCCCTCACTAGAAGTTAGGTATTTTAGACTCATAAGGATATATATCTGTCCATCGTACAAAAATGGGAAATACTGCAACAGCTAAAAAAGGAGATGCAGTGGAAAATGGTAAGTGAAAAATACAGATGTTATGTATATAATTGAATATGTACAAATACTGCTTGAAAATTTCCACTGATCTCTGTAATGTCACTAACATTTACTAATTAAAGTCTTATTAATACTCCGATAACTTTACTTGTACCCATTTTCTTTCTTTGCATGTCTTGATCATTCTTTACTGTTTACAACTTTGACAGGATTAAATGCTCGTTTATACTGACTTTAACTCACGAGTGACTTATCTTTTGCAATATAAGTGTGCTAATATATCTCGATTTACAAAAGATAGAATATAACGCTTTCTGTATGTTACAGGGTTATACAACTGAACTAAAATAAAATTTATCTGGGATTTCAAGTTATTATTATAGGGCTAAAGTAAATTCTGCGTACTTTCTCTTAGTCTAATTGATTTTACTTGGAATTGTTTGTAAACAAAGTGGGGTGTTTAGCTTACAGCTGGTTTTGTTTACTAATAATTAATCAGTGTTTACCAATTAATATATTGGGTAAATATAGTATGAATTATTAAAACAGTCTCTCCTTGAATAATATTTTATCTAACGAGTACTCTATGTATTTATCCAGCTGTTTATGATTATTATTAAATTTTGACATATATTGTAAGTTTTATTTAATAAACATATAAAAAAAAACATACAAAAAAAACTATTTATTTTTAATAATAATTTCTGCTTTGGAATTGGATGTGTATTGAGTTATGAATTAGAGAATGTTAGATTGAATACATAATTAGTGACTTATTTACAACTGATTTTTAATATTCTTGAGATAAACTCATCCAATCATCAGTAAAATTTGTGATCAATTGAATAACATAGTATGTTTGTCTTCATACTTGGATACCAATAATTGCTTTTGATGAATAAATAGATAAATGGAACACTTTTATGTACTTGTTTTTTTACTGTGGATTTTTTTAAAATCAAAATTAGTTTACCTTAAATAACATGGAGAGTGTGTTACTTTAAAGTGTGTAGGGCTTACTTTGTTTTCCATGCAAAGTCAACAAGTAAAGCAGAGGTTCCTGCTGTTTTTTTCTCTCGTCCACCCCTTTTATTGTTGCTGCAATATCCTTTCCAAGTCTATAAATATGTATTTAATAGATTTAGAATATTTGAATTAAGAATATTTTATTATTTTATAATAAGTATAACAATGTTAAAAAGTATTTTTATAATATTTTTGGTTAATAATTAAATACTTAGTTGCTCCGTGGCAGAATTGCTGTGACATTGTTGCACAACATTACAGAGTTCTTGCAGAAAGAATTTCCCTTTAGAAAGTAAAAAATTTTGGTTTTCTTTTCTGCAAAAATTTGTGATATTTTTTCTCTTTAAAATTATATTTAAAAGATGCCTTTTTCGCCTATCGGAGGTGAAAGAAATGTGCTTATTTTTTCTATTCTTATTTGAGAAAAATGAAAAATAAAGAATATTGAACAAAAAATTCTTTTTCTGCAGAAATGTTTGAAAGATTTTTTTTCCCTGAACAATTATACTTAAGAGATACCTTTATCATGTAATAGAGTGGAAGAAATGCTCATGATTTTTTTTAAATTCAATTTTGGAAAAATAAAAAAGTTTTGTATTTCTTTTCTTTCACTGATTTTGCGATTTTTAATTATTTATTTATGTGATGATGATTTATAAAATGCGAAAAAAGAAATAATTAGTGTGTTTTCTTCTTACAAAATGTGAGAATATCGCCCATGATATCAGAATAAAAAAATACTACATATTCATTTTTAAAAAAATACATAAATTTTAATACATCCAAATAGGTTTTTCTTTGTAAATACAGTACAGAACCCGTTATCCGGAAATCAGAAAACCGGAAACCCAAAAAAACTGAGCAAAATTCGATAAATTTTCCCGCCATTTTTTTTTTTAAAGATGTTTTACCTTACCATCATTTTAGAAATAATCATTAGTGTATTACTTCATCGTTTTTTCTTCTTTTTAGGATTGTTTCCAAATATTTTTTTTTTTAGTTGGGTTTAACAATGAAAAAAAACAGCTTTTTGTAGCGATTCAGAAAACTGAAAAAATCAGTTATCCGGAATAGCGATAGTCCCGATCGTTCCGGATAATCGGTTCCCTACTGTACAACGTTTCTGTTACTTTAAATTTAATAACGTGTATATTAGTTATTATTAAGAGTATCTTGCAGAAAGATATTAGTGCTAGAGAGGTTTGCTGCAGAAAGCCCAAACAAATTCTGCCACAGGGCTTAGTTGTATGGTAATATTTAACAATAATGGTAATGCCTAATTTTTATGGTTTGGTAACGAAGAATTATTCACATTTCTATCTCAGCATAAAATATTTGTTATTTAAACAGTTATGTGATTAAAAAAGTTTATCTTAAAAGAAAACTTTTTATCGATGACATAAAAATGTAGCAATACCCATTTCGTGAACCTTGAGCAGCTCCATGATCTTCATAGAAATTGAAACTTTCACACCCTTGTGGTTTTCCTAAATTTTTTCTGAAAGGCTGATATATTCTTTGAAGTAAAGACTTTAACACTTTTAAGTTTAAATTCACTTTTTTCTCACTTTTAACTTGTTTATAAAAGATTTTAAAAAAATTAAATCAGCACATTATCTATAGATATTATTTTTGGATATGTCTCTTATTTGATTTTGAAATACAGTACAGAACCCGTTATCCGGAAACAGGAAAACTAAAAAACCGGAACAAAATTCGATAAATTTTCTCGCCATTTAAAAAAAAAAATAATTTCCCTCATAAGATTTTACGATTTTTCTTTCTTTTCTTAAAGATGTTTACCTTACCATCATTTTGGAAATAATCATTAGTGTATTACATATTCTAAATNTAAGATTATTTCCAAATTTTTTTTTTTAGTTAGGTTTAACAATAAAAAAACGGCTTTTTGTAGCGATTCAGAAAACCGGAAAAATCAGTTATCCGGAATAGCGATGGTCCCGACCGTTCCGGATAATCGGTTCCATACTGTACATTTTACTCAGTATTATCTGTACTAAGAAATGCTAGTGATACCTCATTACATTCATAAACTAAACCACATCACTCATTTCACATTTTTTTAATACACAGGAATGCTAATATTTAATTAAGTACTATTCATTTTAAATTTGGATATATCATGATCTGTCCCCCTAACTACTATCTCTACAATGGCGAATGCTTGCAAATTTTTTATCAAAGAACATGGTAGAGATTAGCACTGGGGTTGGTTATGAGTTATACCCTTCAAATTGGTCTCTATGATGCTTTTTTTTTTCATAAATTTTTTTTAGTTCACATAAGAAGCCCTGTCCCGGAAATTGACATGTTTAGTGAGTATTAAATTGTAATTGCATGAAAAAGTGTAATTACTTTCCCAAAGAAAATATTCAATTTTTTTTCTATGAATCAATAAATAATAGTAAATGAAGGAAAACATTTTAAATAATATTTAATTTAAATTTAAATTTTTTTTTCCTTAAAAAAGTAGATTATATCTGGAATTTTGAAGAAATGTTTTGTAAAAACATCTTTGTATCTCTCGCATTTTTATATTAAGTAAGACCACATTTTGTGAGCAAACACATAATGATTTTAAACCAAAACTCTTGTTTGTTATTTTAAAATAAGTTTTTTTTTTAATTACAGAAACAGTAATTACAAAGAGGGGCAATAATGAGAGTAAACTTAATTAACACCATTATTTTTTTTTAAATTTTATTTTTTTTTTCTTTACTATACCATTTGCTCTATAATAATTTTTAAAAAAGCGTATGAGATATTTCTTTTACATTTTAAAATATAATTTTTTTATTTGATCTAAATTGTTTGTAGTTTTGTAATGGGTTGAAATTTGCCTTGGTGGCATTTTTTAAATAACACATAATTTCATTTTTTTTGTTTATTTTGTGCATGCAACCAATAAAACTTTCATCCAAACAGCCTGATAAAATTTTGCCTAACTTTTTACTTCGATAAAAGTTTTAATTTTGATCTTCATTTTATAACCTTTATCAGCAGTTGAAAGTAGCACAGTACAACTAGTGAAACTACTGTAATCACTACTTTTTTTTGTAGTGTACATTGCTGCCAACTGTTAGTTCTGATATTTTAGCCTTGTTCCAAAGTTCATTGACATTATTTCATTTAATGTAGCATTATTTGTTTTATGTTGAGTTGTTCCTTATCTCTCAAGTTTTTCCAGCAACTAAAACTGGCATCGTTATTCTAATATGGCTTACAAGAGCACTGTGAATGTATGTTTTCTCTTTATATATTTTGTATAATTTGTGTAGGGAAAACATAGGGAATTTTTTTTCAGATATGAGTTGCAACCCTGAATATTTGTCATCGATTTTCATATTTAACTGATTTAAAAGTTATGTGTTGCGATTCATATTCACGTTGGAAACTCTTACATCGCGATTCCTATTCACGCAATTTAAAAATCCAATGCTGCATTTCTTATTCACAGTAATTCATTCTAAAAATTAGGCGACGTGATTCTTTTTTACACAATTTTAAAATCCAATGTCGTGATTCATATTCACCTGATTTTGAAATCCTACATCGTGATTCTTGTAAGAAGTAAGTTTTTTCTTGAATTAGTTACTATAAAGGTGTGATATTCTTCATTAGTATAAGTAATTTCATTTAAAATTATAGCTGAAAAAATTGTGTAAAATATGAAACGTGTTTAGTTTATAAATTGATATTGATATTTTGTTTTTTACTTTGTCATAATTATCCCTGGTTGGCTTTGTGCTCCCATTTTTATTCTTAATAAGTTGGCAGTAGTGTGTTGTTTGCTACTTTTTTTTTATATGAAAAAAAGTAGTACATTGCAAAAAGAAACAGTAGCTTTGTAGCAATTCTTGGCTACTACTTTTAACGTTAGTTTAGTTAAGAAGCAAGATACTAATTTTCCAAGTTTTTTGGGTTCAAATCTTTGCTGGTCCGTTAAAAGATGCGATAGAAATGCCCCTATGGCTTCAGCTGAGCATTAGCAAGAATTACAAATTTAGAATCTCATATAGCTAATATTTAAACTAGCCATTACAGGGAGTAGATTATTTATCACTATGGTTAATCATTCACGTGTGAATGTACACTCGTTAAACATTAATGTTATTTCAAAGGTTAACATTTTCAAACATTGATGTTTTTCAAAAACATATTTTTCATGTACTTAATTTCTTAGAGGAAGTGAAAGAACATTTGTTACACTTAACAAAATTGCAAGTATTTGATAATTCCCTAGCACTTCGTAAATTAAATATTCACTGTCAAGAAAGGCATAAAAAGTTAAATATTTAATACATGCCACTCAATCTTTAAAAAAAATTCACATTTTAATTAAATAAAATGTACACGATCTTCAATAGAATTAACGGAATTTATTTTCAAATTTTGTATTGTTCAACATTAGAAGAATCGACGAATTTCCCTTTGGGATAGAAGACAAATAAAAATTGAAATAACTTAAATTTAGGATTGTGTATTCTGCGTAATCATGCTATTTATTTTATTTAAAATGTTGCTAGTCATAGGTGATATGTGCCTTATGGTAGAATCATGATATTACCTATGAAATTTAGTTTCATTTTCCATTAGCCAAATTTTGGGGAGTATTCCTGGTTTTCTGCTTTAAGTAATGCAGATATGTGTTAGTTTTTCTCATTAAATTTAATATGCTTTTGACTTTAGACTTCATTCATTTCCTTCATTTAGACATATTCACTTTTGTTAAAAATGCTCTCATGCTAAAAGAAATAACTGAATATTTCAAATATACTTAGAGCTTAACAACTCTACTTAATTGTTTTGCTCTTCTTGAGATAATTATTTTAGATCTTGAGTAAAAAATTTAAAAGAGTAATCTTACCTTTAAACTGGGTTTTTTAATTTTCTTAAAACAGATAATTTATGCATCATCTTTATAATTTATCATTATAATATAATTTATGCATATATCATTTTTCAGCAGTATACAATTTATAGTATTAATTAAGTTTAATAATATGAATACATGTTTTTTTTATCTATGGAATCAATATTAATTTTAATATGAAATATTTATGGAAATATATATTTCCAATTATTGAAAATAGTAGAATAATAAGTAAGAATGCAAGTAGAATGGTAAAAATATGTTTTTGTATACATAAATATAATTTAATTATGAATAAGAATAAATTTTAGCATATAGGATCTTTAACAAAATATTTATTGATATATAATGCAATATTAAATAAATTAATACATGAAGAGTATTTGCAATGAGTTTTAAATATTTTTTCTTAAAACGTTTTTTTTTATTTCTTTGTAAATATTACAATGTATATACATCTGTTATTTACACTGATATAAAAAAGAAAATCTTAAAATAAAATGTAAAATGGAGAGAAGTACCTTGTTCTTTAAAATATAATTGAGGATCAACAATCCTATGTACTGATTATTTTTTAAAATTTATTGTATATAATTTTTTGATGGTAGTTTTATTTTCAATTAATTCTCGTTCAACTAAAATAAGCTGATTTTATTTAACAATAAAATATGAAGAACTAATTTCGCACCCCCAAAGTTATGTAACTTGTAAAACCAAAGCAGAATAGTGTAAAACCAAAATGTGAAAAGAAGAAAAAAAACCTGCTGCACCATTTATAATTGAAAACTTGTTTTTATTTAAAATAACTATAATATACTCTATAATTAAAAAAGGCATTTTCAGTACAATTATTGGAAGAGCATAAATTTTTTTGTAATTAACCATTGATTTGAAAATTAAATTTGATACTTAGTAACATCAAGTTGAAAATTCTTAGATTTATTTTATAAATTGTTATTAACTTTCAATTCTAATTAGGTGTGCAACCATAAAAACCGTATTATAAATTGGTAAACCCTGTGGCAGAATAACGGCGAGATTGTCGCAGACTGTTAGAGTTCTTGCAGAGGGAATTATCCTTTAGGAAGTAAAAGATTTGGATTTTCTTTTCTCCAGAAATTTTCGAATTTTATTATTTTTCTCAAAAATTATATTTAAATGATGCTTTTTTCACTCATTGTAGGGTAAAGAAATGTTCTCGATTTTTCTATTCTTATTTGTGAAGAATGAAAAATAAAGAATAATAAAGTAAAAAATTTCTTTTCTGTGGAAATGTTCAAAAGATATTCTTTTTTTTCTCCATAATTATATTCAAAATATGCCTTTTACGCTCATCAGAGGGGAAAAAAATGCTCATGATTTTTCTATTCTTATTTGGGAATAATGAAGTAGAAAAAAAAATTTGGTTTTCTTTTTTACCGAGATTTTTAAAAGATTTTTTTTTTCTCCAGAATTTTTATTTAACAACGTACATTATATAACAAAACTTATACTTTATTTTTTGAAAATTCCTTTCACGCAAATCGGAGAGAAAAGAAATGTTCGTGATTTTTCTATTCTTATTTCAAAAAATAATAATCGATCATGACTGATTTCAAATAGAAAATGTAAGAGGTAAAATACTGAGATCACGAAAGTTGAGACGATAGTTCCGTTCCAGCCCAGTGACAGAATTTTTTCGGGCTTTCTGCGACAAAACTCTCTAGCACTAATATCTTTCTGCAATGTACATTCAATAATACCAAAGATGAAAGTTGCTAATTAAAGGTAATTAAAACGCTGTGTTTACAAAAACAAAAAGAAACAATCTATGGGCAATATTCTAATATTATGGGCAATATTCTCGCATATTGTTGGAGGCCGCACTAATTATTTCCTTTATCGCATTTTGCAAATCATCATCACATTAAAAAAATAATTCAACATAATAGAATCTGTAGCAGTAATAAACGAAAAACAGATCGACGATGAAATCACGCGAATCGGACTCTTCAGAAGGGTGTTAATCAAATGCAATGTTTCATTTTCAGATTTGATTGTTGTAGAAAATAACACCGTATGAAAAATATCGGGTTTTAAGAACAATGTGGAAATCAAAAGCAATAAATGCCCAAAAAATTGATAAAATGATTGCCTTAAAAAGTAAATGATCAAATGCGCAATTCGAATTTCCCATATCACCTACCTGAAATACATCCGGACATCTAAACGCCACGTGAAAATCAATGTCAATAACTGATGAAAATACAATCAAAATGGATTAACGATAACGGCATTAATTGAGGGCTTCAAAAAGTGATTATTTAAATGCGCGATTCGAATTTTGCGTGGAAATTTCTGATGAAAAACAAACAAAAATTTTTTACTTCTCAAAAGAAAAATCTTTCTGCAAGAACTCTGTAAAGTTCTGCGACAATGTCGCCATGTCGCCGCGATTCTGCCACAGGGCGTTCCAGAAATTGTGTTCTTCCATTCATATATTTTAAGTACATCGTATTTTACATTTTAATAAAATTTGAATGTGAGTAGGAATTTGTTACAAATTCAGATTTGTAGCAAAATAATTTCCTACTTTTTTTTTTTAATTTGGTTGAAATAAAATCGATCCAATATTTTTTTTAAAAAATTAAGCACGTGAAAATTTTAAATCAGGCATTTGAATTATCACTTTTTTGCTCACAACTCGCGTCGATTCCATCTTGCATATAACACATCGGCTGATAAGTTTCCGGTCTGACATAGAGATGACTCCCTAAATGCAGAATTAGTATTTTGTTTAGCAAGTCCTAATCTTCAAATAAAAGGTGTCAAAATTTTATAATGATCTGTAGATTGGTTTTAAAGTTACAGTGATTTTAATCTGCCCTCAAAATAGGCGTTTGTTTCGACATTCACTTCCTCATTCGTGCTGAATCTCTTACCCGCAAACATTTTTTTCAAGTCTGCAAACACGTAGAAGTCACTAGGAGCCAAATCTGGTGAATAGGAGTGTCTGACACAACATCAAACAGCTCTCGGAATCATCAATTCGTTGTTGTTTTTGGTCAACTGTTAAGCATAAGCAGCACCCACTTCGAAAACAGCTTTCTCATAAACAAATGTTCGTGCACATCTTTGTCATGCAACTTCACTTTGCGGTTTTCTATAACAATTTTGTGGACTTTTATTATGTTTTCCGGATTAACATCATCTTTAGGGCGTCCAGAGCATGGCGCATCAACATTTGTACGACCACGCTTGAAATCAGCAAACCAGTCAATAATGGTCGATTTTCCTGCTGAAGAACTCGGATAACACTTATCGAGCCGAGCTTTAGTTTCTACCGTGTTTTATCCCATTAAATAACAATGTTTAATAAGAACATGAAATTCTTTTTTATCCATTACTTCAATAATATAAATTGGTGTTCGATTAAAATCGCTGTAATTTTAAAATCAATCTACAGATCGTTATAAAATTTTGACACCTTTTATTTGAAGGTTAGGACTTGCTAAACAAAATACTAATTCTGCATTTAGGGCCCCATCTGTATGTCAGACCGGAAACTTATCAGCCGATGTGTTATATGTAGTGTTTTGATCTTTTTTTTTTCCTCGCAATTTTTGCTACGAACTTTTGCTTTTACGTCCCGATGCTTTAATTGCTCAGTTACTATTTATATTCTTGTGATTTTTAGAAGTAAACCAATATTATTACGACAGGCGAAATTCGAATTGCTGATTCAAAAAAATCATTCTTGACACGCTCGTTTTGCGCCGATATTCTCGTTAATCCATTCGGTATTTCAATCATTCTTTCCACAATTATTGCTACGAATTTTCAAATTTTTAAAAAAACACGAACAAATCCTAATGTTTTTTATACAATTTAATTGTACGGGAAACTCGAATCAATTGTTTACTCTTAATGTGACGATTTAATCATTTTTTTGACTTTTTATTTTTAGTGCCACCGAATACCACGGAGTTTTTAAAATTCCGTTTTTTTTTCTCAGTTAAAATTATGTCTGCGCAAGTCCGTACAGTGTTTAGATTTTATTTTCGACAGTTATTGATATTGATTTTCACATTGTTTTTAAAAATCCCAATATATTTCTGACAGTATGGGAAATTCAAAGCGCATATGAATATTTAGTTTTTAAAGCAATGATTCTATTTCTTTTTTTATTGGGAGGGGGAGACAATTATTTCCACACAGTTTTTAAAATCCCATATTTTTAATGCACTATTATTTATTACAACAACCGAATCTCGAAACACGAATCACGCATTTAATACCCTGTTTTGAAGAGTCCGATTCTATTGATTTCGCTGTCTATCTTTTTTTCGGTGGTTACTGCTACAGATTTCACGATTTTTAATTTTATTTCTTTTTTAATTATGCGATGATAAATTACGAAATACAAAAATAAAATAGTGTGTTTTTCTCCTACAAAATGTGAGAATATCGTCCATGATATTAGAATTTTAAAAAAATATTACATATTCATTTAAAAAAAAAATATATATATATATATATATATATATACAAATTTATTTTATCTAAATGTTTTTTTTTTGTCAACACTACATTTCTGTTACTTTAAATTAGTAACATGTATATTTGTTATTATGTATCTTGCAAAAAGATATTAGTGCTAGAGAGGTTTGTCCCAGAAAGCCCCAAAAAATTCTGTCACATGGTTGGTAAATATCTTTAGCATACTAAATATCAGCATTTGATGGTGAATCTGAATAGAATGTGATTTTGAGTATAATACCGTCCGTAGATTATTTTACTACAATATTTGAAATATTCTTTTTGTAAAGCATTAAAAGAAACTTTATTTGTTATGATTTCTTTAAATAGTTGTTAGTAGCGAAGGGTTTAAAATACCCTTATCTTTGATTATCAATTTTTAGAAGTCCTTTTTTTAAGTGTCTCTTTTCCGAAATGAATTTTTTTCTTTGCTATGTTGATTGTTGTCACTAATTACACAATCTGTTTCGGCCTAGTGATAAAATGAAATGGTCAATAATTTTATAGGTTAGATGAATTACCCACTGGTACACTGAGCTGTATTAAGTAAAAAGGATTCTTATGCACTACTTGCAACTCTACTGCATTTTGTGAGAGATTCCAGATTTCAAACTTCATCTCTCATCCTCTGAAATTGAAAAAAAAAATCTCGAATTATTGTTGATCATAGCAGACAACTAAATATTGCTTAATTTTTTCCCTAGTACCAAAAAAAAATTTAATTTTCCCTTCGCTAGTAAAGCTCCAAAGCATAACAGGAAAACCAATGATCTTATATTGTTCTATTTATAGATAAATACTACAATTCTTGGATCTTGACTTAGTAATCATTCCCTAGTTGTTTTCATGCCGGTTCATAGCAGTAAATCAGGGATGGGCCAACTACGGCCCACCGGAAGGCTTTATCCGGCCCGCGGATAGAATTTTAATTTGCCGATGCGTTGCGAATATAAACAATATAAATTATACATCCATTTTATATTCGAAGATACAGATGGCATTTTTCACAGATTTTCTTTATCATATGAACAACTAGAATGTTAAGATGCAAGGGAAAAACCAATTCATTGATGATATCTGGGCCCATCTCAAAGCTTTTAAACTGAAGCTTAATTTATTGCCGGACAGCTAGCTAAGAACGACTTGTCTCATTTCTCCAGGTTAAATTCAATACCCTCAGTAGATAAGGAAAAGCTTAAGAATTATGAGGATGGCTTGAGAAAACTCCATTTTTAGTTTCAGGTATCAATATTTCAGTGCCATTCAAACAGAATTAGATATTTTTACCATGCCTTTCAACGTAAATTGTGAAACAGTGAGGTCGAATTTGCAGCTTGAATTAATTGAGTTGCAATCTAACAATCATCTCAAGCAGTTTCTAAATGTGCAAAAGTTTGAGTTTTACAAATCATTACCAAAAGCTAGTTTCCCTAATTTAATAACTCATGCCAGTAAATCAGTGCTAAGTTTGATTTGTCTTATATATGTGAACAAGTGTTTTCAACTATGAACCTTAGAATAAATAATTTCAGAAGTAGACTAAGAGACAAACATTTTGCCTTGTTCCTGAAAATAACTACATCTCACTTCGAACCTCAATACAAGGAACTTTAAAAAATGAAATCGCAATTTTATTCATTTCATTAAATATTTAAAATTAAAACTTGTATATTGTTTCTTTATTTTAGAAATTTTTACATTGCCCACCAAACTCTTCTTTTTTGATTTTTGGCCCTCTACCTAAAAAGTTTGCCCATCCTTGCAGTAAACAATCACAAAGCTTCAAAATGTTCATCACAAATTTCAATGACAAAATGACACTTCAAAATTTTCATGTATAAATAATAAAGTAATAATTAATTGAGTTTTTTTTTTAATCATGGGAGTTTTTGTGTACCATCCACTAATTGTGCAAAATATTTTAAACCTTTTATTGTAGCCTTATTTTATTGGATTTGTTATTAAAATTTTCAGTGCTGTTGTGTTATTTTATGAAAAAAAGCTCTATAATTTTTAAATGCAAGATTTGTATTAAGAGTGTGAGGCTTTTCACTAATTTAACATCTATTAAATGCAGTAAGAAATTGTACATGGTTCAGATTTATTAATTCAAAGTAATATAATATATCTCTTTATAATTTCATCTAAAATAACTGAATTTAAATATTCTTAGATTAATTAAGTATGAGGAATGTAGGAACCATATAAAAATTTATTTCTGACAAAAATGTTTAACCTCAATACTCATTGTATTTTCATTTCCAAATAATTGAAAGATTTTAAAAAATATAACAGAGACCCATTAACTAATTTTAGTTCACATTTGTAATATGAATTTATTAAGGTTTAATAAGGTTGAATTTATTAAGGTTAACAAGTTGTCACGCTTATGTGAAATCTTTGAAAACATTTTTATATCGAAAAAAATTTATATGTGTGCATATTCTAATTTTTGTTTTTTAAATGTGCTTTAAAATATTTTTTGAGTGCTTGGGAAGTGCTTTTTTGTTGAAAAATGTAACTACACACCCTTCAGGGGCCTTCTTTTAAATAAAATTATTTTCATATTTGTTCTGGTTTTATATAAAATTTTGAAATTTATATATCATAATAATGCTGGTTTGAATATTCCTTTATGTAAGCATTGAAATAAAGTACTGTTATATTAATTTCTAATATAATTCATTAAATTTATTTTTCATTCCAAATGTTACTGTTGGTTTTGTGGTTTATTTACAAAAAAAGAGTATCAAATAGGATGTAAAAAATATTCAGCCCTTTTGCCAAATATTCCTCACAGTGTTTAATCAGAATTTTTTTTTGACAAAGATTTTTTTGGGGGGGGGGGGGAATTTTAATATATATTTAATAAAGAATAATCTAAAAACATCTTTTTTACAAAGCATTATTAGAAGTAGTTTTTACTCATATTTATTAATTTATGTTCTGAAAGATACTTGGAAATGCAAAATTTGATTAATTGAAACTAGATTACTTTGTACTGGAATATAATCTTTTTTTCAACACTTTATGTTTTAAAAATTAAGAACTTTTTTCTTTTCTTTCATTTTTGCTTGTTTTTCTGCTTTAACTAAAGCGAAGCATGTTAACCGAGCATTTCTAATGCATGGTGAGTAGCGTTTTTTAAAGGTGCTTTTTTTCGATTTTCCTTTTTTAAAAGCCCTTAAAGGTGCATTTTTCATTGGGTGTTTTTTAAAAGTGCTTAATTTTCCCTTTTCGAAAGGAGAAATTTTTTTTCTTTACCGTGTCAATTTTCGCCATATATTATGCAAAGACGTGCTTTTTCACATTGTTCTATTCAACGTTTTCACAATTCATTCAACCACAATCTATTTCTGCTTACTGTCGGTCCATAGCGTATGAAAGCTCCAATCATTTTACTGGTTTAATGAAATACTTGCGAGTTCGCATGTGTGTATAGTGAGCTGCATTCGGTAAGATTATTGCACTCTCACGTGCAATTCTGCTGCATTTTGCAGGATATTCTCAAATTCGGGCTTCATTTTCCACCATCTGAAATCGAACCGAAAAATCGTTCGATCTCTTTATGGTGGCTAATTTAATCAAGAAAAGAGTTATTTGTCAGAAACTAATAGTTATTTTATCATGATCATGTAAAGTCTGAAAATTATTTTATATTTTGTTAATATATATAGTGCTTAAAAATATTGTGCGAGTGCTTTAAAAGTACTTAAAAGGTGCTTATTTTTTGTTGAAATTTTTGGCTATACACCCTGTAATAGACTTATTTTTTTTATTGTCACTTTTTTCTTGTACGGAAAGACAGATAGATAGATAGAAAACTGTGTTACTCAACGTTAATTATATTTCAGATCAAAGAACAAGTTTATTCTTTTTATCAGCATTTATGTTATGGCAGCTTTTCAGAGCGTTTCTAATGAACGTTATTCTGTTCTGATCACTTTTTTCTTACATACAGCAATGTGAAAAAGTTAAGATTTTTAGAGTTAAATCTTTCGTTTAAAGTTTAAGAACAATTTTTGTTTTGGTTTCTATTTAGCTTTTTCTTTTTCAAAATTATGTTTTTATAGACATTTTTACTATAACACAGCATTTAAGAGGGTTTCTATTAGACCAGTGGTCCCCAACCTTTTTGTACCTAAGAGCAAATACCAGAATATCGGTCAAGTGGCGGGCACCATTTATTTTTTCAAGATAAATTTATAGTTGGTAGACATAGGTAATAATGCACACAGCATATAGTGCACAAAAAATTAAATTTCAATAATTAATTTAACATATGAATGCAATTAATATTTTTGTGTAAAATAGATTACTAAATTGCTTTCAAAACATGCGAAGTATAAAAATTATTTATAAAATACAGTGGCATGAGGTGTTTCGCATGGCATTTCGCTGACCAGAATTACATAATTGGGAGAATATAATGCTCTTTTTAAGAATGGAATTTAGTCCTTCAAATATATTCCAGAATTTCTCATGTGATATAATAGTTTTGAGGATAATGTCATCCAATGGAGATCCAAAATTTCTATATCCAATTCTTCTCGCTTTACTTGAAGAAATTCTGAAATGTATGTTGCTATTACGTTTATTTGGTTGGTAAAAGGATTAACAAAAAAGTTATCAAAGGCTCGATGATATTAAATTGCTGCTATTAAATTGATCTTTAAGCAATTGGAGGTTGATGACAAATGTCAATTTCACTGTCACCTATCCATTTTTTTCATGTTTGGAAAATGCAAAAGAGACTTCATTTTCAAATGTGATATCCACAAAACTAGCTTAGCTCTGAACGAGTTAACAGCCTCTATCATTTTTGCTTTATGTTTGTCCTTTCCCTGCAGCTCCAAGTTTAAATAATTTAGTTTTTGCCTTATGTCCATTATGAAAGACAAATCTGCTAGCCAAAGAGGATCTCTTATTTCTAAAAATGTTTGATTTTTGGTTGCAAGATAATTTTTTATTTCAGTATGTATTTACATAGCATTTATTGGGAAAATGGAAAACTGAAATATGTTATCGTTGAGGAGCGGGCGCACCTAGATCGATCGACGGTCGCCATGGTGCCCGCAGGGCATAGGGTTTGGGACCCCTGTATTAGACAATTAGACATTAATCTTCACTATTTCTTGAAAATATGGTAAGCTGAAATGACTAGCTTTAAATTTTCTTTCAAAGATCAAAATAAATTTTTATTTTTTTCTACTTCTATTCTCCGAATATTCGGTATTCGGCCACATCAGTATTTATTACATCCCCAGTTTCAATAGCTTGGAAATTAATTGCTGTTTTAATTAAATTAGCACATGAGCTGTTGAACAAAAATATTTTAATATTTGTTATTTCTTTTAAGGCATATTTTTCTCTAACAATTTTTTCGAATGTGGACGAAACTTACCTTTCATGTCAATAAGTTTAGTTCAATTAACTTTTCAGTTTTTATCTTTATTTTAATGCAAGTCCTTTTTAAACTTAAATATATAGGTCGTCCATCTAAATAATAATTAAAAAAAAAAAGAAGACTTGTTCTGCCATGAATAATTTTTTTTGTTGATGTTTTCTGACCTTAAATTTATTTTTCATGGGATAATTTTAAATTAGCTCTCTATCTTTATGCATGATGTGAGGGTGTTGATCTTTTATAAAAATAACAATAATGAGGAACCTGCTTGCTTTGGGTAATCGCAGAATGTTGATTATTTTAAGTAGTCTGCATCTTAAAACTCTCTAAAATCAATTCAGAATTTAAAAAACTGACCCGAATATTAAAAAGAAACTTAGTTTCGTTTTGGGCTAATTTTAAGCTAACTTCACGTGAAACAAAATGAGGCGGGGTTTGCTTATGACGTCAAAGTATAGTAACTCAGCGAACGGGAGGAGTTAAACCAAAGCTTTTTATCTAGAAATGTGTTACTAAGGCGTTTTAATTTGAACTCCCCCTTGAGAAAATTTTTGTGGGCACCTTTCAGCATAATGAAATAAAATTGAGGAATGAAAAAATAAAAGTCGAAACTACTTTTTTTTCAATAACTTTTGAAATAAATTCATTTTTCTTTATTTATACCGATTCATTTTATTTATATTTTTCTATATATAAAAGTCTGAACTGTTTTGAAAGTTTTTTTATTTAATGAGTTGATTCCAATTAGAGGGAATGGAATGAATGATATATGACCTGGAATTATAAGTTTTTAGGCAAATAAATTTTTTTTAAAAATTCTTCTTTGTTATTAACTTCTAAAATATTTTCGTGATTTTTTTTTTATTTTTTTAAGAAATGTAAATAATGCTAAGCCGCTATCACTTTTTATTTTAACTTTCATAATTTTTTCTTCTAGATAAAATTAATTAATTATTTTTTAACNTTTTTTGGCAAACTTCAGTTTTTGACATTTTTGATGGGTTTTTGACGGTTTAAACCAGTATTATACCCTTGTCATGTCAAAAACCACTTTTTGACGTCAAAAACCCAACCCTGCTTTATTTATACTGATTCATTTTTATTTATATTTGTCTATATATAAGTCTGAACTGTTTTGAAAGTTTTTATTTAATGAGTTGATCCCAATTGGAGGGAATGGAATGAATGGTGTATATGTCCTGGAATTTAGGTAAATTTTTTTAAAAAATTATTTTTTATTATTAACTTTTAAATTTTTTGTTGAATTTTTTTTTTTTTGAAGAAATGTAAATAATGCTAAACCCTTATCATTTTTTATTTTAACTTTAATAATTTTTTCTTCTAGATAAAATTATTTTTTAACCTTTAAAAAAAAGAACCTGTACACCACTGTTCTCTAAGAATAAAATACTTTCATTTTAAGGAATAAAAAAAAAGAAAAAAAAGAAAGAAAGTGATCTGAACAACATTTCATAAAAATTTTAATTCAGTATAATGAATTATTCATTCAGAGAAGCTTATCAATCAGAAAGACAATCTTATAGAATTAAATTATAATTAAGTAGGTTACTGTAAAATGGTCTCAGGAACAGTATAATGCAGTAGTTGCAGACAATTTGCTAGTATTTTTTTCATCGTGTTTCATGGCTTTGCACTAAATTTGTCTTTTTTCTCCTTTTGGTACAGGGTACGCTAAAAAATAATTTATTTGGCGTGTTTAACGCAGAACTATTACACATGGTACAATGCAACTTTTGTAGGTTTTGCTTGGAGCCATTTTTCAGAATTTATACTCGGGCGGCATATGCTTTCACCGTTTCACAACACGATGGGATTTGTGGTTGTACTATACTGTGACGTCATCAGATCGGATGGGAAACCTATCAGCGATTTAGGGGGCGGGGCAAATCGAGCGATTTTAACTATTAATAACAAAATAACTAGTTATAACACCTGTCTGTAATTGGTGTCTATCTTTATAAAATGGCACTATGTTTCATTTTAAAGCATTAAAAAAAGCATGCAGGTTCCTCAATAAGTATCACACCTTTGATTGTTAAATGGAGAAAAAAATTGCATTCAAATTGTGCATTTTTTTTACCTTGTCATTAAATATCTTTTTACAATGCAAGTTTTATATATTTTCTTTACGGTACTATTAGAAAAGTTTGTTGGTAGTGTTTAAGTAAATAAATGAACATGCATCATAGTACAGTGAAACCTCGGTTAAGTGGACCTCTTGAGACCCAAAAAATTGTCAGTTTAGTTTACAGGAAGGGTTCAATAACACTTAGTTGGGGAGTTTGTAAAAAAGTTATGAGCTCTATTTTTTATAGTTCTTAATTAGTTGCCATAGTTGTAATTTTAAGAATTATGCCATTTTAAAATGAATGCAGTAGGAAAAATAAATCAATGAGGTTAATTTTTATTTTTATGAAAAAATTTTCTCTGTTTTTAGTGCTATTTTAAAATACACTCATGTCCATAAATTAAGGATGATTCAGAATCACACAGAAATAGAACTCAAAAGTAAAAATTTAACCTGTAGAATTATCACACATATCTCCAAGAATAATATGCAAATTATTGGAAGCCACCAAGTGCCGATAGTACATCACAATGACAATAAAGTAAGAGAGGGGTACATAAGGAATGGAGGCATTGAAGTAAAATTATTCACAAGCGATCTGTGAGCTTCACAGTGCCATAACCAAATAGTTATGACTAAGGCTTGAGAAATATGGTCGACATTGGTGACTAATAAATTTTGAGTAGCAACTAATATTTTTAACTTTTTGATTATGAATGACTTTTTTTATAATTAAATATTTATGTAAAAAAATAATAATAATAGATCTGAGAAATAAGCTACAGTGTAATTTTTTCCCAGTTCTCACCCTGTTTTCAGTGATCAGTAGAGAAAAATCTTATTTTCCCTTGTCTTCATACTGGTGTGTTTTTCTCAAATTTCTGATTCTGAATTTTGTAATAATATTGTGTTAAAAAATGTGAATTAAAAAAAATCTATCAAAATAACTGAGTAATTGCTGTCAAAAATCACATGGGTTTACAATGAAATTTATGCAAAATTGAATTGTGGTCAAAAATTGAAAGGTGACTGCTAATATGTGCGATTTTAGAGGCAATAGTCATGATAGTTTTGGTTTTAAAATATTAGGACTTTCGAAATTATTTAGAAATCCATGGATATAAGTTCTCAAAAAACTATCTAAAAACGCGTGAGTTCACTAATGAATGGGCTTTATGAATAAATCATCTTTGTTATGTTTCTAAGCCTTTATTTGCCGGACCTGGCATTATCCTTAATTTATGAACATATGTGTAGAACTTTAGAAGTGACACATAATGTTATCTAATATAAACATTATTTGGGTCAAAGCAGCTGCTATACAGAGTTAATTATAATTTTTAATTTGATTGAATTTACTTATTGTAAAACTATTTCTTTTATGTATTATATTACATTCCTTTTAATTTTTTATGTACGGAAAAGGCCAATGTTTTTTTTTCTTTCTCTCTCACTATTAAATCGGTTTAGACTCACTCTATTTTTTTTTTCTTTTACTTTCCCAATATTCCTAAACCGATTTATTTTTAAGGTCATAATTGATTGACTAATGGAGTTTAATGCTATTTAGAAACATAAAAGTAGTAACATGCTTAGGCACAACTTTTTCCAAAATTCGACTCTTACTTACAAAATTGATCCAGGGAATAAATACAAACATTATAAAAGTAAGACTTGCAAAAATAACACAAAACATTTATAGCAGAATTATAAAACTTTTTACTGCATACTTTTTGCATATCATAAGAGTTCCATTTTATAAAGGATTCTACTTCCTCTCCAGAGTTCCATATCAGGTCATTTTCGGTACTATCCAACATATCGGAAATACCTCCTTTCTTAAAAAATTAAAGCCCTTAAGAAACTGAAACTAAATTCGCACAAACTACTTGTTTCTGTTCGATTGCTTAAATTCTGATTGTACTGAAACATCTCCAACACATCCAGTAAACAAGATATTGAAGAGATCTCATAATCACCTCACACTATGATATCTGCAAAAAAGAGTATTATATAATGTGTCAATATAGCCAAAGCAAAATGTGTGATCTGATCAATCTAATGAAGACATTATATCTTTTCATTATTTTTTTTTTCTGGCTTTTTACTAGATTTTTTTAACTAAAAGTTGTTTATAGTATTTTTAAAAATATTTTATTTTAATAATTATTCATAGTCTTTTTTCATTAATCTTTATTATTTTCCATGTATTCTCGATATTTTTAACTTATACATATGTACACCGAAGAGCCATTACATTATGACCACCCTGCTAATAACATGTAGGACCACCTTTAGCCTTCAAAACTGCTAGCACCCACCGTGGCATTGATTCCACAAGGTGCTGGTAGGTAATCTGAGGTATCTGGTACCAAGTGCTCACCAACTGGTCCTGCAATTCCCTCACATTGCAAGGGGGTAGCGTGGCAGCAAAAATTTGGTTTTCCAAGTAGGACCACAAATGCTGTATTGGATTAAGGTCAGGTGAATTTGGGGGCCAAGACATGACTTGAAAGTCACTGGAATGTTCCTCGACGATTCGACCCTTATGACATGGTGCATTATCCTGTTGGTAAACACCATCCCCCGCAGGAAAAACTATTGCCATGAATGGGTGAACCTGGTCTGCAACTATGTTCACGTAGTTTACAGACGTCAGTGATTGTTCTATGAGGATTATGGGTCGTAATGTGCCCCATGAAAACATTGTTCCTGGACGAGAACCCATGAAAACCTGGGCGAGCCCATTGTTATAGATGGGGGGTGGTCATAATGTAATGGCTCTTCGGTGTATATATATGTATAGAGGGTCTGTGCTAATCATTTACTATGTCACATAAAAATATAAATTCTCCACAATCCTGGATAAGAATTTTTAGAAAAAGGACTGAGGGAATTTTTATGAACAAATCTTGTATTTTTTATTCGATTTTTAGTAATTTTTGTTTGATACTTCGCATAACCAATTAGAATTATAATGAGCCGAAGCATAAACAAGAAGAAAGATTTCGTAAGTATGACACAAACTACCAGAAAATACGGATTAATAAGTTCATACGATATCGATGATGAATTTTTTCCTACAGTTTGTGTAAATAAATTAGATTAAATGGTAGCAAGATACATATTATCATCCAACTGTTTTTGCAGAAAATTTATTTTCTCATGCCAATAACATATCAATAACGTGACAGCAACATAATGTTGCTTTAGGTTTTTCCTTATATTGTTGCTCTAGTCTAAGAAGTAATCAAAAATTAACCCAAACCAATTCCTTTTTTTTTTTTCTCCATTCATTGCTCATTTACTCCTTCCCAACTACAAATTGACTTTTGATTTGAATTTGCATTTTATAAAAATTCTATTTATATTAAACTTTTATTTCAATTTGAAGTTTTTTACGGGATAAAAAATCACTCCAAAAATTTTTGAGTTTTGTCTTAGGCTAAGAATTTGAGGTCCTTATAGCAAGCCCTTTGCTTATATATATATCGGGCCCTATAAATTATGCGAAGATGCTGAAACCCGTATAATTTACAATTTTCCGAGTAATCGCAGCATATTTGTAGAATTTTTATTTTTCAGCAAAATGTATTCGTTTACCAGATAAATTTCTCCTTAAGGGTTTTTTTTCAATTGAAATATATCTTTTTCAATTCCAAGAATCCTTTTGGTCAGGTGGTCAGATCTTTCCAAGAATCTGACAGAGGTGGACAAATTCACAGGAAACTTTAAGAAATTGTTCAAGCATTGTCCTGCAAGAAAGCGCCGCAATTTAAAGTTTTTAACAGATGACAATAAGAAGGCTAAACTTTGTCCAGCACCAATAAAGACACAGTGGAATTCCTGGTTTAAATCAGTGCAATATCATGCTGAATATTGTAATGTTTACATAGAATTTTTTAGCAGTGAAATAAACCTTACTCCTGACACTGCTTGTCTCAATCAGTGCAAAGTTTTGGTGGAAAGCAAGTACGTTTGCAANAAAATATGAGTAAATTTTATCTTTTTTTTACTAGTGACTCAATAAATAGTTATTTAAATTTGAACTTAAATAAGAATAAATAATTTTTCTAAATATAGACTCATAGTGAATTAGTAACTTAACCACAATATATAAAAAGAAATATGATTTTTTTTATTAACACTAATTATTAGGAAAAAATTATAGATTATAATCCTATTTGCATTGTGAAGTAATCCAAAAGATTGTTGATAGTTAATTATGTGTAGACTAGAAATAAACTGTGAAGAAGTTTTTACATTCTGCAGTTGTAAATTATTTTTTTAGTGAAAAAGTTACGGTGGCCCGCTTCACCTGCCCTTTGATTACTGCGTCTTTCTTTCCTTTTTTATAAAAATAGGCTGCCATCCCTTAAAAACATTACGTTTTTATTTTATTTTTTTCAGGAAAAGTTATCCTTTTAATCACCGATTTTAATGAAAAGTCCAAAGCTTCTAATTTTTCTGTTATTTTGATAATGAGTGCGAATTACTTTGTGAAATATACACATAAAATAGTATAAGTTGTTAATTAAAAAATTTATGGGTCAAACTTAGTTATTATATAATCTTACTCATTTTGATTAACTTTAAGTGCTGATAAGTGCTCTTTCAAAACTCAAAGTGCCCTTTTCTGTTAGATGCACCCTATCCTTTTTTATTCCTAGGAAGAACTCTTATGTGTGTATGTAACATAAAAAGCTTCAATTAATCTTTTTATGTTATTCTTTTTCTGTAAATCCTTTACTTAATTTATTATTCAAAACGAAAGGCTTTCTCGCTCTTTTAAATTCATATACTGTCTTTTAATCTATTTTTGGTTCAAGTATGCATTAATTAAAAGTAAGACATTTTCCCTTTTGCTCTTGGTGGGAATCGCATGACCTATTTAATAAACCAATTATAATTATAATGTTTCCCAGAGATCTAATGAAATAGAGGCAAATTCATATGCTACTTTCCCTAGGATAAAAACTAAAGCACACAGATTTTAGAGCGCGATTTGAGCTCCGCCAATGCTAGAAAATGATCTGACAACATGTGAAGCTCAATAAAAATATTCTCTCCTTCCAACTGTGTGGCTGACATTCGACCATGACTGCTAGCATTATATATATATATAACTCAGCAGCGTGACAGCCCATAGAGGGCCTAGGCCTACTGTGCCCATCTCAGTTTTCTTGACCTTGGGCTCTGGGGTGCAGGCGCAGATGTTCCAATCAGGTGGTCAGCCGAACGCGTAACCCCCAGTGTTTAGTTCCCACGCATGCTTGGTACTCATTTATCGACCCACTGAAGGGATAAAAGGCTGGATCAACCTTGCCCAGCCCAAGAATCGAACCAGGAACCTGTGGCACGACAGCGCAAAACGCTACCGCTTAGCCACCGGGCGTCTTATATATATATATATGTATGTGTGTGTGTATATATGTGTGTGTGTATATATGTGTGTGTGTATATATGTATGTGTGTATGTATATGTATGTATGGTGTATGTATATGTGTATATATATATATATACATACCAAGGCCTACTGTGTGTGTGTATATATATACATATATATACTGTGTGTGTGTATGTATGTATATATATATATATATATATACATATGTATATAATAATAAATTATTTATTTCCCTTGGTTACTGATTAAAATAAATTCTAATGCTACTTCCTGGGTTGGGGTTTTGGATGTCCTTAACTAGTTTTGGACAGGACACGTGGGTTTTACTAGGTAAAACTCCTAAACTGGGTAAAACTGTCCAAAACCTTGAACTTTGGTAAAAGGTAAAAATTCTATAGGTGTAACCATTGTACACATAATAATTACATGTATCAATAAATATTTGATATTTTTTATACAATTTACTTTAACTTATCAAAAGAAAATAATATAATATACTAATAGGAAAAGGTTTATAATTTTTGTACCTCCATAATTCATTGAACAACAAAAGTGAATACCTAATCCTTTAAATATAAATATGCTTTTAATACTGATAAATAATATTTTTGCATAAGAATGAATAATGCAATATTAAAAAATTATAATTTTTTTAAAAATACTAAATTTGTTTAAAAATTAACCTTATATTTTTCACAATATTTTTTTTAAAAATTTTATAATTTCTGCATCACAGGATGATAAAAAAGACATCTATTTTTTAAAAAAATTGTTTTGAAATATAAATATATTAAGTTTAAATTGAAAATACAAAATAACTGAAAAANCAATATTTTTTTTAAAAATTTTATAATTTCTGCATCACAGGATGATAAAAAAGACATCTATTTTTTAAAAAAATTGTTTTGAAATATAAAGTTTAAATTGAAAATACAAAATAACTGAAAAATGTATTAACAGTTTTGAAGGGCATAACATCAGTTTAATTTACTGACACTGGTGATGTATTACCACTATGCTAAAAGAATTGAACATGAATGAAATAACAGTATTCTTGAATAGTACTATAGGTAAATAAACCTGTTTATGACTAACCCAGCACTTAGTCCCTAATAGCTTAACCCAGTGTTTTCATCATAGAAAAAAAATGGGTGAGAATTTCTCACCCTTTCTCAAAAGCAGGGTGAGATTTCGAAAAGTTAAGTGAGATTTCAAAAAACTAAAAAAAACACAAAAACTCTTGAAAAAAAAAATTATTTCTTTAATAATAATAAATTTTTAACGTCTTCTATTTTTTAAAGCATTGAATATTTTTGGTGCATCATCATAGAAGCATTTGCCCACCTTACATTACATTACATCTACATTAGCACATAAAAAATTTGAACGTCTTACGTGAAGAAACCTTAACTACGGTAAACACGTGGTTGTAGAGAAATGTGTTCTGAAAGGGGTTCCGTGGTTGTGTTCTGTTGTTCGAAATGTTTCTGAACAATACTGGTAATTCGGGAAGCTAGATAACGGGGCAGATGTTGAAAATAATGAAAGACTCGGGAAGAAAAGTGAAACGGATTTTATTCTAAAGGGCGTAATTCGAAGCCTTTTCCAAAATGCGAGAAATTCGTAAATTTTGAAATTGATTTATAGAATGCGCGAATTTCTCGCGGTAATAATTTTTTAATGCGAGAAAATAAAAAAATATTCGAGATTCTCGCGCTCTAGTGAAAACACTGCTTAACCTGTATGGCAAGGTCCAACTTCAGTTATGTACTATTGAATGAGAGGACCAATTGAACTTGATTACTGATTAATCTTCCTATGTTTAATGTTTAAATTAAAGAGTCAAACAATATTAATTAAACATTATACTTTTAAAAACAAATATTCTGTAGTAGGTTTAATTATCAATATGTTATTAGTTCTATGTTTATTTTACCTCTTAAATATTGTTCAGATAAAATTGTGACATAATTTGAGTAAAAGGGTTTTGGACAAAGGGGTTTTGGACAGGACGGTTTAAACCGTGGATTAATCCATTCTGTCCTAATCCTTGCCTACCCTGGACTGCTTATTATCAGGGTTGGCAGGTTTTTGACATTTGACAGTTTAAACCATAGTTTAAACCGTCACGTCAAAAACCTCACTGACGAAAATGTCAAAAACCTATATTCATATGTGAAATTTAATTAATACATAAAATATTAATTCCAA
>NC_092214.1:75730274-75736369 GCF_043381705.1 Parasteatoda tepidariorum | reverse complement strand
TTTTGTGCAAAATTTTTCTGCACATGCATTTGAATATAAATTTCTGAGATTTTAAATCTGTTATTTTACCTTAATTTTAATTAAAAAATATTTTAAAACCTGCTGATTACCTATAGTATAATTAAATTTCAATATAATGCATGGCAACTGTTGGTAGTTTTGAAGTTTATATATTTTCTTGGCAAACTTCAGTTTTTGACATTTTTGACGGGTTTTTGACGGTTTAAACCAGTATTATACCCTTGTCATGTCAAAAACCACTTTTTGACGTCAAAAACCCAACCCTGCTTATTATAAGGGAACAAAAATAGAATAACTTTAGTCAGTTTACTAATCTTGTTGCTTTCTTACAATGGTGTGCATTGAGTACACCTCGTACAATTCATATTATTAAAAAGCTTTCTGAAAAACACTTAAAGCCTACCTTACGAGAATTAAAGATTTTAATCATTTTTCATTTTTTACTTTACTTTGGCGCTTTTTTGCAGCAATGTTTCGCCATTTTTTTAAGGAAAACAGGAAGGCTGGTGTCGACTCTTCTTGTTGTTCTATATATTCAATAGCACTTTAGATAGCTTTTAGTCTGTCTGCATGAGAGATTTTTATATACTTTGATTTTAATCATCACTGTCTTCATCGTCTTCGCCAGATTCATTTTCATTATTAACGATTTTAACAATCATTTCATCAGTGATCTCGTGTTGTCCGTCAGCTTGTTTTCCTGAGTGTTCGGAAGATAAAATTCAGAATTTTTTTTCTCGTTGGTAGTTTTAAAAATAAAAGTAATCTAAAAAAAAACTCCTTGGAATATTTTATAGCTCGGTTAAAGCGGAAACTCGAATGATCGAGACTCTACTGTACTTAGTTGTATACATAATAATATTTGACTAATTATTCATTAAATGAACCAATTGAATTCTAGGGAGAAAACTAAAGCAAATTTTTTTTTTATAAAACTTTGGTTAAAGCTCATAATTGTCTTGTAATTAAATTTTCTTATTTCTTTTAACTAAGATATATTGAAGATAAGATCCTTAATTGATAATAGTTTATTGAGTAAATTTCTTTATTTTTTTTAAATATTTATCTATATATGTCATTATAGTTTTTTCTTAATCATTCTCCATTTAATACTAACTTTTTTTAAATTGGTTTTCAAAAAATGTAAATTAATAAAATTAGCCTATATTTAATTATTTATTTTGCGTTGTAGCGTAACTACCACTACTAAAATGAAACATCAATTCACTGGTATATAAGACATGCTAGCTTGATTCAATCACGAGGTACCGAAGGTTGGCATGGTCGATAACTCCGCCCCCCACATTGGTGACCTCCGGACGTGATGTGAAAACGCAGTAACTCCCACTTCGCAATATAACTTGAAGGTAACGCCAACTTCGATGGATAGTACACATTAAACACTTGACTTGTGACTGCTAAATGCAACAACGAACGCTATGACGTGATGTTAATACACCCCTCACATTCAGCACTCAACAAAGCATTCCCGGTCTTTCACAAGTACAGCAACTAGTGTTAACAATTCATCGAATTCTATCCCTGATAAAATTCTGGTGGGGGAGTATTGTAGCGTAACTACCACTACGAAAATTAAACATCAATTCACTGGTATATAAGACATGCTAACTTGATTCAATCACGAGGTACCTTTTGATAGATGAAGGTAGGCATGGTCGATAACGCCGCCCCCAAAGCGTTTTAGTTTAAATGCTAATTTTTCAATTGTTTAGCATTAGCTAAATGAAACTTTACAAAATCTTGTTTTGTCAAACAATTTTTTAAACTGTTGATCGATAGGTTTTAAACAAAAAAAGAATTAGGATACGTCAAAGCCTTGCTAATTGATTTACTTTTAATTATTATTGTCTGTCCCTAAATAAAATTAAGTTTTCCCTGCAATTCTGTTTTAATGAAATATATTTGTTGCCTCAATCATTTTCTTTAACACAGCTGAAAAATAGTTTGTTTGTTGATTAAATTATATGTTAGGGTTCTCAAATAAACATAAAAGATAAAATAATAATTTTAAAAAAAAATGGAAGTCACACATTGTATGGAACATTGAATAGCGATGATTTTTATTTGTTCTTTCTTATGACTACTTATTTTATGTAACCCTGTACAGCTTTCTACGCCTATCTTATCTTCTTTTAATGAACTGCATTCCATTAATCATATAACCTATAATCTAACTATAAAATCTTCCATTAGTTTCTTTGTAATATTAGTGTTGACTCTAGGTTTATTTGACTCCTTGACCAGTTGGCTAATATTGTAGCACTTTCTTGTGATTTGGTAAAGTGTTTGGTAAATGAAGACCATTAGTAATCTAATAGTCTTCCATCACTTTAGCAAAGCCATTCCCTGTTTTGAAAAATGTTTTAGTGCTGTTTTGATAATTTCTACTCTCTGGTTATCCTAAAGTCAGCACTAAATACTAAATGTGCATAATTGTAATTAAAAGTATTTAAAAAAATTTTTTTTTCAAGTGTCATGGTATCTTCAGTTTTATCAATTCAATGATATTTAAAATTATTTTTGTATGTTCTAATTTTATTCTTACATGGAATGCTTACATTTTATAACTCCTTTGATGATTCGAATTTCTTCTAAGAGAAAGTTTAATATCTTTCAATCTATGGATCAATATTCAAAATAGATTCTTCAAGACTTAAGATTTACTTAATCAGCTGATATAATTTTTGCAATTAAATAAACAGTTGTATCTGCTTAGTAAATTTAATGTTTAATGCTTTAATAAAATATATAAATTAGTGAGTCACATTCGATATCCACTTTGTAAGAGAGTCTTCTAAAAGCTCAAATTCTGTCATTGCAACTCGTCTGAAATCATTAAGCTTATAGGCTGAGGAAGTTTTTCTATGAAAAAAATTTCTTAGCAAATAGTTCTTGGTTTTTTCATTGATTTTATTATTAATCTTTTATTTTTGATAAACGTTCTGAAAAAATACTTTTTTGGTCATGATTAATAATCAAATTTGCAATTTCTGTTTAAAATAAACTTTTTCTCATCTTAAATTTGAAACTTCTTTAACACTAGATATATATATATATAAAAAAAAGAAATAAATAAGAAAGTTAAATGTAGTAAACTTATTAATGTAACATGGGGAGCAGGACTGATTAAATCAGACATTTTTATTAAAAAAATTAGTTTCAATAATTTTTTTTTCTTTTCTTTTTATTTGCCAATGAAAATTCTGATAATCACTAACATCTAATATTATGCAGTGAAACCTCCCAGAAAGACCACCTCTGTGTAGCAACCTCTATTTACGACCACTTTTGGGAGGCACAGAATTTTTTCCTTAGACTTAGTGTTGATTTAAACCTTCAGGCGAGACAATCAAAACCTACCCCAGTGACCAGGCAAACCTCCTCACTAAATGTTGTTACGGTCAAATAATGAAACATAAAAAATGTAGATACAGAAAATATTAACAAAACAAATAAGTAGATTTAAATGTATTCAAAATATTTGTAGGTGATTTTTATTTAGAGAGCTCTTTTTGACACTCTCTGAAAGAGATTGGCATCATCAATGATATTAATGATTTCTTTTTTGAGCTATAAGTTAAATTTAAAAATAAAAAAAAATATTAGAGAAAAACTAAGCATCTCAAACAAACTTCTTATTTTTTAAAAGCTAATATTTATTTGTTTAAAATAGTTCCATCATTCATAATTGGTAAATTTATTTTAACTCGTAATTATATCAGTAAAAGTCATTTTTATTGAGACTAAATTTTATTCTTAGATCCAGTTTTCACGTCGCCATCACAAGTGGCATTTCTGCATCAAGAAAATGACACGGAGTAAAATTAAAATCTCTTTAATTAACCATGTACCTTTGATAACATTTTGGAGTCAATGAAGGTAACCCTTAAGACCGACCAACTCCATTAATGACCATTTTATTGTGGAACAGAGATTGGTCACTCCAGAGAGGTTTCACTGTATAACAACAATACCACAACTAAAATATATTTAATCTGTGTTGGTACAGAATAAAGAATTTTATTTATTTGGCATAATTAAGTTTATCAGATTAGGAAGTTTATTGATCTCAAAAACTAAATGATCAGGAAATTTTATTTAGATCCCCAAAAATCATAAGAAAAGACTTAATTTGTGTTTGAGGTACCCTATGAATTAAATATTGTACCCTAAAATTTTTTGCAAAAATATGAAAGAAATTTCCTTATGCTTGATTTTTATTCAATCAGGGGATGTCAAGTTTCTTCCACAGTGGAATTATAAGCGTACTAGAAATTTTTTTTTTCCGGCCCAAGTGGAAGAAATTTTTTCAAAAAGAAATGTCTAAAAGAAACCCATGTTTTAAACAGTTTATTACCGCAATCTAGTTTCAATAGTAATATTATTTTCAAGCTGTTTAATTTATAAGTGGAAACTTAAAAGCAATAATTTATTGGAAAGAGTAATGAATATATCAAGAAATTAAAATTGTAGTTCGATATTTTATGTAAATGAGTATAAAAAAATCTATTTTTATAAGCAATTGTTAAAATATCATAATTTTATTAATGTTTTTTAATTAATAAATCGCATACTTAGCATATACACTACTACAAATCCCATACTGATTCTTAAATAATATTATAAATAGATTTTATTGTTCTTAGTAAAAATATGAAAATAGTTTTTTTTTATTTTTAAAAAAGTAGATGTGAGAAACTTTTATTATTTTGGTACTGTATAAAATTGTTTGGATTAAAGCTTTTATTACAATATTTAATGCTAAACAAATTGTAGTGGTCACTTTCAGTTACTTCCAATTTGTCTATTTTTTTCGTTTTTTTTCCCCAAGTATTCAATTTATGTAAATAAAAAACATACTGAAATATATTTACCTGGCAAATGCCTTTTTATCTGTTTTGCAAAGTACCAAGTAAACTTCTAATTAAAATGTGTAACAAATAAATAAGTAAAAATCAGTTAAAATTTGAAGAAAAAGAATCCTTTTTTTTAACCATTCAGTTTTACATTTCATGGTTGATATTCTGATTTTCTAAATCAAACTATAGTTAGAATACAAAACAGAATGTATTCATAACAATCTAAATACTAAGTAGATTTATTTTCACAATAATATTAAAGGCAATCATAAATTTAATTCTAAGTTTTAAAATTTAGTATTCTTATGCTTACTAACAATGTTGTTGCTGTCAAATAATAATGTTCTTTTATTAGTGTTTAGAATCTGACAACAAAAAAAAAGGAAATTAAATACTAAGCCAAATGAACCAAACACATTAAAAGTTAAGTAAAGTAATAATTTACTTAAGTAATAAAACAGTTAATTTTATTATGCTTACTGACAGCAAATATTGTTATTATTATTTTTTTATTTTTTTTTACTGCTTAAACAAAGTGTTTGTTTCATCTATTTATCTCTTCTACCATCCCTGGTAGCAGAAACCTTGCTGCAAAACAGCAGCAGGAGCTACAGATTGTCATAGTATCTGCAGATATTTTGTTAGTACCTAATTTTTAGAATAATAGTCTTTGACTGTGCTAATGATTCAAACGAATTTGAGTTTTTAACTTATTGTCTTGGTAAATTCTGCTACTAGGCTTCTAGTATTTGACATGTATCAGTTTTTGAGAATCAGACCTTTGATAAAACCATCAAGTTAAAAACATAAAATAATTACAATTATGTATTAGTATAAACCTTTTTCCTATTCTAAATGGCTCTTTTATATCTAGTGTATCACAAAATCTTTTCCTTTATGCAGTTTTAATTATTAATTAATTCACTATTTTAATTTGGATTTTCTGTTATTGTGAGATAAACAGAATTCACAAATATTTTTAATAACACGAAATTCCTTAAGAAAATTAGAGCTCTAATTCAATAAAAATCTCCAAACAATAAAATCTAATTGTGCAATGATTTTTTTTCTTTTGTTCAAAATTGTAATTTCTACTTTTTAAAGTTATATTAATTATCTATTTATTTTTGAATATATACATATATATATATATATATATATATATATATATATATACATATACATATATATATA
>NC_092214.1:75659080-75730224 GCF_043381705.1 Parasteatoda tepidariorum | reverse complement strand
ATATACATATATATAAACATATATGTATATATATATACAGTGAAAAAACCTCCTGTTAAGGACACTCCTGCGAAACGGACGCCTATCAATATTTTTAATTTCCCTGGAATCTTCTATGAGTAAACCATTATGTACATTCTCCGCAAAGCGGACACTCACATATCCGTATGTGGACAGTCATTTTGGCCTTGAAACGTTATTTTCTATCTCTTCAAACCAGACACTACTTTTTCTAAATTTGAAAAAAAAAAAACTATTTCTTCTTTAAATTGAATGGGAGAAACATGCAACTTTTCACCGTTTTTAAAACATGTACATTTTTTGCTTTACCCATAACTAAAAATATTGTTAAGCTATTTCACTACTGAGGAATTAATTTTTCTCCTGTCACCTTGCCTTATCATTGTAAAGAAATTAAGGAAAATGATACTGCTCTCCTGAAATAATTCGGACATCGGCATCTTTTCATCTGGACCACACAGGTTATGCGACCCCTCAAGTTGAAATGACTTCTTAAATGCTCTCAATGCTTCTTCCCCATTGAAAATTTCCTTATTGTTCTTAACAATTTGAAGACTGTATTTAACACAGTTGGGGTGAAAAAGAGTACAGAAATATAAGCTTTGATGTGTTCATATAAATGAAACACTTATTCAGACACTTGATAGCTGATCAATTGTGAATGATCAACTCCATAGGTCCTCATGACTTAACTGTGAATGACTGTAAATCATGGGAGGTTTACTTTCAAGAAGGTATTAACCATGTTCCTTATCAAATGATAGGTATGTGTAAGGGGATGTAAACCTAATAATTGAAACCGACTGAGGACTGAAAGCTCCTCTTCGTTATCGTATGTCTGACTTGAGTAGCTATGCCATAGATTCTCAACCTTTTTAACGTTGTCGCCCCCTCAAGGAGCAAAAAACATTTCAACGCCCCCTTTGAGAAAAATCCAGTTATTTAGAGCACGGGGACGGAGGGAGATGTGCTGAATAATGAGAGGCAATTTTTTTTAAGCTTTAAATTTGCTTGTTTTTTTTTTTTTTCTTTAATTATTTGTACATTAACTCGATAATTTTCTCTACTTGTTACGATCAAAATAAATGCCTCAAATGAAAAAAAATACGAACATCCAAAATTTTTAACACTAAAAAGTAGTATCAACAAAACATTCAAGTAAATATGTTAGTGGGATGATTGTACTTAATGGTTCAGAACCAATTTCTTAAGGCTCGGTTCAATACTTTTAGTGAGATGAAGACACAAATTCCCTCGTTGAACGATTTCGAGTCGATTTTTCCTTTTTGTGACAAGATCCGTAACAGCACTGAATGTGAGTTCGACAAGTTAGGAGGAAGGGAAGGCCGAAGGCCATTAAAAAATTTTTTTAACGATAGTCTACTGTCCAGGATAGAGACGACTGATGTTACCTTTAAACAAAAATTCTGTGAGACGATCACTTATGCAAAGTTTGTATAATTAGAAGTTTATTAGAAGTATAATTAGAAGTTTGACCAATTCCTCGTAAATCTGAACCTCTGCTGCATCAATATTCAAAAAATGGTTCATAACCCATAAACCCATTGAGGAACTTTCAAGGAACAAAACATTTTTAAAACGGTCAGAAAAGTCCATGTGCAAAGAGTAGTAGCCATGGGCAAAGAGTAGGTGTTGACAATATTATTTTTCATCATCAGAGCGAATTTTGCCTGATTGGCTGGACTCATTCCAACCAAAATTCTGCTTCCACAAAGTGAGTTTTTTTAGAAAGGCAGAAATAACTGATTTTGTAGGAATGAAATGGAGCTCGTCGCCTTGAAGTTGTAAATTAACGCATTAAATTTTACAGATAAATCAGCCTATCTGTCTCTCAGAGCTACATCTCTGTTTCGAGGAATTCAAGCACAGAGTCGAAAAGATTTCAATACCTATTGAGACAGAAGCTTTAGGAAAACCAGCAAATCTCGGTGTATGGTAGCAAGCGATTGAATTCTTCATTGTTTTTCTTACACAACTGTCTGAATAATCAATCGTAGAGAGCATTACTGTGAATTTTGTTCACAGCAGATATGGCATATTGTAATGATTGATGCAAACGGTCGTTGAGATTTTTTCCTACTAAATGCTGTCTGTGAATCACGCAGTGAACAGCTAAAATATCTGGTACCTCCCTTTCCAAAAGGGCGATAAGCCCACGATGTCGACCCACCATTGCAGGAGCCTATCAGTGGCAATGGACATAATATTCGCAAGAGGAATGTTTTTCTCTTTAAAATAATCTTTGACTATTAAAAATAGATTTCCCTTCGATATCTATAATCAAGCTTCTTGCAAAAAGCATATCTTGAATAATTTTTCCTGCCTTTACAAACCGGACCTATGCCTGCAGTAAAGCCTACATTACCTGGCAAGGTTGATTCATCAACTTGAAGGGAAAATTCGTTTGATATCAAAAGTTTGCATAAAGAAATTTCAATGTTTTCAGCCATCTCATCATTTCCTTGCCGCACTGTATCGTTGCTTATGGGATATTTTTTTATTACATTGGATGCAGCTGAATGGTGTAAAACTTTTTCTAAAACGTCCTTGACAACCGGCAGTATTACCTCTGCTTCAACGGTACGAGCTTTCCCAGATTTAGCAATAAATTTTGATGCATTATAAGAAGCTATTAGACCATTGTCGCAGTTTTGTGATGAGGTTGCTAGTAACCTTGAAACCAAAGGTGCCTTCAGAAACGTGAAAAAAGATTTTCGTGAAAAATAACAAATCTATATTTTGTTTGTCAGGATGAGTTTTTTGCAAATGCTCCTGCTAAAGGTAAAATTTCATTACCTCATTAGATAAAACTTTGTCACAAAGTAAACACATGGGTAGTTGAGATTGAACAAATCCCAACTTCAAGTACGCTGCACTGTATTGATGACACTTCTTTTTGTTAACCGACATTGTTGGTGGCAGAAAAATACAAACGATGAAAGAAGATCAACTATTTCACAAAATTAATAAATAATTTATGATAAAGAACTAATCCGCACACGTACCTGGCCAAATAAACTGTGAGATCTAATCGAAACTGGGTGAAAAACCGTAAGGAAGCTAATCAAAACCATTATAAGAAACACGGGTCAAATCAAGCATTCATACTGAAAGCGCATGCACTTCAATTTCCACCAAATGGCTTGAATAAGTCAGAGACAAAAACTACTGACTCATGCGCTACTAACCATTGGAGATTAGGCGTCTTATAAGTTCGTTTCTATTGCAGGTGCAAATGGTGTATCGGATAATCTTTATTTATTACATTAATTAAATCTTTTTTTCTTTAATGTTAATTTTAGATTAATTTTATTTATGAAATAATTTTTAATTTAATAATTTTATTTTTAAGTTTTAGAATTAAATTTGAATGACAAAACATGCTCATCGCCCCCAACCACCCAAAACATAACCAACGCCCCCCTACCGCCCAAAACAAGTTCACCGCCCCTCAGCATACTCCCACTGCCCCCGTTGAGAACCACTAATCTATGCTAATAGGTAAATTATATTAATTTATCTGCTGCTACGTCTAGAATTATGTATTTATATCAAACTTCTTTATAAATTCTTTTTTATCTTTCTTAAAATTTAAATAAATATCCTTGTAGATAGTTATTGTAAATTATTTAATTATTTCTACATCTTTGAAAATATTTTAAAAACAATTAACAGAGTTAAACTTCCTTATTAGGGTATCCTTCCCTTAAGCGGACAATAGATGTCAACATAAATACTTCACATATGTCCCTCCCCTTATTCTCTGCATAGAACCAGCTTGATATGTTTCGTAAAAATAAAAATAATTATTTATTTTAATAATTATTAACATGCTAAATTTTCAATTAGGGTTCATGCCAGTATGGCGATAATTTTCTACAAATGTTGCTAAAATTATACGCATGGGCACCAAATCTTTTGTCTTGAAATATGTTTAAAATTTACAAAATTGTAACGAAAAATAGTTTTTTGCACCAAATTCGATGCACTTAAAAAATATTATACTTATTTTATTGTTCTACCCTTGGTATGGAATTCAAATGTGTGGTACAGTCAACCCCGCTTAAAGGAATACCATTGCTTCCAACCAAATCTATGCTGTTAAGCGGGTTATTCGATTAAAAGGGGTGTGCAATATTCAATCTTTAATTCTGAATTTTTGCAAAATTTTACTTTTTAATGGTATTTAATGCATAGTATAGCATTTTGATTAAATAAACTCAGTTTTATGATCAATAAATAATTAAAGTTAAAACTTTCTGCCTTAGTATCACAAAAAATGTCATTTAAAGTTACATAAAAATAAAGCAATGTTAGTGAAAAGTATCATGTAGAAACTAAAATATTATTTGATCCAATCTGCAAAATTCTATAATTGAAGACTGTATTTTTTATCCCGTTTTATTCGCCAATTTATCAAAATTATATATTCTCTTTTAGTTTCGACTAAAATTTTCATGACTTGTGCATATTCCTTTCAAACACATTCAGAATTTTTTTTTTTTAATCGTCGAAACTTGAGAAATTCCTAATTAATGCTCTATTTTAGTTGGGGATTTTTTTGAAATTTATTGTTTCCAAGATTCATTGTTTTGCTTTTATCGATTAATTTAAAATGTTCCTTTTCGCGCTCAACTTGCAACCAACTCAATATTATTCACTGGATTAAGCAATTATTCTACTTAAGAGAAAGACACTCTTTACACTAAGGTTTTTAAAAAAATTTCTTATCAAAGCTAATACGGCATCAAGAGGGGATCAAAAGTCTTGACCTAAAAACAAATCACTCTATCCCTTTTTTATTTACTAAATGATGTTGAGTGAAGTGAGTCAAAGTGGGGTAAAACCCCCTTCGTTTACTTTAGTGTATAATTGGCAGCAAGATTTGATAAATTTTTCAACTTCATCCCAAACACCTACTAATGAATAAGATGTCCCTATTGAAATGACCACCTATCGTATCCTTATCTTAACTGAAAAAGGGAAATTCCATTTTAGCTGGTGAAACATATCTCAAAAAAATGTTGTTTTTTTTTTTCATTTCAGTAGGTACCACTTTTTTATGCAATTAAGCGGGGCCAAAAACAACAAATAACCTTTAAAACGGGGAAGTTTAACATTAGTTTAATATAAAATGACTTGGTTCCATTAAATTTTATTCATATAAGCGGGTTATTCAATTATCCGAGGGGCGATTAAGTGGGGACGACTGTATTCAAATGGGATAACAGAGAGTGGCTGGTACAAAAAATTTTAAACATTGAAATTTCATATTTTATTCGTAAAGTGGGATAATGAGCTAATAATATCACTATAAAATTTAGTCTATCTGAATTTTGCTTCAAAGTAATCCAATTTTACTGCTTAGTTGTGTTACCAACTCTTACACTCTTTTACTTTCTCACTCAAATATAGAGGCATGTACTTTGATTAATGCAGGTAAGCTTTGCAAATTGCATTCACAAACTATAATGAATCTTAGAACTATATTTTGTTAACTATTTGATTGATATAAGATTTTGTTATTTAATTATATGATTTTCTTTATTGTTTTGCATAAGTATTATAATACCTGGCTGGGTACCCAATACAGTCTGAGTTGTAAATTAAACTTTATCCCGGTACTTGGATCCAGCCAGATAACAATAAAATTTTGCTAGGTACCCGGAACTAGCTTGGTGTAAGTGGTGTATGATACTTTTTATTGGGTATCTGGGCCCAGCAAAATTTTATGAACCAGTGCATCTCTGGTCTGGGCTGGTAGTTCAATCTGTCTAAGTTTTGAAGGATGAAATTCAGTTTTAAAAATGGGGGGTAATTAATGCTGTATAGCTGAATTCTTAAAAGTGGAAAAAAAAGTGTGATTGTTCTGTGTAAAGTACACCCAGTAACATCGTTATAGTAATTTAACTATCATAACATTAAAATGGATACTGAAAGTGTGTGGAATTTTACTTTATGTGCTGCAAAGATAACTATTTATAATATTTACAAATGCATTTTGAGTTTTCAAACTTTTGTTGATGCATGTTTCCATATTTTATAATACTTGCATGTATAAAAAATTGTTCATGCCACTTTGTGCTTTATCATGTCAATTGTTCAGATTACATTAATCTTTTTTACTAACATTTTAAGTTTTTTATTTTATTGATAAACTGAAGGTACCATTTGTTTTGTTTATTTTGCCTTTGATTTAAAAATGTTTTTTAAGTTTATAAGTAATGCCTTAGGCATATCTGGTGACAAAAAGTGTTTGAGTATTATTTTATGTGTTTATTAATGCATTTGCAATTTATTTTATGAAAAAAAAATAACATTGTCCTATAAAAATTGTACTAAAAGTATTTTAATCTTTAGAACAATAACACAATTAAAAGCTAGGCACTATTAGCAATTTTTGATTTAATAAATCTGAATTTCATGTACTAATTTGAAATCTTCATTCTTTTTGATTTCCAATTAATATTTGAGTAGTACATGTGCCAACTGAAAAGTATGAGTCTTTAGGGGTCATTCTTTAAAAAAAGGAAAAAATTCTTTTATTAAGTTCACATTTCAGAAGTTAATAGAGGCTGAAATTGGGACTGTTTTGCAACCCCTCAAGGAAGTTTCACTTTATAAAAATGATCTCACAATATAGTTCCACAGCAATTCTCGGGAAAAAATCTCTGAAACGATGTGATTTTACTGTGGCATTGTCCTAAATAGAACAACTTAAATTTGCATGTCGTGATAACGCATTAAAAATATCAGTTTTAAAAAATTTTGTGTAAAAGGCCAAAAAAATTATTCAACGATGTGAAGTTACGATGGATTCTTCATGAATTGAGCGGGTCATTGAATAACAATGTAATAACACCCTATTAAAAATATGAAAAATCATGTGAAATGATTGAATTGTTATGAATCTAACGTGTCAGAAAGCGATTACCGTATATTCCGGCGTATTAACGTGCACTTTTAATACAAAAAATAACATTGGAATGTACGGGTGCACGGTATACGCCGAATATTGAAAATATAGATTTAAAAAATTTAAATATAGAAAAATACTTTTATTTTAAGGAAATAACATACCTTTACCTATATACTTTATTGATTTTCGTTATTACGTAAATAGTTCATTATATTCGTCTTCTGTTATTTCTTCAGGCACATCATCACAATCGGTTTCATCTTCATTATCTGTGTTACCCTCATCCATAAATAAACAGTCATCTTCTGATCCGTCCAGATTATTTGAAATGCTACATTTTTTTTAATGATTTTCTAACCATCTCAGGCTTAGTTTCATCCCATGCTTTTAATATCCATTCGCACACTGTTTCCAAACTTGCATGGCGCATATGTCCTCCTTTTGTAAAGGTTTTCTCGCCCTCCAACATCCAAGTGTTCCACTGTTTTTTTAAATTGGCTTTAAATGGTTTGTTTAAGCAGACATCCAATGGCTGAAGAAATGGTGTCAATCCGCCCGGAATAACTGCCATATCGGTGTTACATTTTTTCAAAAAATTTATTATCTGTAAGGTGGGACCAAGACATGTCCCACACTAAAAGGCTTTCTGGTTTTCTATAGATACTAGACGAGATATTGCACATGTACAATCCAAATTTTCGTGCGTGTTATACGAAGAGTATATCTTAAAATTTAAAATAAGTTATTAGAAATTACGGGTGCGCGTCATGCGCCGGAATATACGGTACTCAAAATCAAAATTTGCCTGTCTTAATGATATCCTATTATAAATATCAAAATTTAGAAAACTATGTGAAAAAAGATAAAAAATGATAAACAACTTCAAAAGTAATAATATTTTATAAAAAATGTCAGAATTTGAAAAACCATATGTAAAGAGCAGAAAAAATTACTTAACTATGATCAAAGGAACTGAAATTATGATAGGATCATCACTAAATCTTAAACACGAAATTCTGCAAGAATATCCTACTTTAAGGTGCAATGTTTAATTAATTGGCATAAAAGAGTAGAAAAGCCTCATGCAAGTTATTTAAAAGTATATGTAACAGAGGGGATAAATTAAATCCCACATTTTTGACATGAACTGCTATAATTTTTAAAAATATATCACATTTCAAAGTAAAATAAATTATCATAAGAGATTTAAAATTGCAAACACATTTTATTTAGTCCAAATAATGCATCATAACAGAGAGCACATGAAATGTAACAAATTTGACAAATAGTTAAGAGGAAATATCACTGTCAAAAGTGATACTCGTTTGTTTAAAGTTAGAGTTCACAGCACTACTATAAAATCTGACATATGAGACATCTTTTATTGAAGAAATAATTATTTGAGAAAGTGTGAAGTGAGTGTATTGAGTGAAGATTATTAAGTTCTCACTAAAGTTTACTTGTAAAACACACTTAATAGGATTCTGCCTAAGCTGCTTAAAATAAATACTCAGATTATGTTGATTTTTCCTAGCAGTGTAATATAAATTTTTCTAATTGGTCCTCAAACTGATCAATTACATCGGACACTGTGCCTCAATTAAAAAATCGCACATTCTTTGCTACTGTTATTTTTGTTCCACTGATACCACTTTACAGGCTCTTGTAACTAATGATAAAAAATTGTTTTTACAAACTGCTTAAAAAGAAAAATTCTTAAGTTTTTCACTCATATTTTTCATACAATCACTTGAGCAATTACCACAAGTGGCTATATTTAGTAATTCTATGTCAAGTAAATCAACTGTAATATCAGGCAAACAACTGTGTGATTTTAATTGTAAATTCACATTTTCATAAATAGCACATACTACATGCACATGTGGTGTTTTATCTACGCATAAAATAAGGATAGGTCGTAGTACAGCAAACTTAGATTTGGCAATTTTTATGTTTGGATGCAACTGCTTTAACAAGAATAAAATTCTCAGAAAATCCTTGTGAATTTTATTTTTAATCCCTTAATGTTAATTTTACTTCTTGCATATTTTGTTATCTCAGGAATTTTTTTAAGGAAATTGAAGAAAAAAAAAATTAACAACTATTTATTTTATTGAATAATAGTGGAAAAATTTTGAATTGTAAGATATAAAAATGTAAACATCATTTAAAAAAATTTAATTTGATATGGCAAAATACAAAATTTGAATGAAATCTGTCTTATAGTTCCTTTAAAATTGAATTTTGAAAAAGTAAGTTATTTAAACTTGATATGAATTGATGATAAATTCAGAAGCCATATATTTCTATAATTATTTGTTGCATATTTGTTCCGCAATTGTTGTAATAAAATATTTTTGGGTGGAGTTCCTCTATTATTGATTCCTGACTTTCACCTGGTTTGAAATGTAGTAAAATACCGTATATTTCGAAATATATCCCGAGAAGTTTTAGAAAAGTTTTGAAAAAAGTTTGGTGGTCATCTTATAATGGGATAAAATAACTTTAAAAAATTCCAGCAAAAATACTTCTCTTTTTGTCAATTGTAAATATAGTGAAATGTGTATACAAAACATAAAAATACATAAAATAGTAGTTGAAAAGGAATGCCTTTATATAAAAATTGAAAAAAGAAACACATGAAGAAAATATTGTTAAAAGAATACTGCTTTTTAATCTTCTAATTATGAATTTAGAAGGTCTATGCTTCTTTTACCCACTGTACAACTGTTATTAGATCTACCTTATCAAAAGAGAGAGGGCACATTTTTATTTCCAAGTGTAGCATGCCTTATTTTGTTACATCGGCTTATATGAGAGTTTTAAATTAGGGGTGAATTTCCAAATTAAAATCGTACACTCCTGCTTATACATGGATGGGCTTATATTTGGAAATGTCCGACAATCATTCATAGATTTTTTTAAATGGTAAATTGAGGGATCATCCACTAAGTTAATTAATTTTGTTGAAAAATGTTAAGCAGCATATTCGAATTCCCTACTTTAAAATATGATTACAGAAATCTGGAACTTCATTACAAATTTTAATTAAATATTGATTTTAGGAAATAATAACTAATTGATGCTGCTTATTTTTTTAATCCATCAGTACTAAAAAAAATTTCTATATGTTGATTTCAAACTATTATAAATGTAGTTCAGTTCTCCATTAATAAATTATATTGGTAACTGTTATTTTTCTGTTCTGAGAAAAGTAATTATGAAATTTAAAAAATACCATACCCTATGGTTCTTTTGCAATAAAATGTCCTTTTTTCACTTAAATAGAGCAAACTTTTTTAAATTACACTTTTGCTGTTTTTGAAAGTAGTCTGTTATATGTATATTGTTTAAAAAATATCCTGCCTATTTATTTATTTATTATTTTTTTTATGTTGATTTGTTTTCCTCCGCCCACTATGAAGCTAAGACCCATTTGCTGTTAAAATTTAATTTTTTTTTCCCCTAAGAAAATCTTTTCAAGTGTTATACATTTTTGTGTACTTTGAAAAAGTAAGCTTCCATTGTGAAAAAGCCATTTGATATAAAATTTCTAAGAAATTTTTAGAGCCATAATTTTAATTAAAATCAAGTTCGAGCTAATGTTAAGGTTGTTGTGGCCAGTTCCTTGATTCTCTAAACCCCTGCGGCAGAATTTTTTTGTGCTTTCTGCGACAAACTTCTCCAGCACTAATATCTTTCTGCAAGATACTTTTAATAATAACTAATATTCATGTTATTAATTAAATTTAAAGTAGCAGAAATGTTTCATTTACAAGAGAAAAGAAAAAAAACTATTTGGATATAATAAAATTGTATGTATTTTTTTAAAAAATGAATATGTAATATTTTTTTATTCCAATTTCATGGGTGATATTATCACATTTTGCAAGAGGAAAACACACTAATTATTTCTTTTTGTCGCATTTCGTAATTCTTCATCACATAAAAAAATAATTAAAAATCGTAAAATCTGTAAAAGAAAACGAAAATATTTTCATTTTTATTTTTCCCGAATAAGAATTAAAAAATCAAGCATTACTTCCCCTCTGATGCGTGCAAAATGCGTCTTTTGAATATAATTGTGAATGTGTGTTTCAGACATTTCTACAGAGAAGAAGTTTTTTGCTTCAATATTCTTTATTTTTCTCAAATGAGATTGGAAAAATTACGAACATTTCTTTCCCCTTCGATGTGCGAAAAAGAGATCTTTTAAAAATAATTTTATTGGGAAAAAATGTAGAACATTTTTGTAGAAAAGAAATCTAAATTTTTTTACTTTCTGCAACAATTCTTTCTGCAAGAACTCTGTAACATTCTGCGACAATGTTGCCGTGATTCTGCCATGGGGCTCTAAACTAACTTTTCCACTATTTTGCACATCTGCACATTCATTTATGTTTGACCAACAGGGGTCATTATATCGAGCCTTAACTGGGTATTTATTGAAAACTTCATGGTAGTATAAATTGTTAATGTTACAGATCATTTCACTTTGCTCCTGATTACTAGTAAATAAATCACTTTCTAATTCCCACTTCTATATTAGAAAAAATAAATTTTAATTGCGGAAAATTTCTTTTAAAAATAATCTTCACATGAGGGCTCTTTCATTAACACTTTCACCTCATCAATGCTTTTTAAGTCTATTTAGTTTTAAGGTGGAATATTTTTTATTAAATTTTTAATTTAATTTAATTGTTGAATTCACATCCTATGTAATGAAACTTTCAACATTTCATTTCATGTAATCGTAAAATATCTTCCCTCAAACTTGTTGATTCTAATAATAGATTATGTGTGATAGGTGGAGCTTTCTTCATTGTGTACATTTCAGTCAATCCTCAAACTAGGTAGGCAGGAAAGAAGTTCATCCGATTCTATTTAAATTTGGCGTATCTATTCCTCTAGCAATCATGTGTTGAGTAGAAAAATCCTTTTCCCTGCATAGGGCAAACCAGGTTTAATTAGAGTTTGAGGCTGCCTGAAAATAACAGTTTGTGCTTAACATTGCTACATCATAAAATGTAAAATTATGTCTTGTCTATTTTTCAGAGACAACTTGAACTTCTGGGCAAGTTTCTTTTTACCTTATGTATATTTCTTGCTCTTTCTTCTCACCCTCTCTATGTTTCTAAACAAATGTCGGTTTTTGAAATTAAAAAAAAAAAAACTATGCAATGTTGGTTTATTAGAAATTGACACAGTTTTGTTCTAAATTAATACCTGGGAACAAAATATTTTAACTTCCCCTTTACACACAGAACACTTAGATTTGATAGCAAAAACACCTGCTTGTTGCAGTTCCAAAAATAAATTTTATGTAATAAACTGAACTATATTTTTATATTTTAAGGTTTATGTTTTTTTTTTTTTTTGTGCTTTGTTGTCACCAGATATGGCATTTCTTCGTTATTTAAAAAAAAAATTGTATGTATTTTTTTCCAAGAGTGGTAGCTTTTCTTTAAGTTATGTTTCTATTTGTTTCAATAACAAGTTTCGTTTCTAGTAGGGAACAACAATACACAGTTTGACATGCCTCCAGACAAGAAACAGTTATCTACAGAAACACAGTGTAAGACAAGTACGTGAATACTGGCACTTTAACCCACTATAATTTAGAAAAAAGATTTGCTGTCCACCACTCATGCAATTATGTTCAGATATAAGGAAAAAAATAGCATGTTTTCAATTTATGTTGCTGAACAAAAGCTTTTAGTTTTATTTTTCTGAACCCAATTGTTATGTATACTTATATTCTGTTCGATTAGAGGGAAGAAGTATTTTTTAATGTTTAAGTAGCACACATTTTGCTGTAAAAAATTAGAAATTATGCACTTATTTTTAGAATTAAAGCAAAAGGTTTAAATTATGTCTTTTACTTATTTTTTGGAAAGATCAAGATATTTACGTTTAATCTATTACTTATGTAAGAACTTGCTCATGCTGCTGAATATGTTGGGTTCATTCTAGGTGTAGTTTGTGGGGTGCACCGCATGCCCTTTGATCTCGATTACTTACTCCTAAATATAGTGAACTCTCGCTACAATAGTATTTCATGTTTCAAATGAACTTGTATTGAATTAATGTTATCCGCCGCACAATATTCTGATATTCTCTAAAGCAATAAATACCTGTAAAAATTTTTTTTTAAAAATCCAATGTTATTTTCTCCCTTCATTATGATACAATGGTTTTCAAATACTGAAAAATATTCTTATTTTATAATCTTCTGCTATTTCTTATGTCTTTTCTAACAGAAGACTTGCTTTTGATTTTGTACTTATTCCTTTTCACTAATGTAAGAATTGCTATTGTTCAGATTTAATGCACCTTCCTTATATTCTTATGACTACAAAAAGTGCTGCCCTTTCAGAAAAATTTCTATTTCTGAAAGTTACAGATGTAACATTCCAATCTGATTTTTATTTTCCTCTCATGTTAAAACCTGATCTGTCAGGAATGACCACACACATCATGTAACAAATCAAATGCTTTTATACTTCAGGCAGATGGAGTTGGAGAATTTAATGAAAACTTTTCAAATTTAAAGTCTGAAGCTTGTTTGATTTTTAAACAAAGTACCTGATATTCGTTATTTTCACAATTTTATTTTACCTTAAGATGTCAGGACAAAAACCTACGATTTATAAAAATACATATTAATTCTAGGAATAAACTGGATACCAGCCCTACTATAGGTCAGATTTTCATTACCTAGTTATTACTCAGACCCGGTCAATTTTACAGGGTATCTAGTGCCATGTAACACAGATTTATGTTCGACACACTTATTTAAATTTACGGTAACCTTAAAACTATTTATAAATATTGTAGTTTTATAAATCCTTGTTTTTCATTGCTTTCTTAAAAATCAAGCTGAAATAACTGGTGTATGGACAACATATTTTACTCTTGAGCAGTACTTAAACTGAATTATTTTAACTAAATTAATATGAATATTAAATAAATACAAAATTAAAAATAAAGAATTGCATTTGTATTATTTAAAGTTGATCATAATGAATAAAATTCAAACATAATTACAGAAAAGTATACTGTTTGTGTATTACTTCAATACTAAATTTGTGTTCAGCAAATTATTAAATGTAATTCTGTTTTTATTATTTCTGTTTGCTGGCTTAACATTTTATAGAAGTATGATTAACTGTTGTAAACTAAATACAAATATTTTCTTTGAAATGACTTTAATTTTTCTAATACTATCACTAATTTAAATATCATTAAAGATGAGTTTCTTGGTTAATAAAAGTGTATGTTAATACCAAACCAATTGTTTTAACAAAAATTGATTAAAAATTTTTTTTTGTATTTTTTATTTTAGAAACAGAACACAATACTTCTTACAAAACATAACAAAAAAACTGATTTGAAAATATTTTTTTACATTTTTATTGCATTTATATTGAAAATAGGCACATATGAACAAAATAGGCCATCGGTAACTTTAAACAAAATTTTAGTAGAAAGTATGTTTCTTACTTATTAGCTCAGTTAATTCAATTTCTAACCAGTCTGGTTAACCTTATCTTACAGTTGGGAATTTTTGTGGCTTTTTTTTCTCTGAAATATGAATCTGTGTATATGGATTTCATCTTAGTTTAATATGTCAGGTTTCTTTGATTTGAAAATCACATGTCACGTTAACTTTAATGTCTTTAATGCTTAATTATTTGTTATTTTCATTTTATTACTGTAGAAGTGTTTAGTTTCTATCATTGCCCTTTAACTTATTATGTGTAAATTTATTGCTAATAGGCTAAATTTAATCACATTCACTTATATTCTCTTAGAATAGCAAATCCCTTATCAGAGTTCATATTAACAGAACTTCCAAAGTAGACATTGTGGTTTCCTTTAAGAAGATTTAAGATTCATTACTTCACCTAGTTGTTTTTTTTTTTTTTTTAACTATTTGTTTTGACCTGATTTTTCCACATTGTTGTGGTATACATTTTATCTTGCTTCTGTGCTTCATACTTGACTGCATTGAATACTGTTTACATTCTGTTTCTTTGCAAATGTGAATAAAGTTAATTTTTCAGTTGCCTTATACTACAAGTTTGATTGTTTTACTTTCAAATGTTTTCATTATAAAAAATTCATATTTCTAATAGATAGTGGTATAATTAATATTTAAATATATATTGTGATTAAAAAATTACATGAGGTGTTTGCACTCTTGTCTGATAATCCTTGCTAATTGGATCTAACTTCAACTCAGTTTACTATACGGATTTTACTATCATTACTATTAAACAGATTTTACTATCATATATACTTTACTTACAAAATTGCAATCGTACATTATGATTTACCTACATACTTAATATCCAAATTATAGTTTTGACAATTTACTCTGCTATTAATGTTGAACCATTCAATACAATATGCTGTCTAACCTATGAAATTATATTTATTACTGCTATCTACATGATAATTAGACTATTACTATCTAAGACATTCATTTTCACTCACAATTTTTTTCTGAAATTCTTTTAAAGTGCTTAAAAGGTAAAACAAAATTATTAAAACAAGATTCGATTGGATGATCCTATTTTTAGAGAAACTCCCTGATTTTTGTAGCATCTCCTAACTCTTGAAAAAAAAATTATATACGATGGTTGTCCATAAAATAAGGTTCCCGAGGAGCTGCGGACACTAGGCGCTGTTAAGCGGGATTTGGCGAGACTGATGTGTAGCTTGGCTCCCTTTCACCCAGTTCCCGTCCCGGCGAGCGGACATGATGGAGCTTCCATTTGTATTTCACGCCAGGTGCGAATTACACTGTGATTTGTTTTGTGTGTGCGAAAAACGTTCCTCCGGTGGACATTCATTCCCAATTGTGTGAAGTGTACGGAGATGAGTGTATGAGTGTGCAACATAATGGTGCAGAGAATTCAAAGACGGACGTCCATGACTAACAATGGTCTGGCCGGCCATCGTTTTTGGACGAAACAATTGCGAAAGTGGAAGAAGCAATGCTGATTGATCGAAGGGTGACGGTTCGGGACCTCAGCGAGATGATCCCTGATGTCAGCAAGTCCTGCATTCACAACATTTTGAGAAACCGCATAGGATATGCCTAGGTTTGTGTAAGTGGGTCCCGAAAATGCTGACGGATGACAACAAACGGTAACGTGTGGAAGCAGCCCGCGAATTTCTTCATGCCTACGAAACCGATAGCGAGGAATTTTTTGACTCTGTCGTCACTAGAGACGATACCAGGGTCCACTACATGACACCAGAAACAAAAGAACAATCCCGTCAGTGGAAACATCCAGGCTCGCCGAAGAAGTTAAAGCAAATTCTGTCTGCTGGCAAAGTGATGGCGAGTGTCTTTTGGGACAGGGAAGGGCTGTTGTTGTGCGAATTCCTGCCTATCGGCACAACAATTAATGCGGATTGCTACTGTCAGACGTTGAAGAACCTTCGCCGCTCGATTCAAAGCGAGAGGAGAGGCATGCTCGCAAATAGAGTGCGTCTCCATCAGTACAACGCTAGTCCGCACACCACCCGCATGGGTGCAAATCTTCCGTCCTCAGGACGGATTTCCGTCTTTCGAAAATGTCCGCGGACGGAAGTAAGACGGAAACAAGACTGACTCGAAGACGGAAATCGGAAATTTTTTTTTCTGTCCTTAAAAATATTTTTTAGGTCTACATTATTGGTCTACTTTCTTATGTCCTGTTGTTATTTTATCAAAAGACAGATGAATAAATATTTTTTGTACAGTATTTAAACTTGATGTATTATGATAAAGCTTTCTTTGATAGTTTGCATATGTCGAGGGGGTATTGTGTATGTTAGGTATTTCAGTCAAAAAATTTTCTGTCTTGGCATTTTTTCCAACTTGCACCCATGACCGCCCGTGTCACAACTGATCTCATCAACAGATTGGATGGAATACTGTCACACACACCCCTTACAGCCCAGACTTGACCCCCAGTGATTACCATCTCTTCCCTGAATTGAAGAAACGCTTGGGGAGGGACGCATTTCACAACTGAAGAAGAGCTGAAAGAAGAGGTTTTAAGCTATCTTCGCAGAGCAACGGCAGAGTTCTACGACTCAGGCATAAAGAAGATGGTACACCGCATGCAAAAATGCATTGATCTAAACGGCGATTATGCCACAAAAATAGAGGGTAGTCTAAGCTTTCCAAACATGTATTATTCAATGCCAGTAAACATGTTTTTCTTTGTGAAAATTCGTTGGGAACTTCATTTTATGGACAACCCTCGTGTTTATATGTATGAATCCCCTTTTTCAAAAATCAAAAAATTCTTTGAAAAGAACTTTTTACATTAAAAAATTACAAGTAGAAAAAAATATCTTTCATAAAAGAATGATTAATTTTCTGAAAATTTTTCTGTATAATTATTTATTGGCTTTTCAATAAATTAAATTTGTCAGCAATTTCTATATCATCTCTAGTTTGTTAGGAATTTAAAATTCTCTTATAGTCACTACTTATTTTCTTGAAATTAAAGTAGTAACTAAAAGAAATCTCTGATTATTTGAAACATAATTCGATTAAATAACACATTATTACATATTTAAATTTCCTTTCCCTTTTTTTTATTTTTTTTTATTCATTTCTAAAATTATTAAAGCTGCATCAAAAAATCAACACTCATTTCTGTTCTCTAAATTTAAGTGAACTTGACTGTAGTAAAATTTTACATGAAAAATAAAATTTATTTAAAATTTTAGTACTAAATAGCTCAGAGCAATGAGCCAATTATTGCAGCCAATAATAAAATGAGAAACCCAATGACTTTTTAAACTCTTAGCACCAAAATTATTTCTAAATACCACAAGTTTACTTTCGCTGCAATATAAATAGGTTTTCCATTAATTTATTGTATAGAAGTATGGTGCATGGTTAAGGTATTCATGTTTATCAATATGTTTTGTTTTTTTTTAAAGGAGAGAGAGAGACAACTGACTTTTTAAAAAAGTTCAATTTTCTCTGAGAGTTTACTTACTAGATAGTAAATATGCTAAAATAATGTTTCAAATTATAAGAGATATCCTGAAACATTGACCAGCGCAATATTCTTGGTTGTGGTGAAATATATTGTCCTATTTCAAGCCTGCAAAAGAGTTGTCAATCACAAAAAAAAGTCAAGACAATGATCAGATTAAATGTTTCAAGCAGTAATGTAAATGTTCAAATGTTGCAGCAAATTGACACATTTAATTTTGTTGTCTTTGCAACTGTGGACATTCCAGAAGTGCAAAACATTTAGAATACAACTTAGAATTCAATAACTTTCAGGTGCCAGGAAAGCTACTTAAAGCATAAATTTAATTATAATATGCATTAAAAAAAGATTTATACTGCTATAAAGTCAAAATGAAACTTCAGTTCTATTTTTAGTATTCTGTATTATATCAATTCTGTATTACCTCTTGTAAAACCAATTGTCATATAGTAACAGGAAAATGTGGCAACATGTAAAAATTTGCTTTTTTTGGAGCTATATATTATATATATCCATGTGATTTATATAATTTAAAGGATGCTATTTATCTTAATGTTTTGGTTTGTTTTTGCATCAATAAAACCAACTTTTGTTCAAGTAATTAACAAATCCTTCATACTATTCATTTCACCTAATTTATAAATTTAATCAAGACACTACTATGTGTTTATTTTACATAAAAATATATATATGTTTTAAAAAGAAAAGCTCATTTACGCTTTGATAATATTAAAATATCTTGGATACCATATCTTCCCACCGTCATGTCATCCTGAATAGTGTTATGAAGTGCTTTGTAATAGTGTCTCAATAATAAAAGATACATAAGGTAGGTAGTCCCAAAATTGTTGTAAGAACTGTAAAGCATGCTTGCTCCATGTCAAATATACTCTAATAACAAGATTTTTGTAACTGTTGAAATTAAATACACCTTATTTTATAGTAAAAAACTTTGAGCTTGAATTCAAAAGTGATTTTGATTCTACTATTAAGGTATATTTAAGGATGGAATTAAAAAAAAAAATTATATTTCCTTTTTTCTATCTTTATAGTTTTACTGAGTTGAGAAATATTTCTTAATTTAAATTACTTTTATCATATTATATTTAATGTACTAAGCATTTTTGTTACTAGTTGTTATATCCTATAAATTTTTCTGTAAAGTAAGTTTTTGATAGTTACATATATAAACTTATCCTAAAAGAAAATTTCTTTACTTAATTATTTAACTTTATCTATAACTTAATATACATAAAACAAGTCACTATAAAATATTTTTTTACGATTTTATTTGTATAGTGGAAACAGATATATTTTTCTCGTTCTATCAATATTGGGCATAATTCATGGGAAATTCTTCAGTATAAAGTGTTATGAAATGTAATATGCAATACATTTTTTTATATTATAGGAAATTGTATTGAAATACATTGTTAATAATTACTATCTCTATTATTTAATGTTAGCAAGAGGCTGCTGCCAGCAGTGTGCTCAATACACCTCTCTTCAAATAGACTTTCCTATTATATTGATGTTAATTTATTGATGTTCTAATCATATATATATAGTAAAAAGAGAAATAGGGGCAAAATTTATCAGTAAGAAACAAAGCCAAAATAAAAATAATAAACTTCATTTTCTCTCAAGGGGTGAAGTAGACTTTGTAAAATAGCAATTGCCTAACACATAGAGTCTCAACAACTTAACTAGACTTATAATTTTTCTTTTTTATTGAAATATGGCATAAGACAATATTTTGACAATGAACTGTATAGCTTCATCTATAAATTCGGTTAAAAAAAAACGATTTGTAGTTAGTAAATAATTAAATCAGTGTAGCATGTTTTTTTCTCTCTTACATATATAAGTATTTTTAATACTTTATTTTCAAATCGATTACACTGTTTTCTTCCTTACATTGGTTAAATTTCTTTCTCAACTTTCTTTTTAATTTATTAACAGTGGGTCTGTTCCAAGACATCGTTTTTGGAGCCACTCCAAATTTCTTCCACTTTTGAAAAGTTTACCGTTAATGATTGTTAGTCATTTAGTGTTGAATTTTTGATTGATACAATTCATAATTTTCTCATGTCATTATTCTTTAATACAAATTTTTTATCAATATTTTAAAGATATCTTTCAGAAACCTGCAAAAAACAAGTTAAAATCTTAAAGAATAATAAAATACAACTCAACAATTTTTACAAACTTAGAAAACATTCTTACTGAATATGGTTTGATTGTTTTATATGAATTTTTATTTCGATAATAAAGTATGCCAAAAAATATTGTCAGTGCAACGTTGAAAACATTTTGCATTAAAATAAAGTTTGTTTTCAAAACATTTGAATTCCTCATAAAATTGTCTATTTATAACAAAAAGAAAAGGAAAGAATATCTCCACTCTTTTCTTAAGATGAAAACCAATTAAATGTTTGTTTTTGAACAGCATCATCAGAGCCGTTTTAAGCGGACTCCAAAAACTCTGTGCCAGAGAACTGACCCATTGATTAAATTATTATCTTTAACTGAAATAAATTTTCTTATCTTATAAATAATAAGTCAATTATTTACTTTAGCATAGTAAAGATAGAAACAGGTAAAGAGCAAGAGCGATATAAGCAGCAGCAGAGTTCATTCCAAACAGAATGAAGACGCATGGTTGCTGTTTGTACTTTGGTTAAAATATTTTTACCGCTTTCGAGCTCTAATATGTGTGTTTGCTTATATATATTCGTAAAAAGTAATGTTTACCATCATAAAGGAATACATCCTGAAAAGAACCATTATGTTTTAACATAAAAAAAAAATTTCTATGATCATGTTGAAGTTATATTAGCACACATTGAAATAGAAATCTGGATTGTGTTCCTCTGTCAAAATTTGATTTGTTAGGGCTAAATATTTTTTCTTAAATAGAATTTAATAAACTATGATGACTAAAAGTGGTTGGAATTTTAAGCAATTAGTAATTTTAAAAAAATACTATATGGCACTATTAGCACTAAACTATAAAAATTGAAACTTATGGAGTAAAAAGCCAATTACTGAATCAAAAGGTTCATGTTTTTATTAGATATTTACAATTAGCAAAAATTTATGTTTTTTGATAATTTCGTAACTTGTGTTTACTTATGATAGGTTTTTGACAGTGTGATAAAAGCAAATATCAAATTCAACCCTTATATTTTCATAAGTTTTAATTTCAAAAGTAAGATTTGCACGAATACATAGTCTGCCCTTCAATCTTTGATAACGAAGTGTAATATAATAGATTTTACTGAGTATTATTTTGATAATTGGGCAGAAGTAGAGACTCCATATTCTTCATGTGTCTTCATTTATAATTTCAAAACTAATAGTATTTAACAAACATTCAGTCATCTCCATGAAAAGTGAAACCTTGTTAAAATTAAGATACATGGGTCCAAAAGTAATGTCACCGACTAGATTTGAAAATATCTATTGTTCCAATCTGTACTACACGTTGTTGTTGACCAGTGTTTTCACTACAGCGCGAGAATCTTGCATATTGTTTTCTTTTCTCGCATTAAAAAATTATTACCACTAGAAATTCGCGCATTCTATAAAATCTATTTCAAAATTCTCACATTTCGAAAAAAACTTTGAATTGCGCCATTTAGAATTAAATTCGTTTCACTTTTCTTCCTGGATCTTTCATTATTTTCAACATCTGCCCCGTTATCTAGCTTCCCTATTTACCAGCATTGTTCAGAACCTTTTCGAACAACAGAACTCAACCACGGAATCCCTTTCAGAACGCATTTCTCTGTAACCACGTGTTTACCATAGGTAAGGTTTCTTCATGTGAGACGTTCAAAATTTTTATGTGCTAATGTAAGATGGACAAATACCTTGTAAAGGCAAAATCTTCTATGATGATGCACCAAAAATATTCAATGCTTTAAAAAATAGAAGACGTTAAAAAATGTATTATAATTAACGAAATGATTTTTTTAAGAGTTTTTGTGTTTTTTTAGTTTTTAGAAATCTCACTTAACTTTTTGAAATCTCACCCTGTTTTTGAGAAAGGGTGAGAAATTCTCACCCATTTTTTTTNGCAGGGGGTGCGATTGTTCTTGTTTTCCAGTGGCGCCATCTATAGCCAAGAATTCAACTTCTGCCATACGTCGCATCCGTTTATAGGGCGGACCCGTTCATACATCCACAGATCGTAATTTCGACCTGAATCAGAAAACAATCGATCTCCAATCCAGTACCCCCAGAAGTATTGATTTGTTATGGGAACACGGAGGACTTTTGCGACTCAACAGATTTAACGTGCATCAGTCACTTTACAACACGGGGAGTCTTCGGCAGGCAGGGTTCGAACTCTCGGATATGGGCCCAGCGCCCTACCGACTAGGCTATCCCGGCCCCGTACAACACATTAAAAAGTCTTAATCTCCATGTGCATTTGTAAATAGCTTCCAGTGAGATCTCCAGGCATCAAATGCTTCACAATCAACCTTTTTCTAGAACGTTCTTTAGAATTTAAGTACAAACCTTCTGTCTTTTTCATTAGTCCTAAAATTATATTCTTTCATCAGAGTTTTCAAGTGTTATAACAAGAAATCTGTGGGAACCGTGTCAGAACTTTTAGGCTGCTGGAGAACCATTGACATCTTTAAATCGGTAAGAAAGCAGGAAACAAAGAAGGCAGAGTGACGAGGTCTGTTGTAATAGTGAAGTTTTACAATTACCTATGATGTCTGACTGAGACTTTTTTATTATCTGTTCCATTAAACGCCCAAACCATAGTCTGAGTTTTAAAAAAAATCTAGTTGCACATGTTGCATTTTCATTGGTGAAGATTTTTGATCTCCTTCACATCTTTGTCTCCTACCTATGTGTATAAGCTTCACAATGAAACCAGTGACATTACTTTTTGGACTCACCCTGTGTACTAAATTAAATAAAGCTTAAGAATTTTAGATTTGAGTTATCATTGTTGTAAGTGAATTTAGATAGATTCATGTTAAGAAGTATTAAACAAACTGATGGTGTTCAACTGTTCTGCTTATAATTTACTTGATTATAAATTTGTTTTTGTTTTATTTTTCCAGTACAAATGTTTCTAGAAGAAGCAAAGAAGGATTTTGAAGAAAAGTGGAACAATCCAAGTAAAGTAAGTAACCAATATAATACTTCAAATTAATGTTAAATTTTTTGTTTTTGTTTGTGAGCATTGAATAATCTCTTTCCTTCTTAATTTTTTTAAAACCCAATTACCCATTTTCTTTATGCGTAAAAGAGGAAAATTGGCTCTTAACAAGTTTTTTTTTTTAATCTATTGCTGCAGTGCTTTAATAATTCCTTTATATTTGCTATTTGGCTATAATGATCAAACAATTTCTGTCCATATATATTTCATGTAAATCGATTAATATACATTGACTCTAATATTTTTACTTTTATCATGCGTTTTTATTCAACACATATGATGATTCAAAAAACTAGAAGTGCATGTGTGTAAGGTAAAAAAAAAATGAATTCAGCATGATTATTGATATTTAGAGATATTATTGATGATATTTAAAGATCGTAAAAGTCCTGACATTCCTGAGAAGTAAAAGTCTTTAGTCAATATAGCAATGTGTTGTAGTTTTAGTCAATATAGCAAGAATTTTACACTAGTGTAAGGTTCTACTATTTCTCTATAATGTGCTGATTTATAATTGTTGGATGAAAGTGACATCTGATTACTCATTTGAAGAAAATGCATGCCAAATCATGCATGATCAACCACATATCCTTTAACTCCTGTATACTTATTTAATTTATGTATAAATTACAATATATGAGTTACCCATGCCTGCCAACTGTCATAATCTTTCAAGATTGATTCTGGTGTTAGACGAGGTTGTGTACTTTCTCCAACAATCTTTTTATTTCTATCGACTGGATTATGAAAAGAGTATCAGAGAATAAACGGGGTGAAGATGGAACCTTGCTGAATAATCTAATCTTGATTTTGCAGATGACTTATACTTAGGGCTGCAAGTTTGTCGCGGGAAAAAAGACTCCAAATTCGCGGAAAAATCGCGGGAAATTTTGAAAATTACACAAATTCTAAACATAAAAAAAATTTATTATATAAATGATGCAAAAGACAGAAATTGCACAAATAATAAAAAAGGCTTAAAAATACACAACAAAAGTATTTCTTTGAATTTCAAGCAATATTAATACTTTTATTTAAATGAACAAAATTTTGGTACAGCGTATTGTAAATTCGCGGATTTTAGGGAAAAAGATGACAATTTCGCGGAAATTCGCTCCGCGACAAACCTGCAGCCCTACTTATACTTACTGGCCAACACCCTTCAAGACATGCAAACAAACACGTACATTTTAAATGTAGAGACAAAGAAAATGGGGCTTATTATCAACCAAAATAAAACTGAAGTTTTGAAAATTTATCCTAAACAAATGTCAGATTCTTAGAAAACAATAAACTAGATGAGGTAAGCTGTTTTATGTATCTTGGAAGTATAATTAACAACAAAGGAACAGCTGTTGGAAAAACAATTCAACAAAAATTAGAATTTTCAATACTAATGCTAAATCTGTCCTACTATATGGATCAGAAACATGGCACTGTAATAAAAATAACATGAAAAAAAATTCATTAACAGTTGTTTAAGAAGAATCTTGTGTATTAAGGGGTTTCATAACATTAAAATTGCTGAAATCCTTAAAAAAGCAAAATAAAACCACTTGATCTGGAAATTAAGAAACTTAAATGGAACTTGCTCTTCGTAACCTAAAAAATTTAAAATGAACGAAGTTTTTGATTGAAACTTTCAGGGCAATAGAAAAAGAGAAAGACCTAAAAAATACTTGGAGCAGAATGATTGTAAGCAAATTGAAAGCAATTGCTAAGACATGGAGAAAGACAAAATATTTGGCCTTAACTGGAGTGAGATGGAAAGCTATGATAGAAGCCCTATACTCCAAATTGGAGTGAAAATGAATGCGTATGTGTGTATACTAGAGTGAAATTGTTAAAATGAAGATGTGCAGTCATAGTCTTAAAATTGTAGCCAAAAACATTACTATCTTTTTTGAACGAGAGTATACTTTTGGTTAATTTTCTAAAATATAATGCAATTTTTAATTAATGGATTCTTGTCACCTCAGTTGCACTAACTTGTGACCATTGCAATAAACGTTGGTCTTCCGATTTGTTGCACTTACTACCAGCCTTAGAAATTTATTATTTTTTTTAAAAAAAGTCTGGTCCACTTGAAATTTAACGTTAAATTTATTTGTGCGTCACTTGAAATCATTTTAATGCTTCATCATAACATCATATTTATTAGTTTTTGACTGAAACTTGATTATTTATATCATATTGATTGAACAATTGAATAAAATACTAGATTGGTCTTGTATTTAAAAAAAAATGCTCAAAATAACAGCTATTATCCAAGCAAAATTCAGAAAAATACACACCATTAAAGTAATTATGCATATTGTACAATATATTTTATTTCCCGCTTCAAACTGTAAGCCATTTGTAATTTTCAGCTACTGGTTCTGAAGTACTTAAATTTACTTATTTTTTCTCATACAGAATATCCTTTTTTTTATATTCAATGTATCATCAAGTTTTTTTTTTTAATTAATTAAATTGTTCTATGATAAATATAAACCTTCAAAAATAAAAAATTACAAAGATTTGTCACAAAAGTGCTACAGGGAAATATTCCATTGCACTTCTACCGTTATCATACTATTCCAACTGATTTAACTTGCTGCCGTTCTTCAATCGATTGATGACAGGCGCTTTGGTTGTCCCACTGACTGGTGATTATTATTTTATAGTAGTTCAAGGGAGATTTAATGATCTTGGACCAGTAGAAACACTATCTTTTGTTCATTTATTAATTTTTTCAAATTAAATTTTATACTTCTCAAGAAACCTATTTTTTTAAATGTTGAGGCAGAACAATTTTTATTTCTTGAGTAAGCTTTGTATGTTATTTATATTATGTTACTATGGTAAATCAGTTTTCTTTTATGGATTTTCATTATGTTGGAATAAAACTGTTGAAATATTTTATTTCCTTTAATTGTATAAAACTTTGACTCTTATTTAATGTATAAAAGTATAATTTGTTTTTTTCTCTCCTTAGAATACTGCCAGTTTAGAAGATTTTGATCGAATCAAAACATTAGGAACCGGTTCCTTTGGTCGAGTAATGCTTGTACAGCACAAATCATCTAAAGACTACTTTGCAATGAAAATTCTTGATAAACAGAAAGTAGGTTAATATTTTATATTTAATTAATTTATAGTCGAAATTAATACAAACCACTACTAAGACTGCATATGTATTTTTTCTTTTCATTGATGTAAAAAAAGAATATTTTTATAGATTTACAAACAAGCCTAATGCCATATTTTAAAAATTGGATTTTATTTACTTCCTAAGTTTATTTCTACTTCAAGCCTTTTTAGAACTTTGAAAGTTAGAAATAAATTTATGTTGTGTTGTACTGTTGCACTTCTCAAGTTCATCACCTTTCCTGATATCACTATAAAAATTTGTTCATTTTCTCAGCCAAATCATTTGCTTAAAGTTTTGTAATACTGAGTAAACATAAGTATTACTGTATTCACGCATTAGTAAAATCATTGCCACCTTAATTCCTGCCAAATTGCTTAAAATTTTGATAATGGCATTAGTTAATTAATTTTTTGAAGTTTCCGCAATTTAAAGAAAAAAAAGAAATTATTACAACTATCAATATCAGGGATTTAAACTTTTCTCACTAAGCACTTTTCTGAAATACTTTTGTTTTAGTGTCTTTTTTTGCTATCATAGGCATACTAATAAATTTTGTGTTTGTTTCTATTATACCACGATCTTAAATCATGCAAGCAACTTACAACTCTTCTTATTCTTCAGTTTTAATGTTATGGACTGATATTTATCTTTGTCCTCAAAACTCACAAAATTTTGTATAATTAATTCATTGAATTTTAAAGAAAACAACTTACCATTCACTTGATTTTTTTTCTTGCTCTAGCTTTATAAACAGAACACCTAACTGAAATTTGACATTTTTAATCACTCAAGATCAAGCAGTTAATTCTTGTGATTATATTTTTTTAGGTTGTGAAGCTAAAACAAGTAGAACACACCTTAAATGAGAAAAAAATTCTGCAAGCAGTTAGTTTTCCTTTTCTTGTAAAATTAGATTATCATTTTAAGGTAAGTTTTCATATCTAACTTTATAAGCTTCATTGCAATCGTTATTTTTCTTAAATGAAAGCTAAAATTTTAACTATTTCACATATCATTAATTATCACTTTATACCTAAGATTTAAAATTATAAAAATACTAATAATGTATAAATATGTACTCCTAAGACAACTTAACTTTTGTTCTTTCAGATTTTTTCTGGCCTATCTTTATCATCTCTATCTTTTCTGGCCTATCTGGAATTAATGATTAATTTCAGTTTAAAAGTCATTAATTGTAAAATTTTAAGTCATATGTAGGTGTCAGGGAGGTGATTCTTCCACGGATCCGCTTTTTTCAGATTTTTCCATATCTTCCGCTCTTTTTTCATAAATTTCGGTGCGGAAAAAAATTTTCTGCAGTAAATGACATTTTGTTGAAAATTTTTTTCTTCTGCGGAGCGAAAATATTGAAGCCCCCAATAAACCTTTCTTCTCATGTCAATCTGCTGGCTGGGGTAAAACAATGCCGTCTCCTACTCCACTACTCTCTTATCTTTTCAGGGATGAAAGACTTTTTTAAAATTTCCGACCATGTTCCAAAAACTTTTGGGGAGTCGAATGAACGGATGATATAGTCGGACTTGCGATGAACTCCCCCCCCCCTGCAGTAGCCTCCTGAGAAAATGATCTTCAGAAGAAAATGAGTAGAATTTCGGCATGTACGCCGTTGCCTTGACAACCCCGACTTCCGCTATAGTTTGGAAGGGAAAAAAATTAAGTCTTAAGTAGTTTCGTTCGCTGATATTTGATTTCTTTTGATTGGCTGATTTACAGAATTTTAAATGTTAGGAACTGGGCCAGAATCTGCTAAAATTGCGATTCTTATTTAGATGATTTTTATGTAAATCATCGATTTTCGCATTTTACTGATTTAAAAGTTACTTGTTGATTCGTTTTTACACGATTTAAAAATTATTACTCGCAATTCCCATTCACGCAATTTAAAAATTCAATATCGCGATTTGTATTTAAACGTTTTTAAAACCCAATATCACGATTCATATTCCCGCTAGTTTAAAATCCAATGTCGCGATTCGTATTCATATATATTTTTAAATTTCAATATTGCGATTTGTTATCACGCGGTTGTAATATCAAACATCGATTTTCGTATTTATACGCGGTTTAAACATTACTCGTTGCGATAAGTATTCACGGACTCTAAAAATTATGCATCGTGATTCTTATTTACGCGATTTAAAAATTCAATACCGCGATTTGTATTTTCGTGCTTTTAAAATCCAATATCGTGATTCTTATTCACTTGATTTTAAAATTCAATATCGTGATTCTTATTCACGCTATTTTAATATTGAACATCGCAATTCTTATTCATGCAATTTTAAAATCAAACATTGTGGTTCTTATTCACGCGATTTTAAAATCCAACATCGCGATTCTTATTCATCCTATTTTAAAATCGAACATCGCGATTCTTATTCACACACTCTAAAAATCCAACATCGCGATTCTTATTCACCCTATTTTAAAATCGAACATCGCGATTCTTATTCACGCAATCTTAAAATCCAACATCGCAATTTTAAAATCCGATATCGCCTTATTCACGCGATTTTAAAATCCGGCATCGCGATTCTTTTTCACGCGATTTTAAAATCAAGCATCGCGATTCTTATTCACGCGATTTTGAAATCCAACATCGCGATTCTTAATCTAAGGCCTCTAAAAATTGTGTGAGAAATGAACTTTCTTGTCCTATCAACACTGATGATCAAAAGTCTGCAAAACGCAGTCTACAGATCAGTCATGTTAATAAAAGACCATCGAAAAAACAAAGAACTGATGAGAAAGTCCATAAAGGTCCTTTGACCATTAAAGAAATGTTTTTTAAAATGATGTGATACATAAAATCCTGCTTATGCATAATTACTCAAAGTTATCTAAATTATTAAAAAAAAATTATTTTAATCAAGATTTTATTTAAGAACATAATTACCATTTATTTATATTTATTTGAATAGATAATAATGTAATCATTATCAGATTGGCTATTGAATTCATATCATTTTTTCTTTTGCATGTTTAATGCTATAGTTATAAACTTCCTCTTTTTTGTGTTTTTGTCAATCACATCCCTGAGGTGTGGTATATTTAAACCTCATCCCTTTGCATCAATTTTTCTTAACTGTAATTGGAAAAGTGAAAAGAAAAAAAAAAAAGAAATAATTTGATTGAGCTTTGTATACTATGTTTTAAAGCTATGGATTGTAAAATACTTTTGATTATTTCTTTTTTGTTGAGAATTCAAAGGAAAAAAGAAATATTTGTTATGAATTTCTTTAAATTCTGCCTATAATAACAATGTATAATATCAAGAAAGCAATTCATTCTGCTAAATGATTTTTTATTATTGAGAGTTATTTGATTTATTTCTTTTCTTTAATATTGTTGGTTCGAATCAATATACATATTTATTAATTAGCTATTTCAATTGATTAATATCGAACTATGTTAAATTATCAGTCGGTATTATTGAATATTATAGAATCTTCTTTCTTTATTTATATTATAAGTTTGAAATCAATTTGACTGAATATCTGTTTATGATTAAATCATATTTTAATGCCTATTATGTATTACAGGTTGCGTAGCATTTTTAAAAAGTGCTTAAATGTGCTTATTTTTTATTTACTTTTTTTAAAAGCGCTTAAAGATGCCTTTTTTATTCGGTGTTTGTTAAAAATGCTTAATTTTTTATCTTTTAAAGGCAGATTTTTTCTTTGCCATATCGATTGTTGTTCTAAATTACAAAAATTGCATTAGTTTCACAATTTTCTGTGCAAAATTTATCAGAAACTAGCTATATCATCATGATTATGTTAAGTTTTTGAAAATGTTATTGAATCTTATTGGTTTCATGTTTATAAATTAAGTACTTTAAATGATAGAAAAAATAACTTTTATTACTGCACAGATCCTAATAATGATTTTTTTTGGAAGGTGATTAAAAATATTTTTTGAGTGCATGAAAAGTACTTAAAAGGTGCTTATTTTTTGATTGAAAAACTGGCTACTCACCCTGTATAATAAATTACATTTTCATTTAAACTATGCAAATTTATGCTCTGTTAACTAATTATATTTATCTTAAATTGTAAAACTTTTTTTGGGTCCTAAAATATTTAAAATATTTTATCATAAAAATCATTTTCAGGACTTCATCCCCTGATGCCCCCAAAAAACAATATTTCCCCTTCCCCCACTTTTTCCTCCACTGATAGCTCATCATAGTTTTCACCACCAAAAAGCCAATAATGTTAGTTCACTATTCTATTTATAAATAAGTACTATACTTCTTCAGCTTAGTGATGATTCACTAATTTAATAAAGTTTTTCTTATGTGTTTAGGGCAGTCAAGAACGGAACAAGTGTTTAAGGCTACAGTGGTCCTTTATATTGCCAAAAATTGATAAAAATTTCGGTTTTTTTTTTGACATATTTAGACACTTGTTTCATTGCTTTTTCAACTGAATTTTTTTTTTTAAATTTCGTCATTTTTTGAGAAGTTATAGGGTAGTTTCGTTTTCACATTATGAAGCCACGCCCCTTTTCTTACACAAAAAGCTTTTTTTCTCAAAATTGAAATTTTGTTATGTTTCACGTATTCAAAATGTTCCAGTCGACTTTGTTTTCATCCTATTGAGATGAAATTTTTTTCTAGTTATTTATATGTATATTAGATTAAGTTTATGCATTTGTTTCTGTTTTATAACAAGTAATAAAAGAGTTATCGGGTTTCATGTACCTAACGACCTTTATTTTGAAACAAAAATCTACATAAAATTTGTTTTTTGGTCATAAATTTAAAATAAATTTAGGAAAATTCCTATATAATGCATAAAGCTTTTAACATTTATCTCTAAAAAAAGAATATTAAAAAAAAATAAATAAAAATTTTAATTTAAGCCGCTGGGAGCATTTTAAAATTGATGAAATTTTTTTTAAAAAATTTTAAATTTCTCAAAAATGGTCCAAATATTTTTTACAAAAATTTTTGCAAGGGCATATCTTGATAGAATACATAAGTTATAAAAAAAGTTTTAGTGTAGCATAAAAACTAAAAAAAAATTTTTTGAACGTCTACTGTAGCCTTAAGACTTCATAATTCTCACACTGGATCTGTTGTTTTAAGAATTTCCAGTACAGTTATTTTGTGGGGAAAAAAGAGGTATCAAGGTTTCAATTTAAATTTGCAATATCAATTTAATGTTTTGATTGATCACTTTATTAACCCCTTAACTGCCGAGTAAAATTTACGTGATTCGCTCCCCAGTGCCACCATTTTTCGCTGCACTTTCTTACGCGACAAACTTGCAACCCTACTTATAACCATAAGCACTTCGAAACCTTTTCTTTATGGTTTCAAAGTGAATCCCCTAAAATAAACTTGCTGTTTAGTGGAATGAATAAGCTAATCAGACAAGTTATCATGCAATTCATGAAAGATGATATTGTTGCAGCTAAGGAAAACACAGATTTAAGGAACATTGAAATTAATAATGGTAAAAATTGGAAGAAATAGTTTTTGATCAAAATAGGTATGTTAGCAAAAAAAAAATTTTTTTTAAAAATTAAATTAGCACAAAGTGAAAGAATAATTTTCTCCTGAATGCTCATTCTGCATTGATTAAAACAGTTAATTATTTGAAATCAAATGTACCTTTTTTTGACCAGTTTTTTAAAGATTTAGAAATTTTTCAGCCAAGAGTTGAATCAAATGATAACTCAAAAGGTTTCCATGTAATTACAAGAATAGCTCATTATTTAAACTTTTCCAATGAATTTATTGATAATGTCAGGGAAGAATGGAAACTTCTTATTTTTGACGTGACTGCCCATGAAAAATTATCGGATTTATCTGAAGTAAAGCGAGTAGATGGATATTGGAGAGAATTGTTTCTTTTGAAAGACGAAAGCAATAATTTAAAATAAAAAAATTTAACTACGTTAATCAAAACTTTTTATTTTGCCACATGGGAATTCTGATCCTGGGAGAGGTTTTTCGATAAATAGAGCAATGCTTAATGTGAGTCACCATGAGAATACTATTGTGCTCTTAGACCAATCAAAGATACCATTCGAAATTATGGAGGAGTGTTGAAGGTGCCTATTACAACAACACTATAGAGGGCAGTAAAGGAATCTCACAAATCATATCAAGAGTATATTAGCAAATTAAAAGAAGCTGAAAATAAGCATAAAAAAGAAATTGAAAAAATTGCAAAGCAAAAGCTGGAAAAGGAAGAAAATAGAAAAAGAAAAAATTATTTTGATTTGCAGATTAGCGAAAATAATGAAAAAATCAATGAATTGAGAGAAAAAATAAATGAAGAATTAGCTTTAGGTCTCATAAAAGAAGGAACGAAAAGGTTCAAAAAAGCTGCAGCAATGCAAAACATTGTGACTGTTGCACAAAACTTTATATCTGAAGGAACTCTGATCAGCTAACAAAATTAGAATCGAAGTTAACTGTTTTTGAAACTGGAAGAGACCAACTTTTGTCAAAGAGACTCAAAATTAAATGATCATACTAATTTGTTTTCCTCTAACTTCTAATATAAATTGCTGATTTGAAATCTAATAATATCAAACAGTAGTTTGTTTTTTTTAGTAAGGTAAAGGGTAATAATAAAGTTTTGATTAAGAAGGTAAAAATTAAAGCTTTTCTTTATCAAATAAAAAAGTATTCTATTTTAGAGAGGAAGGTTCTTTTTGTTTTAATTATTATAGAATCAATAGAATTTTAATTTATAAAGGTATGCAGATTATTTGTTCTGATTTTTTGAACTATTTTTTTTATACTTTTATTGTTTATATAAACATCGCAGAGGATGAGAAAGTGAATTGTTTACAGCATATGTAACTTTAGTTAGCAATATTTTTATCCTGATTTCCTTCAATTTTATCTAACATTAAATTTATTTTTTTATAAATGATTTTGGAAACTTTTCTGTGTACCTTAATTATACTTATAAATATCAGAGATATGAGAATTTGAATTGTTTCAAGTACAGTGGGTGATCGGTTAACGAACTTAATCCGTTCCAAGACTATATTCGCTATCCGAATTGTTCGTTAACCGATCATTGAATCACCATAGACTTTTATGTGAAATCGATTAATTCGTAATTAATTCTCCCAAAAGTAACGTCAATCGGTCTTTCATAGGTTTATGCCCAGGAGCATTTTTCTCATCTTTCGTGATGTAGGTACGGTTCGGCATGCGCTTCCAAAACAAACCAGTTTCATCACAATTAAATATTTGTTGTGGACGATACCCTTTTGTTTCAATGAATTCTTGAAATTTGAGACAGTACTTCTCAGCTGCTTCTTTATCTGCACTAGCAGACTCACCATGCATTAATACATGTTTAATTCCAGACCTTTTCTCGGATGACGAACCTGGAGTTTGTTCTTTCAATTTCTCAAAAATTTCTCTAGCCTTCTCTTGAATGATAGGCGTAGTAGTTACATCTCGTTTCATTTCCCGTTCATTTATACAAACTAAAAGCAACCTCTCCATTATATCATGGATGGCACTTCTTTGCTTCGCAGATGTGATTTTCGTTACTCCTTCAGCTGCTTGAGTCTTCTTGATGATATCTTTCTTAGCTGATGTTGTGCATACTGTAGACCTGTTCAAGCCATACTGTTTCGCAACATCAGTCAGTTTCTGTCCACTCTCAACTTTGGCTATCATTTCTCGCTTGGTGTTTAAAGTGAGCACAGTTCTTGACACTCCATGCTTTTTGGGACCCATAAAATTGTCAGATTTTCAGTTTTTTTATAAGGGGTTCAGAAAAGCACACACGAAAATTTCAGAGGAACAGGAACCAACTAGTGTACACAATTGACAAAGTTTCGACGCACACTAGCACCGCACGTGTGTTATTACCACATTCAGGGTTGCCAGTGGCGACTAAAAGGCGATTGACTATATTTGGAAAGGAGTTTGCCGTCTGGCAATTCAAGACAATGAATGGGGCGGCGAAGGAACGAGGGGGGAAAGCGCTCAAAACGAAATATTTTTCTGCTTTGAATGAAATTAAAACCGAAACTGATGGTCTAATTTGTATGAATATTCTATTGGAATTTTTTTTTTCCAAAGAACTTTGAAAATTAATAGGTAAGCAACATAATTCAAGAGAGATGAAAAACGATTTTTAGTCCGTTTCTCATATTTCACGTATTTTTACGGTGGTAGCGCGTCATTGGCACCTTTATATTTTATAGTCTGCACTGTTCGAAAAAATTAAGAATTCGCTTAATTTATTCGCCATGTCAGCAAATCCACTCGCCCATAACTTATTTGCTGTCAGAAAATATTGATATTCATACTGAAATTGAAGTATTCAAGTGTGTATTGATCTTATTTTGTATGCAAAATTATAACAAATGTTTAATATTATTTTTTTTTCAGGCCGAGAAGTGTTCGTTAGAATTCGTTTTGTTCATTATCCGAATATGTGTTCGTTATCCGAACACAAAAATCTTTCGTGAAAGTGCTCGTTAACCGATTTGTTCGTTGACCGATCAGTTCGTTAACCGATCACCCACTGTATACACAATTCGAGACAGTATTATTTTTTTTAATATTTAAGTTGATGCAGTTTTTATTTGGCATATTTTTACTTCATAAATGATTAATTCATTTTCTGTTTACTTAATCTGATCTGATAAGGATAGGAAGGAAATGAAATTGTGAATTTTTTTAATACATGTATATATCACTTATAATAATTTTAAGTTTGTAATGTTTTAGTCAAATATTCCTTAATTTTTTATTTGGCGTTACATTTTAGTTTACAAATTGTTTTGGATTTAATAAAATATATTTAATTTTTTCAAGTTGGTGTTATTTTTTCTCTTGATTTATTCTCACTTTTGCCTGTTCCTGAATTAAGCACTTAATTTTTGATAGGTAATATGGAAAGTTGGAACTTCATTTTTACACTTCACTTTAGAGATTTCATTCTTGACATAATAAATTTCAGAAATTTATTTTATGGCTTGCAATTATTTATGATATGTATAGATGAATAAGAATAATCTTCTGTTATGTAATAAACTATGGTGTGATCTGTTTTTATCCTAGCAAAATCATGTATAACCCCTAAAATTTTTGAAAAAGTTCCTAAAATTACCCTGAAATTTTAAAAAAAAAATTTGCTGCTACCCCTGTTAATTGTATTCAGGATGATTGGTTCAGTTACTGTAACTAAGTTACAATTAACAAATTCATAAAAAGATTTTCAGTTTTGTGAATTTTGATTTCCCTCCTGACCATAAAGAAGTAAATCAATTTAAACAGTTACTATTCATGCTACATGACTAATAATACTTATGCTTTACCTTGTATTTGATCCCCTGTATATATTGTGTTCTTATCTAATTAATTATGTTTAAAAATAACTATCTGCATCTTTTAATTTTTTCCAGTGACTGTAAGCATTTTTAGAATATGTATCTTCAAAAAGAAACAAGTGAACAAAAAATATTTCAATAATATAGCGTAGCTTATATTGTGACAAAGTAGCTTCCTCTACAGTTTTTAACTCTTCTTCTTTCTTAAAAATTAAATATTTTTATATAAACTGTTCTTTATGTCACTTAAATTGTATTGTAGGAAAGGCCACAGGCTTCAGAGAAATCTGGGACCAAAACATGGGTTACTCTTTTTAACCTTAAAGGAATTACCTTTTTTTTAATAAAACAATTTTGTGAAGCAGAAGTAGTTTTATTTAAAATAAAAGAGGGGGGGGGATAGAATTGACTATTCTGACTTCAAATTATTTCTTTCCCAAACATTATTTATATTCTCTTTCTGATTTCAATTTTTATGACTCAACATTAAATGTGGTACAAATGACATTTAAAAAAAATAGTTAGGTAAAATTACTATGTTTTACTATAAATTGAAAATACTCAATTAATTATCTTAAATTTTACTTTGGAATAATTCTTTTCAATCTCAATTTCCAAAAATCAAAGCATTATAGTTATTTGGTTAAACTTTACAAGTATTGTGCTCTTATCCGCCATTGGTTTTGTATTAATTTTTAAAATGTGTTGGAGTATTTTGCATCACAGTGTTTACCTTAAAATATTAGATAATACTTCTGAATTTCAGGATACTTCCAATTTGTATATGGTATTAGAATATGTACCTGGTGGCGAAATGTTTTCTCATCTTCGGAGAGTCGGTCGATTCAGGTGAGAACTTTTGGATATTTTGCTCTTACATTAATGACTTATTTTGTTTCTTGGCAGGATTTTTCAAACTTATATATGGTATTAGAATATGTGCCAGGTGGAGAAATGTTTTCTCATCTTCGAAAGAGTGGAAGGTTTAGGTAAGGTGTATGCCATTTTTGGGAATGGGCGCATGCACCTTAATCCTTTTCTGTTTCTGTGTCCCATTATTCCCCCTGTAGAATGTAATTTTTTTTTTTTTAATCTTCCTCAATACTTTCCCTTAGTTTATTTTAGTGCACCTTTTACTTTTTTTAACATTTAAATTTCTCTAACGTTTTATATTTCATTAATTTTAACTAATTTTTCATTTTTTTCCCAATAATTTTATAACAAAAATTGAGACTCATATTTTTTTTTCTTGTTTGGATACTGGTATCTTGCATGTATTAATAACACCCATTTTTTTAATACAAAATTTCCATAATATTTAACCATCATTTATAACTGTTTAAAGAGAAATATGTTAGTAACTTGTGGTGGTGTTTAAATGACAAGTGAAGTGAATTTTTGTGTCTTTCTGTGATATTCATGGCTAATACTATTAAAAATAAAAAATAAAAAAACAATGAAAATATCTTGACAAACTATGCAGTTTTAGGATAATTGGATATACGATAAAACCTCACTTTTCCAGGGTATTTTTAATCTCTAAAAACATATTGCTGAGATAGATAACCAGTTTTTGTTAAGCAGGTAATCAGTTTTTGGTAAGTAGGTAATAGGTAATCAGTTCTTTAATGAAAATAGTTGAAGTTTTGCTTTTTTTTCATTGTATACCCAATTCTTTGTTATTAAGCTCATTCTCCAATAATCACCTATGGCATTTGTTGAAGAAATGGAAATTTCAATTAATGCATGCCCCTCAAATTTTTTATTTAGTGCCTGCTCAAGTTTGAGTTATCATGTTACTCTTAATTAACTAAATACTATTATGATATTCAGTTTAATTAGTTAATATTATGACAAACAAACTATCAAATATACAATATTGACACTCTAACTATTAATATATATATATTTTAAATATTTTTTTTTTTTTTTAGTTTTGGTTGCTATGGTAATTTATACATAAATGAGTGATCTACCCCAGTAACTTAACAAATGATTTGATTAATAAATGTTACGCATAATGAGTCCTGCTTGAAAAAAAATTAATGTATACAAAATCATTAGAATATATAGGAATTCTAATGTAATCATTAGAATATATTAGACTATTAGATATGTATAAGGAGCTAATTTTGATGAAATTTATATTAATTATTTTTGTGACATTAAAATGAGAACAATTTTTACCTTCTAATAAAATGTAGCATCGTGGAATGAACCAATATTAAATATTGTATCAATATTTTTTTATAAATATTATATTTAAAAGGAATAAACTGGTGTCTGGAACATTTTTGTTTTTATAATTAAAAGCATCTCTTAACTTTTTGAAAAAAATCTAGTTGATGTGCTTTAGTGAAGTTGCATTGAATTTACTGTTTATTCATATCTTGTTGTTTGTTATCACAGTGAACCTCATTCGAGGTTTTATGCTGCACAAATAGTTCTTGCTTTTGAATATCTTCATTATTTGGATCTGATATACAGGGATTTAAAACCAGAAAATTTGTTGATTGATCAGCAAGGTTATATAAAAGTAAGTGTTTCATCCTTTATCAAACTTGTTTTATTCACTGATTTGTGATTTGGTTAGTTTGAATGTCTACTAATTGTCAACTTATTGCCGTTCTAAATGCGGATTGTTTAGTTTTTTATTAAATCAATCTATTAGGAAGATATGTGGTATAGAGGGCTGATTGTGCTCCGGAAAAAATCCGGATTTCTGGAATTTTTGCTAAATGTGATCCGGAAGTTTTCGGAGATCAAAAGTCCAGACATTTCAAAAAATCATTGATCACAGAAGTTTCAGGAAATCAAATTTTCAAAGGTGGAACTAAAAACACAGTTTATTTTATTTGTTTGTAAGGGAGAGCCAGAGAGATACTTTATAAGCTTATATTCATGATTAATATTCATTTTTTATCAGTAAATAGTTGTTATAATCATAAACTCAAGAAAGAAAGACATATTTGTTAATTTTAATTGCTTCTCCGGGTCATCATAGGTATGTGTAAATGGTATAGGCATGTGTAAAATTTGAAATATATTTTAAGTAAACTAAGAAATATTGAGAAAAAGGAAAAAAAAACTTGTTTAAATTTTTTTCTGATTTTTCAATTTAAAGTTTTTTTTTTTTTTTAACTCAAGAAATTTTCCGGATTTTTGACTTTGGCTCATAATCACCCCTGGTATAGTATCATAATTGACAAACTGAGAAAATGACAGTTTTAAGTGAAATTTTAGTAAATTTGATTAAATTTACTTTTTTATTTATACATTGGCAGCAAAAATAAAAATTTTGCCTTAATTTATTGTCTACAAGCTACCAAATAGCTAAAGCAATAAATTCCCAATACTCATCCAAACTGTTTGCTTCATGGCATTCATTGTGCCATGTTAATTTCTTTTAAAAGATAGGTTTCTAAGATTGTTTGTTGACAGTTTTTTGCCAAATGCATGCACTTAAAACTTTTAGATTAGTTAGTAATACCAAGTGTCCTAGTAACTTTACTCACTAAAATCTCTAACACATAAATAAACGTTGTGTAGTTTAATAAATAACTCTTTATTATAAGAATCTGTTTGTGTATTATATCAGAATAAGAAAATAGTTCGGTAATTTGTCATTATAACACAAAATACGTCTCTTGTTTTCGTAACTATCAAAACATTAAACCTACAGTGCATAGACATGTATTAGTTATGTGTTTGTTTTTTATATTTATTTGTATAACAAACAACTTTTTAAAATTATAAACAGAACTGTTCTAAGTTATGCATTGATAAAATATATTGATTAAAAGAGACATTCATGCATTTTAAAGATATAATTATTCAACAATAAGCCCATTTTTTTCATATTGCTTTTATAAACTAAAATAAATGCATTAATTTCTCATTGATTATTTGTTTTTTCTCCCTTGAAATCTATTTGTTTATTTTAGGTTACTGACTTTGGTTTTGCAAAACGTGTGAAAGGGCGTACATGGACTCTTTGTGGAACACCAGAATACCTCGCACCTGAAATTATTCTCAGCAAAGTAAATATTCCATTAAAATATGTTTGATTTTTAGTCCATAGTAATGCTTCAACATAAATTCTCTATTTATAACAAAAAAGCTCTATTAATGTTATTATAATAACTAGTGGAAAAAAAAGATAATTTAGAGTTTGGTGATTTTCTCATCATTAATTGGAAATAAATTGTATTTTTATTATTATTTTCATTGTCATTCTTTAAAACTGAAAATTATAACTTTTCAAAAGTAAAATTATATGTTTTGTTTCAAGTTATTTTTTAATTTGATAGATGAGAAAAATTATATTTATTTTGCTGGGCCAGGTGCATTGGTGCCAGACTTTCATCTATAGTAAAGATTTGCATCTTTCAGAACTAACAATTTAAATTTAATTAAAGTGTTGAAAAACAGGGAAAATCACTGAAAACAAAATTTTATTCCTCTCAGCCTCATTCTATGAAATTCTCTTTCTTTTTTATTCCACTTCTACTTACACTAGACAAAAAGATTTGCCGAATTGTCTGGAATTAAAAAGAACTAAAGTGGACAATCACCAAGCGTGCTTATTTCTGCAATTTGCCGAATTATTTGTTTTATCTATTTGCCTGGCTTTTAAAAACCTGTTTAGCAAACCCCTACAGCTTGTGAATAAATAACACAAATCAATGTCGTTGCCCTTACAACCTCTCATTTGCAGTACCAACGATTTTGTGCCTTGTATTTTTGTTTTTGTCAAAAATTTTGTGTACAGTTCTAATCAAATCAGTTTGCAGTGTTAATATTAGGAAGTAAGTTTTGAGTTCTTTGGACCTAAGCATGGAAGTTTTCATTTATTATGTTTTTTTTCATTTCTTGTTGGATCTAAATTGAAATTTATAGGTATCTAAAATATGGGGTAAAAATTCAATATTTTTTCTATGGCAAACTATATTTTCATGTTTTATGATATTGTTTATTGTATTTACAAATTTGCTCAGTACTTAAGTGTATGGTCTCCAGTTTTTATTATTTTACTGTGCCCAAAATTGAAAAGAAAAAATTTCTATTCTTATAATATTTACTGCTCTCCTTGATGCAACCAATCTTTTTTCTGGCTTTATAAAAGTGTACTTGTTAGCTTCTAATTTGACATTGTCTTATTCTTACTAAGAATTAGTACTACATTCTTAGTACTTTAAGTATTTTATCACTAGGTTGGCAAAAAACCATTTTCTAATTGAATAATTTGTTGCAGCAAAATACAGTGTAACGTCCCTTTTCCGGAAGGGTTGATTTCCCGGACACTTTTTAACAATCAAAATAAGCATCTCTTCATCTTCCCCTCTCACTAGAAAAAAAAAACAAGTCTTTTGACAAGTTTTTTCCTTTTCTCGCTTCTAGTGATTTATGCAGTGAACCCATAAATGAACAGAAAGGGGAGAAGAGATCTATCAAGACCGTTAGTGACGCTTATAGTGGAGGCCAATATGTGCCAAAATACAGCGCCACCTATAATTTGATTTTTAGATTATTTTATTTTTATTATTGCACCACTGAATGGCAACTTCTATAGTTTTTAGTTTTTCTTCTCTGATGTAAAATAAATATATAGTTCTTTTTCCTGGTGTTTTCTAATACGTCAATTTTTATCTATTTACGCGCAAATACAAGAGAAGGTAAGTTAATTTTTCCTTACCCTTCATTGGTGACAACCGGACTATAGAACAAAGCAAACAAAAATGACAGGCGACGACGGAAATGATAAAAGCAGTCCTTCTACACCGAGCATTGCCAGAATTAGTATTAAACCTCCACCGTTTTGGAAACTGGATCCAAATATATGGTTTTTGCAGTTGGAAGCACAATTCCGAAACGCTTCAATAACTATTGATCAAACAAAATATGATTATGTCATAAGCCCCATCAAAGCCGAAATATTATCGCAAGTGTCGGGTATATTGACGAATCTGCCACAAGACGACAAATACACCACAATTAAATACAGGCTAATTGCTTTGTTCGCAGACACGGAAACTCAAAAGCAGTTAACCGAAGTCGAATTGGGTGATAAAAAACCTTCTCAGCTATTATGTGAAAGGAAAAATTTGGCGACTGATAAAGTAACTGAATCATTTCTTAAAACACTTTGGCTTCAAAGATTTAAAACCGTGTGTCTGGCGCAGCATGTCCTCTCTGGACCTTGTGCCATTAAATCTTACATTCAATCAATCAGCTTCAAAGATTGCCCTTAGAAATAAGAAGCATTTTACCAATTAGTTACGACGATTTATCAAAATTGGTGACAATGGCTGATAAAATGTGGGAAATAAAAACAACATTGTTTCGAAGTGCTTCTATTGTGCGTCAGGATAATGACAATGTCATAGTTAAACTACAGGAAAAAATTTCGGAACTATCACTACAAGTTAACGAACTAAACATAAGGCAGTACTATGAACAACCATGATATAGATCCCGCTCTAGAAGTAATTTCAAACACAGTGCACGTTATTATCACTCGAAGTTTGGCGAAAAAGCTTTCTGATGCAATAAACCTAGCGATTGGCTTAACAAGAGAGATCGCCAATCACAGGAAAACTAGATCCCCGGCCCTCACTGACGACAAAGAGTCAAGGGGTTGAACTGAGTCGTCTTTTTATGCAGGACAAAGGAACTGCCACCCATTTTTTAATTGATACAGGTGCAGAGATTTCGGTGATACCCACATTTCCACCAGAAAAAAGACCAGTTGACAAACTAGAGCTGTTTGCAGCAAACGGAAGCAAAATTAAAACTTATGGACAAAAGTTAAAATTAGATTTGTGACTGAGACAAGCATTTAATTGACCTTTTGTGAGAGCAGATGTTAATAAACCAATTATAGGTATTGACTTTTTGTCTCATTTTTACCTCTTGGTTGACAGTAAAAATCTCAAACTAATCGGTGGCGCTACATCCCTATCCTCTATTGGTATGCCTTGTTATCGTATTGATACACCAACATTAAATGCAGTACAAAATAAGTACGAAGATGTTTTTAAACGATTTCCTGACCTATTACGACCAACACTTATCAATAACAAAATTAAGAGTCACAACATTGAACATTTTATAGAAACCAATGGAGTCCCTGTTACCGCGAGAGCTAGAAGACTCTCATCAGAAAAATTAAAAGCAGCAAAGGAGGAATTTAACTTCATTTTGCAACAAGGTCTTTGTAGACCTTCGAAAAGTTGTTGGGCCAGCCCTCTTTATCTCACTTTAAAGAAATCGGGTGACTGGAGACCATGTGGAGATTATAGAGCCCTGAACAATATCACTATTCCGGACCTTTACTTTTTCTCACAGACTGTGGTTCTATTCTACACGGAAAGAAAAAGTTTTCTTCAATAGACTTAGTTCGAGCTTCTCAACAAATTCCAGTGCATGAGGTCGACATTCCAAAAACAGCAATTATTACCCCATTCGGGTTGTTTGAATTTCCTTTCATGACTTTTGGTTTACGTAACACAGCTCAAACCTTTCAATGATTCATGAATAATGGTCTTATCAGGGATAGACTTTGTATTCTACTATTTAGATGACATATTGATTGCCTCCCCAAATGACAAAACGCACCACGAACATTTAAACATAGTTTTTAAAAGTTTACGGCTTATGCATCAATACCTCAAAATGTGTTTTTGGTACATCAAAATTTAATTATTTGGGACACGAAATTTCAATTGAAGGAATTAAACCTCTTTCGATGAAAGTTGAAGCTATTCGAAGTTCCTGAACCTACATCAACCACTGGTCTTCACAAGTTTTTAGGGATGGTTAATTTTTATCACCGTTACATTCCAAATTTCACTAAACTGCAACAACCATTAACCTCATTACTTAGTGGGAGTGGCAAAAACAGCAAAATACCTTTAATTTGGAATGAAGGCACTCGCAACGCCTTTAGAAACCTTAAAAACGCCCTTTGTAATGCTGCGATGCTGGGTCACCCATCAAATAACACTGCTATATTTCTCACATGCGACGCTTCTGATACTACCATAGGGCTGTAATACATCAAATTGAACAGGGGGAAATGCATCCATTATGTTTCTTTTCACGTTCTTTAACCGATATGCAGAGAAAATATTGTACGTATGATTAGGAACTTTTGTCTATCTACACTGCAATAAAACTTTTCAAGTACATTTTAGAAGGAAGAAATTTCACCATCTATACGAACCATAAACCTATCACATTTGCTTTCCAGCAAAATTTAGAGAAACCCTCCCCTAGACAAGCAGGACAACTGAATTATATTGCTCAATTTTCGACAAATATTCAATATGTTGCAGGAGAAGAAAATGTTGTAGCAGACGCTCTTTATAGAATCAACATAATTTCAATGCCATCGCCGATTGATTATGCAACCATAGCAGAATTTCAAAATGACGATTTTACCATTTTGAGAAATAATCCAAGACTAAAGATGGTTAAAATTCTTATTCCAGGCACCAGTAAATCTATTTATTTTGATGTGTCAACCAGCAGTAACCGCCCATACACTCTTTCAAAATTTCGTAGACAAGTATTTTCATCTATCCATAACCTGTCGCATCCAGGGATTAGAAGCAGTAGGAAACTCATCACCTAAAGATTCATATGGCCGAATATCAATAAAGGCTGCCAGCTATGGTCTAGAACTTGTTTATCATGTCAACAATCTTAAGTACATAATCATACACAGTCCACACTAGGAGAATTTGCAATTCCTCATCATAGATTCAAGCACTTGATTGATAATTGGTCCTTTACCCACTTGCAAAGGATTTAGATATCTTTTCATTGATCGCTAGACACAATGGATTGAAGCTGTTCCATTAGAAGATCAATCGCCAAAGCTTTGATTTCCAACTGGTTTTCTCATTTTGGTATTCCAGCTCACATAACTTCCGACCAAGGTCGACAATTCGAAAGCCAGCTATTTCGCACCTTAGTAAAATATTTAGGATTTCTTACCAACAATACAACAGCCTATCACCCCCAAGCAAATGGATTGATCGAAAGATAACACAGAACTTTGAAAGCAAGCCTCAAATGCCATCTACTAGGATCAAAATCATGGCTGGAAGCACTACCTCTCGTTCTTCTGGGGATAAGAGCCGCCGTCAAGGAAGACTTGGGTTGCTCATCAGCATTGCTTGCTAGTATATGGAACTGCCTTATCATTACCAGGGGGATTCTTTTCAATATTTCCCGACATGCTACAGTCTGAATTTTCTCATAACTTAAAGAGAATCATAAGGAGGATGAAACCTATCCTTACCACACGGAAAAAGAACACTTTTCGTTTGAAAACAACTTTGCTCAAATGTATTCCTTTACAATAACAACATCAATTCTTTGCTACAACCTGTCTATCTTGGACTATACTCTGTAATATCTAGAAAAGATAAATACTTCGATATTGAAATTCAGGGCAAAATCAAAAGAATTTTGATCGGCAGATTAAAACCATGATTTCAACTGGAAGATAGTGATATCCCCAACCAAAAGCTAATAACCGACAAGAGAGAATTTAGCGAAAGACCAAAAGATAAGTCAGTGAAAGAGTTCAAAGGAATACAAAACCACCAGATCTGGTAGAAAAGTGAAATTTCCTAATCATCTAAAAATTACGTGTCATAATCGTTACCACTAAAAGGGGGAGTGTGTAGCGGAGGCCAATATTATTGTACCACTGAATGGCAACTTCTATAGTTTTTTTTTCTCTGATGTAAAATAAATATATAGTTTTTTTTTTCCTGATGTTTTCTAGTTTGTCAATTTTTATCCATTTACACGTAAATAGAAAAGAAGGTAAGTTAATTTTCCCTTGCCCTTCAACGCTCCTCCTCTGGAATGCAGGAAAGGTGGAAGATTTGTTTTCAAAAGAACACAACTGAGTCCCCTCCCCCTTCTTTTCTATGCAGCTGGCTAGTAAAAGAGGCATTTCCTGGTAACCTTTTTATTAGAGTGTTAGGGAAAGAAGAAATACTGTGAAAAAGGGTAAATGCAGCAAATGTTTACCTGAAGGGAGAGTCAAGTCACTTTCAGTCAAGCAAGAAAAAAATAAAGAGAACCCAATCTGCATGCCACGCCTTTATGCTTGATTGATAGCCAATGATGGGAGAGAAAATAAGAATTTATCACCTCCCCACCCTCAACTTGAATGACAAATAAGGAGGAAATGAATTTTTCTCCTCCACCTACCCACCTTAATGAATGACAGGAATTTCCCCTTCTTGCTTGAATCGTTGTAGTTCAAAATGGCGGAGAGAGCAATAATTAGTTTTTTCTAATATTTTCTTTTTGATTGATTAGATATCATTCTAATACTAAAACATTATTGCCCGAAAAATAATGTTTATTTATTTTTTGCTTCTTAGATTCAGATCGTTTTAAGCTTTGTTTACCTTGGGGTTCTATTATACGGAAAAATCTAATATCCGGACTTCCGGAAGTTCCACTGATTCTGGATATGCGACTTTCCACTGTATATTAAAATTTGTCAACAGTTAAGTCAATATTTATCCCGAAAAAATAAAGTTGATACTAAAACACAATCTTGACTCTTTAATTATTACCCCACATTATAGCAATCATTTTATTATGATGACAGTTATAAAAACACCTGTTCGTTATTACACAGATGTGAGGTCAAAATAATTTCCATTAGAATTTTTAAACTAAAATAGTCATTCTTATATGCAGACCAAAATGAAATTTGTTAAACAAGTTGTGCTTTCAAAGCTAAAAGCTTCTATTGACAATTAGTCGTTTGATCGAAGAAATTGTTTAAACCACTTTTATTTTTGATATTACTATACCTTTTGCATAAGGAAAAAAAAATTTGAATTTCGTTTGAACCAAAACATTTACAAAGTTTTCCTTTAAATACTTCACATTAATCATAAACTAATGTTTAATACAGTAGAGAACCAATTATCCAGGATGCTCGGGACCATTGCTACCCCTTATGTGTGAATTTCCCGGTTTTCTGGATTGACCTAAAAGTGTCGTTAATCGATGTTTTATCGAACCCGAATTACAAGGAAAAAGAGTAAGAGAAAAAAGAAAAGCACTCCTGAATTTAAGCAAAAAATATGGTAGAAAAATAAAATTTAAAATAAAAAAATTTACGAGTTTAGACAAGAAAAACAAGTTTAAAAATACAAAATTCTCATACTTATATTTTAAAAATAATTACAATTCATAAATTAACTAATATAAACAAAACCAATGATTATATACAGTAGGGAACCGATTATCCGGAACGATCAGGACCATCGCTATTCCGGATAACTGATTTTTCCGGTTTTCGGAATCGCTACAAAAATACTTTTTTTATTGTTAAACCCAATTTAAAAAAGAGAAAGGTTTTGGAAATAATGTTAAAAAGAAGAAAAAAACGATGAATAATACACTAATGATTATTTTTCAAAATGATAGTAAGGTGAACATCTTTCAAAAAAGAAAGAAAAATCCTAAAAATTTATGAGGAAAACAAAATTTTTTTTAAAAAAAATGGCGGGAAAATTTATCGAATTTCGTTCTGGTTTTCTGATTTCCAGATAACAGGTTCTGTACTGTAATGCAATATATTTCATACCTAATTATAAAGGGGGGACGATAAAATAAAAGGAAAACTTATTAATCTAAATAAAAACTACACTTGAAAATTATTGAAACGATAGTTAAAAAAGGCAGTAGCATAAATATTAAAACCTGGAACAAGGCAAGATCAACGGAATTAAAAAAAAAAAAAACTTAATGATAAAATTTATGAATAAAAAGAATTAATCTATTGAGTGCGAAATTTATCGTGAAAAGAAGAAAAAAATCAAACGTAGTGGAATCAGAATATCAAAACTGCAATCTGCTTCATAAAATAATTGTATGTTTAAATTAATAAACAATTCTCCTTTTATTTTTTTATAAAAACGATTTTTAATTAATGCAGATGTGATTCCACATCAAGAAAAACTTGCAAATGATACCGCACTTCCAAAGAATCAGAATTTATTCGAAAGAAAAAGATTTTATTATTATTAAGCGATGTGAAATAGATAAATATATTTTTCTCTTTCATCTTGTGTTCACTGATATGCATGTGCAATGCATTTTCCCCACCCCCTCGTAAATCAAAGAGAAAATGAAATCAGCATGCTACTCCTTTGAGTTTGATTGATGGCCTAAAGGAGAAAATATAACATTCGTCCCTTCCCTGCCTCCTTGAAGATCTTTGGATCGAGAGATCTAAAGATCAAGGAGCACGGAAGAAATGACGTTTCTCTGGGTAAACGGGGGGGGATTCTCCCCTTTCTCACATTTTCCTCTACTCAACTTCAAGGATGAGTCCAATTTCAGCTTTTTTTCATTATCGTTCTAGTTTAAAATGGCGGGAAACCTGAGCAAAAATTTTTCTGGTTTCTAGGTTATCTGGATGCCGGATAAATGGTTCTCTACTGTATTATATTATTGTGGAGAAATAGTCTTGATAATATGCATTGATTAGGTTTAAAAATATACATTCTCTTTTTTTTTTTTTTCTTAAATTATAACATGTTTGTATTTCTTTTTAAGACATACAATAAATTTATATCTCTTAGATAGTATATTTTCGAGTTAGAACATCCCCATCCTTCTGATGTATTCTTAGACTTTTATTATTAAATAAAAATGGCTGCTGGTAAATAGCATTATTTTTTATGAATATTTTTCACATTCACTATAGTTTGTGAAACATAAAAATATATGTTACACTGTTATCAATTATTCTGTAAATTTCTAACTTTTTTTTAAAAAAATATAACTTTTCTTTTTACTCTTATTAGATCTGTTTCCATTTGTCAATTTGGATCATTATCTCGAGCATCAACTGCATTGTTTAATTCTGTATAGAGTTAGCAGCATTTTATATGTAGTTAAAATCTCGCATATGTTTATTTATAGTTATATATTATTTAAAAATACGTTAAAATGTTGATTTTGCCTTATTTTAGGATGTAAATTTGTTGGGTCAAAAACTTTTTAATAGAGAATATGAGAGATTTTTCTGACCCTAATTTTTTGTTGGCCAAATAAAAGTGTTAATTAATTAAAAGAAATGAGTAATTTGATTTATAAGTTTATAATGGGAAAGTTGTTTTGTCGAAATATAGAAATCCATGCATAATTTGTGTTTTATTGTATATAATTTGTGATTGATTACATTAATTTTTAGGATTAATCTATTCTATTATTCTTTCTAGGGTTATAACAAAGCTGTAGATTGGTGGGCCTTAGGTGTACTTGTATATGAAATGGCTGCTGGCTATCCTCCCTTTTTCGCAGATCAACCTATTCAAATTTATGAAAAAATTGTGTCTGGAAAAGTATGTCTTCGATATTTTCCTTCTGAATTCTTAAGACTTATTTGTAGCAATACTGATTATTAACAAATCCTTTTACTTAGGTGCGATTTCCCTCCCACTTTACTTCTGATTTGAAAGATCTTCTGAAAAACTTGTTACAAGTTGACCTTACTAAAAGATATGGCAATTTAAAGAATGGAGTAAATGACATAAAAAACCATAAATGGTTTGCTACAACTGACTGGATCACAATATTTCAGAAAAAGGTAAATTAAAGTCCAGTAAGCTGTTACTATTGCCTTATTCATTGCAATTTAAATATCATCTTTTCATATTTTTTTTCTTTTTGTACAGTTATAGTTATGAAATATATTCTAAAAGAAAAAGTCTCTTTATACATTATTATTTTCTTAACAACATGGTACGTAGCTTTTTTAAAAGCCCTTAAAGGTACTTTTTTCATTGGTAGTTTTTAAAAGTGCTTACTTTTCCCTTTTCTGAAATGAGGTTTATTTTCTTGACACTCAATTTTTGCTATGTATTGTGCAAAAGCGTGTTTTTCACATTGTTCTATTCAATGTTTTCACAATTCATTCAAACACAATTATATTTAGGCGTACCGTCGGTCTATAGCATATGAAAGCGCCAATCATTGTACTTGTTTAATTAAATACTTACGGGTCCGCATGTGCTTCTGCTGAGCTGGGTTTGGTGAAATTGCATGTGTGCTGGGTTGCACTTGCATGTGCAGCTCTGCTGCACTTTGCAAGATATTCTTAATTTCAGGATTCATTTTCCACACACTCAAATGGAACTTAAAAATCTCTCGATCTTTTTATGGTGGCTAATATAATCAAGAAAAGAGTTCTTTGTTTAAAACTAGTAATTTTTTCATGATCATGTAAAAGTCTTTGAAAATTGTTTTGTATTTTGTTAATGTATATAGTGCTTAAAAAGTACTTAAAAGATGCTTATTTTTTTTTTGTTGATAGATTTGGCTGCGCACCCTGAACAAGAGTTGCTGGCATACCTCTTTGAACTCTTAAATGCATAATATACCGGTAAATTGTCGCCTGTTAGAAATAATTGAAATTTTTTGATATAGTAATGGCGGCGGCAATAAGTTTTTTTTTTTTTCATTGGAGATATGTTCAGATTTTTATTATTTACTTAGTTTTTTTACAGTAGGAATAGTTATGTATTTTAAGAAAAGTGTCTGTATTATGTAATCACAATTGATAATTTTTTTTTACTTCGTGTAACGTTCACCTATATTACTGACCAAACTTTATTTACCATTCACTGTTACACCTTTTGAATTTTTCTTTTCTAAAAGAAGTGTGCAAGAGGTTTTTGAAGATAGCCAATTTCTGACTTGTTTTCATTTTCTGATTAAACTGGCTCGTTTTTATTCAGAAATAGGAAATCCATGACTAATGATTGAAAAATTGGCTTTTCATTGATGAGGAGGGAATTAGATTTATTGAGGTAGATATAAGAATTGTGAAATGGATGCCTCAAATATATTTTGCATATTTTTGTCATTGCTATTTAAAAGGGTTAAATAAATGTGTTATATTGACTAATTTTATTGGTTTTCTAAAATAGAAGAGGGAGAAAAAGAAATGTTGTTACTCTGTCAATAGCCAGGCAAAATTTGCCTGATAGTGAAAATTTTTTAGATGTCTCAGCGACATCCTGTGACCTTACATCCTGACGCCTTGTATTAAATGCATTCAAATAGATTTTTTATATAGTATATGCACAAACTGAAAATATGCCAAATGAAAAATTACTGGATTGTAAGTTTAATAGTTTAAATAATATGAAAAATAGTGGTTGATATTTATACCTATCAAATTTAATAATTATTGCCTTAATATGGAAATCCTAAAAGTATTACAGTGGCAAACCTAATTTTCATAAATTAAGTCTCTACAAGTACAGCATAAAGTGTGTCTGTTTTTATGCCATGGAACTGTGCCTTTTTCTATTTGCTGCTTTGAGTTTTTTTTTTTCTTCTAAAAAATAAACATTTAATTTTATATTTTATTAGATTTGAATGTCCCTTAATAAAACAATTACAAACACTTTTATTTGTTTCTGTGGCATATGAAAATATTTGTATTACTTAACATGAAGTTGCATTAGGAAATACTTAAAAAAAAGTGTTTAAGAAATTCATTTTTATTATTAAAAAGAATTGCAACACTAAACTGTAAAATGGAAAGAGCGTATTTAAGAGTTAATTAAATTTTTTTACTAGATCTAATGGCATTCTACTTTTACAGTCATAGCAATGATCAAAGATTTGGAGTCCAAAACACGTGTAAAGCAGGGTTGCTACAGACAACTAAAATGCAACTATTTTCTATATGAGGTTACTATGCTTTTNTTTTTTTTTTTTTTTTTTTTTTTTTTTTTTTTTTTTTTTTTTTTTTTTGAAAAAAGCAACTATTTTCAGGAAAAGGAGACTATTTGGAGACTTTTCTGTACTCCTAGTGATGTTTCTATTTATTTATTTATTTTTTTTTTTTTGCATAAATTTGGTTGAAAACCGTGGGCCTACGGGAGCTTCGGAACACACTGATTTTTTTTTCTTAAAAAATTTTGAATTGCAAATTTGAGTCATCACTTTTTAATTCGTTCAATTTGCACAGATTCCATTGTAAATCTATTTCGTTTCTTGATCGCCTTTTCAATGGTTATTGCTACGAAATTCCGCATCATTTTTAAAAACCTAATTTTTAATATATTATGATGCATGAATTTAAAATTGTAGTGAGCACTTTTCACAATATATATGTGTGTGTGTGTTTATATATATATTTGCTTAATCAATGATTGATAAAAGGAAAAAATGTTTAGTTTTTTTTTTTTTCTTAATGAAAAAATATTTTTTGAATGAATTCTAGTAATTAAAAGTATTTAATTTTTTGCCAATTGTACAAAAGAAATTTTATTTAAAAATTATATTTGCCACAAGTCATTTACAAAAATTTTAGTCATATTTTTGATAAATTTTTTTCTTATTTAGTCAACTATTTTCATACCTTAAGCCACTAAAAGCAACTATTTTGTTCATTTTTTTCTGTGGCAACTCTGGAAAAGTAATATTGTTGATACATTCTGATTTTTCATGATCCTCTTCATATAATTTTAATTATTTTGAGAAGTGCATCTCGTAATTGTGTTAACAGTTTATATATCCACTTAATTTCAATTTAAACATACTAACAATTTTTTTTTGCAGAGGGCTTGTATCACTTGCAATAAAATTGTTTCAGTAAATAGAAGGTTAAAATTTTTGTTGATATATTTTGATAAATATGCAACATTTCATTTAGAGAGCTATACCAAAAAAAAAATTTTTTTTTCATTATAATTTAAAATTACTGAAAAATACTCTAAAATACTTATGTGCGTTAAAGTGAGTATACTGTTTGTCAGAAAAATGAAATATTACAATATTTTCATGATTCTTATGTCATTAAAATTTTCATATGTTAAATTAATCTAAATAGTTGCTTGGTTTTCAAAATTTATTTTTGAAAAAACTAAATTTAAATATTCTGTAAAATCATCGCAAAATTTAGAATTTAAAAAAAAAAAAAAAACGTTACACATCTGAGGAACAGGTGATGATTAACTAGCCTCTTTTACAAATGCTGTTTAAAAAGTAGCAATTCATTTTTGTCATAAAAAAATAGGCAAGTATACTTTAGATTTTAATTTAGTTTACCTCCTTTTTTTTTCTTTGCAAATTTGCTTTTACCATGCATGTAGAATGAATGACCTGAAATTTTCCTAATCCTTTCATATACCTACTTATATTTAATTATTGCTACAAGTGTGTTGAAAAAGAGGGGGAACTGCTTACCAAAGTTTTTCTATTTATATTTAATAAATTGAAAACTATAATTTCTTACTTAATTTTTCCCCTTTAACTCTTCATTATCTAAACCCATAAAAAAACTACTTTTTTGCCTTATCTCTAAATCATTTTCAAATACTATCTATACCTATAAAGATTTATCTTTGGTGATGGTTTATTTTATGCTTTATAATGTTTTCAACTTTTTTTTCTTGCATGTTTATCTTTTTTTATATCTTTTTAGCTTAATTTATGATTTTGGTTTTATTTTATTTTTGCATGCCTTTCTCTTCTTGCATGTCTGTTTAGATGAAAGCCCCTCTTATACCTAAACTAACTTCAAAAGGAGATACTCGCCAATTTGATAACTATGCCGAAGACAAAAATACCTTTCGACGAACTCTTACTGATCATTTTGCATTTGAATTCCAAACCTTCTAGCTGGCTTGAATTCTCCAAGTGATTGAGGTTATTTAACATTTTTTTATGAAAAAAAAAATCAAAATACTGTTATAATTTTTCTTTTCTTTTATAGTACAATTTATGTTTAATTATATGTTTATGTATATTAATATAGATAATTAACTTAATTTTATTATTGATAAATTTTGTCCATTTTGCATTATATCATAAAAACTGATGTTTAATCCCACAGGCACTTGCCCTTTGTATTTTAAGCTTAGTATATTTTAATAGCTCATTTTTTATTTGGTGTGCTCTTGATTGTAATAACTTCCATTTTATTCTGCTTACATATGATTTAAAAATAATGAATGTGATAAATTATAAGATATATTTCTTAATGATCTACAGCAAAAATTATTTTTAAGTTATTAAGTTTATTGATATCAGATCACAGGGGAATTTTTTTCCAGAACTTAGTTAATTCTATCAATAAATTCAATAAAGTATATAATAGTTACAAATCCAGTATTAGCTTAACTTTATATTCATGACGATAAACATACATATTCAAGAAAAGAAATTCATAATTATTTAATTTTTTTAGGATAATGAATATAATAAGTAAATGAAACCAGATAAAAATTAATAGTAATCTTTTAAAAATTTCAAGCACTTAAATAATGTAATTAAAAAAGACAGTGTTATTGTTTTTTTCCCCTTCAGTATTACACCCCATATTATAATTTGCACCTGATACAAACATCAATAAAACAAAATTGTGTTCTATATGCATTATTGATTGACTAAGCCATATCCGCATATATGCCACTCTTTCACCTTTATTTTTATCCACTGAATTATATATACGACGAAATATGAAGTGTCACTCTTTTTAATTAATTAAATTCAAGAATTAATTGTTCAGGAAATAGTTAGGATATGATAATTATTTATAGCTAACGATTAATCAAGTTATGAAATCACATACCAAAGCATAGTTTCTCTTCTGAAACGTACTGTTTCTTTACAGGTTTGAATTTTTGACATTTAAAATATTGTGGCCCCTTAGTTTTGGAAAGAAGAGTGAAAAATATGGGTCTATTAATGTTAATTAAAAAATTAAATTTCATGCTCCGTACTTAATTTCAGGATCTTCTAAACAATTTTGTGAATTACAGGATCGAAAATTTTTTAGTCAAAACATTTTATTACATGAAAACTAAACCAAAAAAAAAAAATTTTGATCTATTTTTTAATATATTTTAAATGTAACTTAATTTATCAAAGCAGTGTGGCAACATCTTAATGTAATAATAAATATAAATTTACATTTTTGCATGCAAGTTAAACAAAATTAGAAGAGAAAAAACACCAATTGATTGAATTTTATTTGTAGATGACCAAAGATATAACCATTTGTACATAAAACAGAATGTAGTTTATATATATATATTTATAGTTTAAATACAGTTGATATTGAATAAAAAGATTATAACAAATTAAAATCTTGTAAAATAACTTTTATTTTCAAACATCATTCACAAAAGAACATTCAGCTATTTTTTATCTACACTAAATCATTTCCTAACAACTAAAATTCTTGTTTCATGCTTTTGATACAAGATTTCACCTCATTGTTGCTGAATAATAGATCAAACTTGACAAAACTGCTTTGTTAATCATTCAGGTTATAATTTAAGTTGTAACTTAAATCATTCAATCAGGTTTGGGATGACAGTAATGAATTTTTTTGTTCAAGATATCGCTGTGTATTTATATATAAATCATTCTGGCAACCTTCTTCACCCCATATTTTAAGAGTGTTTAGATTCCTTATTACGTTTTATATTTAAGTATTCAAATTCCTTATTTTTAAGACAACCTTACCTTCAAGAAACAGTGTTTTGTATCTGATTTTGTAATTTAACACAACTATTTATTATTTCTATGCAATTAGCATGTTTTATCTTGATCTCAAATAGGAACTGCAGGCTTATTATTTTCATACCCCTTCTTTTTTTTCCTGTTATTTCTTATTATTTCCTACTTTTCCTTATTTTTTACCTAGAATATTTTTTCCTAAATTACAAAACCAAAAAAGATACCCAGTTTTTTTTTTTTTTTTTTTTTTCAGAATTAAATTTAATTAATTGTATAACTGTAGCTTTTTTTTTTTTAAGAAAAAATGATGATATTTTTCTTTAAATAACAATGTCTAAAGTTGCTAAGAAAAAATCGCCATATTTCTGAACCATAAAAACGGATATATACAAGTTTAAAAAACTATCTAAACAGATATTAACATTCTAAGAATAGTATTCGTGACAAGACTGCTAAAACAAGGCTATACATGCCGAAAAACGAAAGGTGTGTGAACATTGAATAAAGGTTTGACTGTATTAACAATATCAAAATTAGACATTATAATTAAAGGAATTAATTTATCAAATATTTGCTCACTTAATTTCATGCTTGAAATCAACTAACACTTCAGTGAAGAGTGGCAAACAATGGTATATTTACAAATGGGTACATAATTGCATGAAAAGGCGCAATCAAATCGTCCCCACTCTCCCTTGAAACTATTGAATTTCCCCTGGCTGTATTATTCCCCTGGCATTGATTTAGACTGTTCAAAACAAGATATTGTTGTGTAGTTTTATGTGAACAATTTACCCTAGTTAAGAAAATGGAGAAAAATAAACTAAGTAAAAAGATTTAACAAAAAATTTCTAAGTTACCATGTTTTTTTTATTAGTTCTCTTATCAGAAATATATTTTGAATAAAAAGAATTAGCTGATTGTGTTTCAATTATTCCAAACTATTATAAAACCTTATTACAAACGTTTATGGATATTTTTTGAATTTATGCAATATATCTTATATAATTATATATATGTTTATTAATATTTTCTATCATTGTTATATGAAGATTTATTGGATTTGAAATCATTTAGAACTAATATTAAAATTTGAATATCAATTATAAATATAGCTATTTTGTATGTGCTATAAGTGCATATAGGGTTTCAACTACAATTTCCTTTGAAAATAGTTGCCTTACATATTAATATCAGTAGCTTAAATAATCTCAGAAATAATTAAGATGCTATTTTCGTCCTCATAGTAATGTTTTGAATAATTATAAACCAACTTAAAAATATCACCTGATGATACAACTGTACAATACAATAATTTAAAACTTAGCTAAATTAGACTATTAACCTTTTCAACTACTGAAGGATGTTTTTTCCTTTTAAAAATATCGTGAATAATATAAAAAGGAAATTAAATAAGGGATTAAAATAAATAATTGAATAAGTGGTAAAAAACTTAACAGATTTTTTAATATCTCCATTTGATATCTTTTTTAAAAAAAATCATGAACATTTTAAAATGAATATCAATTTAAAAGTTTTATTTTTAAAAAATGAAACTTGTAAGCTTTCAAATATTAAATAAATAAAAAACATTTCCCTCCAAATGTTGATAACTTGACAGTATTCTGCTTAGAAGTGACTGATATAACTTTACATTAAAAAATTAGTTCTTATTATTTAATTGATAAATAACATTAAATTTTTATAAAAAGAAAACTGATTTAAAATATATCTAAAACTGGTAAAAAAATATCACAGCATTAAGAATATTTGCTATGAAGTGTTTATTTTTTATATAATTTTAAATTTAGACAAAATATTCATTAAACCAAAAATAATAATTTCACATATTTAGCTAGATATAAGCATACAAGTTTATTTAGGAATTTTGAAATAACAAAACTGCAAAATTATGAATAAATTACATTATAGATTTTACATATTTTAGAATTCTGTATTAAACTAAAATAAATAATATGGAAATAGTTATTTCTTAAAAAAAAAATTTTTTAATAATTATTGCTAGACAATTGAGTTGGTAATTTTTTAGTTTTTACCTTGTCCAGTTTCTACCATACTTTACCTACAGTGCAACGAAATCTCAACCCTGATGAAAACATATACGAAATTTTAGTTGGGAAAAAGTATATGTAGGAGTATATTTTTTGGTTACTGTTATTTTTTGCATTTAAAAAATTATAAATTCTGATTTTCATAAATGAAAAATTTATATATTTTTTTTGTCTTATTTTATGACATTTTGACACTTACATACTAAGACTTAATTGAATTACAAACCGTATTATTTTAAAATATAAATTCTGATTATTGAGTAATTAAAAATATATAACTGGTAGAAAATTATATAAAATAAATTTTTTTAATTGTTTGTTTGAACACCAAATTTATGTCACAAATATGTTTTGAATTATGAGTAGACTAGTGACAAAACTTATTCATTTTGCTTATCCAATGCTTTGAAATGAAGTAAATACGTATATCACAATATTTGATATTTTTATATGCGTTATCATATATAAAATTCTGTTCATTATGTACTCGAAGATCACATAGATTATACATCCTAAAGGGCGACATAATGAGTGAATCATAATTCGCAGAGAATAAAAGTAAATCTGAAGCACTAAATTTTGCCCATAAACTACAAAAATTGCACAAAGAAAGCTAAATGGAAATGATAAAAAAAATATATATATTAATTCCTCTATTAATAAAGTGACTTATATTTAAGTATTGATTATAATTAAGCTAATGTAACAAATATAAAAATCAATGAAATACATAGTGTGAAAAAGAATCCGTAAAACTCTAATAAATTTCCACCAATGAAGGTTATTGCTGTAAAAAAAATCTACCTAGCGGAAACAGATTGTATTGCAGCAATTCTTAAGAGGAAGCACGCACTTTTTCTTTTCCTTTCTCACTCACATATTTTAATTTTTTAATAGAAGCATAAAAACGAATCCTTTTTTTTTCCAGGAATTAGGGGAAAAAAACACACTAAAAATCTATCGCTTTTTATATTATATACCACAATATATGATAAAATTGTCACCTAAGTCTGCAAGAAGTTTCTTACTAAAACCAGTTCTGAACTCACAAAATTCTAGATATTTTATTCTGTAGCTTTCTAGAAAAAAGGGTCAATACCCTTATTATTTTAGGAATTTTATCTTTGCCTTAATGCTTTTGTATAAATTACTCAAATCTGTTGAGTTTCTTATACCATTTCTATTTTTTTTTTTTTTTATTCCAGCCAGTTGAAACATATTAGTATTGTAATATCATAAAATCTCTCAGTTATAAAATCTTAAACTTTTGCACATTATTAATATTGTACAATAATGCATCTTTTTAGGTGGAAGCTCCTTTCATTCCGAAGTGTAAAGGACCTGGTGATACAAGTAATTTTGATGATTATGAAGAAGAGGCACTGCGCATATCATCAACAGAAAAGTGTGCCAAGGAATTTGCTGACTTTTAGTGTTTGATTCGTTATTACTCCAAAGTTATGGAGTCTACATTGTAGCCCTTTTCAGTTGGGCATAAAAAATTAATATGAAGAGAGCATTGTGTTGCCAATGGTAGCTTGTAAAACAATGCACGGAAACAAAAACTTACATACCAAATCCCTAACCATCCTAATATGTCATCATTGTGCATGCAGAATTGCAATATTTGATGGCTTTAAGGCTTTGATGTTTTTAAATAAACTGGAGACCACACAAGTATTATCTTGCTTTATTTTATCATCCGACCTGGCTACTATGTGTATTATTTATTGAAACCAGATTGTTTAAATAATTTACAGTTAAGGCTTTTTTATTTGTATAAAAGACTAGAATTTAGCATAAATTATTTTTGTTGTTGATTTTGACAAAACAAATTATTGCTTTTGTCTTTAAATTTTAATATTAAACTGGTGCCGTCTTTGTTAAGATGCTATATGTGTGTTGATAAATGCCGAGCTACTTTGATGTTTCTGTGTATAGTGTACAGCATTGCCATCAGATTTTAGGATAATAGACTTTAAAAAAAATGAAACTGTGTTCCATCCGTGTGCCCAGTTGAGAAGATCACTGCATATACATTTTTTTGCCTCTTATTAATAAAATTTAAAAAATGAGAGAAATCATGGGCAGAAAAAAAAACTTTTATTTTGTAGATGTAGAAATTTTATATTTAAAAAAAGTGTTTGACAATATAAAATCAAGAATTATGGGAATTGGTATGTTACAATGTATGAGCACAGTACTATTGTTCATTTTACCACAGATCTATAGTGCTGGCACAGGAAATGGTTCCCACAGCTGGCAAGCACATTTCTCTTCATTAGCTGCTGTAAATAGTTTAAGTTCATTGCTATAGAAGTTTTTAATATCAAGATTCTTTGTTGAAATGCCTTGTGATCTGCCTTGAAATAATCTTTCAGGATCTTCCTGCTGTTCTGTTGCCGTTTTATTTTTTAGAACAAGCTAGTATGTGCTTAGTATGGTAGTTAATTTGTTACACTCTTTCCTCATTCAGTTCTCATTGGGTTGGGGGATTGGAATTGACTATATTTCATTATTTATGGTTGCCCTGCCATATTCTTATAGACATGCGCAGCATGGGAGCCATTACTCCATTTAAATTACATAAATCCATATATTGTGCACAGAAAACATCTGTTTGGGAAAAAGTGTAGTTGTAGATATCTTTTCTTTTTTTTTTTTTTTTTCATTGTGCAGCCACAGATTTGTAAAATAAAAAGATAAACTTATGTCTGTGTTTTGGAGTCTGTTAGATGCCGAGTGAACTCAGGTGGTGGCGCGTTGAAAATCTAAACAAACTAGTCGGAAATTAGAAGTCAGTTGCATGAGCTAATGCTCTTGTCTGTATAACTCAATGCCATGTATATTTGTTGATTCATGTTACACTTGTTCTTGTATTAAAGATTCTTATGCTATAAGTTGTGTTACTTTTTATTCAATAAACAACATTGATATGATAAAAATGCTCTTTGCTTTATCGCTCAAAACCTCATACAAATTATAGGGAGATATATGAGGGTCCTTCAAATGAAACCTGGTCAGTCCGTCTAACTTTGTATTAAACGTAATGGGGGGCCTATCTATTGGCAGAGACACTGACGCATGCACAATGTTTTGTGTTGCATACCGTCAGTATTCTTGCATGCTGAAGGGGAGGGGGAAGCAAGTTATCGTCCACACATTGCCAATGCGGTGAAAACAACATTGCAGCAGTTTCGTTGGGAAACACTGGAACATCCCCCGTACAGTCCAGATCGTTCACCATGTGACTTTCATGTTTTTGGACCTCTAAAACAAGCTATTCGCCGACATAGATTCACAACGAACGACAACATGTGTGACTGGGTCCAAGCCTGGATCCGACAGCAGGCTACTTATTCACCAACCTGGAATTAACAGGGAAATTTGGATAAAAACCTGTAAAAATCAGGGGATTTTAAAGAAAAGCTGAAATTTTTTTTTAGATAATCGTTTTAATTTGACTAATTTAAATTATTTACTAATTTTCTTCATTTAAATTATTTCATCCTATATACCTACTTTTTTCAGACTGAAATGTATCGCCAAACAGTTGAAACCTCATAAACTTAGCGATACTTTGCTTGCATCAAAATTTGCTTGCTTTCAAAGAAATCTGTGAATTATTTTTTCTCAGCAAACCAACCGATCAACATTTTCTTCTACAATCTCTAACAGCAATGTTTGTCGACAAATTGTTGCATTAATGCTAATTTTTTCTATTTCATTTTAACCTTTTGTAACATATTTTTTAAAAAAAAGGTTTTTTTAAGAACTAACTATATATTAATACTTAATTTTACTGTTTTGTCGGTCAATATATGATTTTTGATTCAAAATTCGAATTGTATTCTCATCACAATATCGAAAGTTCGTAAATGTGGCTTACTTTCCAGAGATATTTCCAAAACTGTTCCTCCTTTATTCCTAAAAAGCTGACTAAGGAATACAGTCGAACTCGTTTATAACGAGCTCGGATTTAACGAGAACTCGGATTTGGTTGGATCAATGTTAAATCTATGGAACAGAAGTCGCTTTTAACGAGCAAGACCCGGTTTTAGCGAGCAATATTTTTCTGCCTTGCAACCTTTTTTCTCATCTTTCTGTCTCATATTTTTTTCAAAATGGTATGAAATGCGCGAGAAATCGAAAAAAAAAAACCGCGAACTGAAACTTAATTGCCCTTATCGCTCTTAATCTAAAGCTTTATCGGTTGACGAAAAAGTAAAAATTTTACCGGAGTTGGATGACGGTGTTAAAAATATCGAAATCTGAAAAACGTATGGATTGTCTTCATCTACTGTTTCCACACTGCTAAAAAGCAAAGGCAAGTTAATGGATGCATACGACCAAAATAAAACAGACTGTAAGCGACTGAAGAAGTGTTCGAAAGAGGATTTGGACGAAGCGTTATTGAAATAGATGAAGGTGCAACGTAGTGCTGTTAATGTAATTAAAGTAAGTTAGTATTAATTAAATTTTAAGTAAACTTAATCATTTGACCTCCCTCTTCTGGTTGCACACCTGCCTCGTTAAATCCGAGCACTCGGATTTAACGAGTACATGTTACGGTCCCTTTGTGCTCGTTATAAACGAGTTCGACTGTATATAGGAAATATATTAAATGATAAAATATATATTTTTTTTTTTCATATGTGTTTAGTACAAAGAAGGAAAACAAAACTTATGTTTTAGTTCTGCACTGTACAAGACTCTAGTTGAAAGAACTATGTGTTTAGAACTATGTGTCTAAAGAACTATGTGTTTAGATTGGAATTCTTTAAATATTTTAATTTCAAGTAAGAAAAAAAAGTTTTTTTTTTCTATAGAGTATACAACAAAAAATTAGACAATTTTACAGTTGTGACATTTATTTTTGTATACTGAATCTCTTAAAATAATAATGCTAATTCGAAACATTTAACAATTTGACTTAAGATATTGGTTTAAAGAAAATATGATCTATCAATTTTATAAAAAGCACTGTTAAGATAAAATACAGAATACAATACAGCTTCATATTGAAATGTACATACAGTGACTCATAAAAGTGTTGGTACACTTATGACTTTCAATGAAATTGGAAATAAAAATTCATTAATTAAAATGAATATTTCAGAATGGCTATTTAATAATAAAAAATATATTCTATTCTTAACAAAACTGCATGGAATATTTAAAAACAAAGCAAAAGTTTATTTTTGAGAAATCATCAAAAAGTAACAAAAACTTTATCGAACAACAGTCATCGTACACTTTCAAGAAAATCTCTGCCTATTAGTAAATATTCTAAATTTTTCTAATTAGTAATATTTAGTAGAGTTTCCTTTCACATCTACAATAGCTTTTATAAGTTCGTAAAAAAAATGTAACTAGTTTTTTTTTTTTTTTTTTTTTTGTCGAGTGAAATTCGAGCAAAATATAACAATATTCATTACTGATTTACCTCTTATGATGACAAATAATCAACTTTCAAATTTGGTCTATTGTTTTGTTATGACCATGAGCCGTTTTTAAATGATAAAAGAAAATATTATGGTGAAGCAAAAATTAAAATATAATTTTGAGACACTTTTCTTGAACCTATAAGAAAAAAGAAACACAGACCTGGAAATTTTAAGATTTTTATCTGGAAAAATTAGGGAAATTTGAAATCTGATTTGAGTGGCCACCCTGTAGTTTCTTCAAAGATAGAATCAACCGACTAGTGTCGCAATAGAATAATTTGGCAACTATTTTTGAGTAAGTGTACTGCGTATAACTACATTTGTTAGTTAATAAAATCCTTACCGTTACTTTACACTAGCGACCCTTTTCCTTTGAATGCCCCTCATATTTATGTTATGACAGGCTGCGTCCAGACTTTTTCTTACTTAAAATATTTTTGCTTTTCTATTCTTGCAATGGTCCATTTTTTCCCTTTTATATAAAGTTCCGTTCTTTTTCCTGGTTAAGTAATGAAAACTAATTATTTACCCTTAACGTATAATTGCAGCTGTATAAGCGGCATGGCACTTACACTTTCTACTTCAAATATCATCTTATGGCTGCAAAAATCAATAATTTATTATTTTATCACTCTCATTGTTGTCATAGTTACAATTAATTATTGTAATTACACTTGGTGGGAAATAAACTTCTAAGAGATCCTGCCCATTAAATGTTATATCTTTAATCACCCTTTTTCTTAATAAGTCTGAATTTGCATCTTATTAAAAAAAAAAATGCTCCTTATCTTTTGTTTGGCGTAAATTTAGTTAACTTAATTATGAATTCTTTATATTCCTTGAATGTGTCATTTGTAACTGTGAAAATATTCAAGCTTCATGTGATTACAATAGTTTGAGCTCTGAGTTTTGTAAAAAAAAGAATGTGCTTATTAAATTTACAATGAAATGTGACTAATAGTAGCACTCAATATCGATTGATCTCGAAAAAACTTCGCTTACGACGTCATTCTATGTAAAAACGCCCGATTTTTTTTATATTGTACGACGTTGTAAAATTGATATTTCACTAACGCCGTAGAATGTCGAGTTTGAAAAAAACATATTCCACGGCGTTTACAGATGCAGTAGAATGTCGATGAATATTTTCATCACGTTATTACTACAATATTAATAAGCATTTAAAGATGCGGCAGAACGCCCATCGATAATTTTGATACGTTATTCAAGAAAAATTTTTCACTTGGTTTTGTAGGATATAGGTACAAGTCTGTTAATTATTTTATGAGGTTTTGCACTTCAGATTTTATTTCGCTAATTGCACTCCTGGCTGTACAGTTGCAGATTCAATTAATTAGATTTATAATGAGTAAAAAAAATCCTTTGATTTATACTGCGCAAAATTTGTCCAGGATATCTTGAAAGGAGCTACATGCTCTGCTCAGTCTATGCCTATTTAACAGAAAATTAATTATTTCCTTGCATTGCTAGAGAATAAGCATTCTGCAAACTAGTGAACAAAGATTTCATATTGTTCATAACATTGCCTTAAAATAAAATGTCTGCAAGTATTTAAGTCATACTTCCAAAGTTCAAGGCATGTAGCCAGATTTTTCAACAACAGAAAAAAAAGCAATAAAAAATATTATTAATCAGTTTCCAAAAAAAAAATATATATATAATTAGGATTTGCGCAGTAATAAGCTTAAAAATTAATTAAGTGTAAAATAGGTGAATAGGAATAAGTGTGAGCACTGTAGATGGAATGTAAGAAGTGAATATTAATGTAAGGCATGATTATTTTCAGCTTAACTATGATTTATAAATCAAAATCAAGGACTATTTGCTTGTTTTAAAATAACCACATTTCACATGTATGTAAATTAGTTTTCTTATTTTTTAGCATTTAAGATGCACATTTGATCTTCAGGCAGGATTCAGTCACTGAAAATTAGTAATTTAATATATTGCACAACAGCACTAAAAACTCAAAAAATATTATAATATTATGGGTTTAATAAAATTTGCCCTTCTGATATGTAATTATAGAAGGTGTAAATGCAGAGGAATAAAACAAAAAGTAGCTATGAATATTTTATTGGAATTAGTAAAATAAATTGGGACATTCTTGGGTCTCCAAGTCCAAAGAATTGGTCACATCAATTATCTTAGGTTTTCGTCCTACCCAATCAGTGGCTGCAGTCAGGACCTTCCCAAATTTTACCGCAAGCTCTTGGCCCCAAAGCATCTGAGAACTGTAGCTAGAAGCAAAGCATTGAGTAATATTAATGACATTTAAAAAATAAAAACTGAAAAACTATCTGACAAAACACAATTTATTAATGGGTATATAGTGAAACTTTGAGAACTGAATTGAATGAAGGGCTTAGAGAATCGGCACAAGGATCAAAAAAAGGGCATGCTGCATTAGACACTGTTTTGTAAAACTGTCTGAATATTTAAGCGGCAATGACGTATCTTTGATTAGATAATAGATTCTTTAGCAACAAAAAATACTATAATAGAAAGCTTATCAGTTCAGCTTTAATTGTATTTCTTAATTTACTTCTATGTATTAGTCTTAAACTAATGTGAATACAGAAAATGTATCAAAGTTGAAAATAAGATTTATTTTTAAAATTTTGATCTGATATTGATTACTTATGATTGCTTATATTTAGAAGTATAATTAAACAAAAGCTCAAACTTATTATAAATACACTGCATTTACAAATTCTTTGATGTAATCGTTTTTTTCATTCAATTCTTTGATGTAATCGTTTTTTTTTCCTTCTGCAAAAGTACTTTTTTTTGAGATCAGATCCAAAAACTATTGATCTACAACTGTGTTAGACTTAGAAAATTAAGTTTTTCAAGCCCCTCTCTCTCTCACTCTTTTGGTTTGGATTTCTGAAACTTTTTTGCAATATTTGGTTTTTGTTACATGGGAACAAATTTTTATTTCGTATTTTTCAAATAGAGAGAATCTCTTCCTAGCATTATTTTTCAATTAAATCTATTTATTTATTGGAATTAATTGGATTAACTACTTAATTGGATTAACTACAGCTTTCAAAGATAAAAATTGACTGATGAGATCAGGGCCGGATTAACCTATAGGCACACTAGGCACGTGCCTAGGGCCTACGAAAAACTTGGGAGGAAAAAAATTGTTGACAAAAATAATTTAGCTTTAAAAACAACAAGTGTATTTTGCACAAAATTATGAAGATACAAATAAAAATATAATATTTTTCGGTAATAAATTATTTTCAGAATCTAATGATCTAATATATTACTTTTTTGGATTCAACGAAATCTTGTATTATGCTGTCGAATTCCAAATCGTTATCAACTGCAATATCAGCAGTATGTCGGTATTGCAAATAAAGTTCGATAAACAAATTTGTAAATTAAAATCCATATTCATAAAAATGTAAAAAAAAAATATGCAAGAAAATTTTAGCATATATTTTGAAAAGAGGGGAGGAGTGGGGGAAGGAGGGGAGGGACCAAAAACGGCTATGCCTAGGGCCTACGAAAGGTATAATCCGGCTCTGGATGAGATATATTAATACAGATTAAAAAATTGTGAGTGGTGCATATATGAAAAATCTTGAATAAACTTAGAAATGTTAAGAATTAACTACAAATTAATGTTTGTAAAACTTAATACAAAAAGAGAGGAATTCTAAATATTTAGATTTATTATTTGCAATTGGAATTGTTAATCAGATCAAAAACTTTAATTTTTTTTCTTACAGCATTTAAAAACTGAAGAAAATTAATATTACATATATAGATTAATAATAAATGTGGGGATGGCATGAGTGATCGTCTTAAATAAAAGACACGTTCTTAAACAAAAACATATATATTGCAGATTAAATTTACATAAGGACGGACGATTAACAATCACACGAATAACAAAAAATAATAATAAGTAAGAGTTCGTCTTTTAATGTTTGGTATAATCATAACTCCTCTTTGGAGTCCATACGTCTTTTTCGGTTCGTTGTCAACCCGGCTCTCTCGTCTTAGGGAAATTCCCATTGCTTCCTAGTCGTGCACAGGGATCAGCTTCCAACTTACATAGTCTGGCGGCACTTCTAGCTGACGGAGCGACTTCTAGCTTCTGGACTGGCACCACAGGAACTGGCACCACAGATTCGGCCCTCCTGCGGTTCGCCTGGTCCTCCAGCGACTCTATAAAGAAAAAAAAAGAAAAAGCAGAGCAGACTGAAAAATATAATTGATATCTGAAAATTAAATGTTTTAGATTAATATTGTCTTTCATAAAAAAATCTTTCAGGTAAGAGTGTATCAGTTCAGGCACGTTCACTCTTCCTTCTTTGCACGTCTTTTGTCTCTTCTTCAACGGCTTCGTCTTCTTTTCAACGTCTTTCGTCTTTTTTCTTTAACGTCTTTCGTCTTTAAGATCTTTCGTCTTGAACTTCTTCTACGTCTTTAAATTCTTTCGTCTTCTTTCACGTTTTTCGTCTTTAAATTCTTTCGTCTTCCGTCTTTAAATTCTTTCTTCCGGCATTAAATTCTTTCGTCTTCTTTTACCTCTTTTCGTCTTTAAATTCTTTCATCTTCTTTTACGTCTTTAAATTCTTTCGTCTTATTTTACGTCTTTCGTCTTTAAATTCTTTCGTCTTCTTTTACGTCTTTCGTCTTCTTCAAAAATCAAATTCACTTCTTTAGCAATTAATTTTTCATCTTCAAAAATTACAGTCTTTATCTTTTTGTCTTGGCAAGCACTAAAATTCTTCTTTGTGCAATGGATGCAATAGTCCTTCTTTCTTTCTTCTTTCATGATTCACCAGTATGCAATGAACACAATTTGCCATAATGTTTTCTATTTTCTGTCTAAGTCTGGGTATGAAATAATATTCTTCGATTTCTTTTTCCGTATATTTAATTCCTGAATGTCCTTTCTCACGAGCTGTTCTTATAATTTCGATTTGCATATTTTCTGGCACAACCACCAATTCTTTCCCATTAACAAATTTATACAAAATTCCATTTCTATTGCAATAATCTTCATAATTCGAAATTTTAAGTAGTTCTTTTATAGTCTTAATTCCAGTATCTTTATCTTGGGCTGATCTGAGTCTAAGTAAAATATTATCGACGGTAACACAAAATACATTAATTGGAGATCGACTAAAGGCGTCTACGTGAGCCATCTTATTTCCAGAACGATGCTCAATTATGTAGTTGAATTCTTGCAGCAAAAGTGCCCAACGAGCTACACGAGTTGACAAATCTCGTTTTGACATAGTCTTTTCAAAAGCAGCACAGTCAGTAACTATTTTGAATGGAATACCTAACAGATAGATGCGAAATTTCTTGAGGGCTTCTACGATAGCAAGAGCTTCAAGTTCGTAGCTGGAATACTTTTTTTCAACATCAGTCGTTTTTCTTCTCATATAGTAAGTGGGGTGAAAATGTTTTTCCTCAGGGGGTTTTTGCATTAAAATGGTAGCATATCCTTCTAAACTGGCATCTGTGCAGTGGCGTACGCAGAATTTTTTCAAGGGGGGTGTTCATAATTTTCTGAAACTACTAACAGAAATTCGAGTCTGTAATAAAGCACTATTACTTCCCTAATTTAGACAACTAGACAATTTTGACTTTTTATTTAGACAACATTGTTTAGTTAAATTTTGATTTGATTTTTTAAGTTTAGGAACATAATGTAATATCTTCTGGAAAAAGTTCAATGTCAAATGGGTGGGAAGTAACACTTTGAGGACCACTTTCACATTCATCAGATTTTGTTATGCTAGAAACGTTTTCTTCAACGGAAGTATCACATTTCTGTACAACAGAAAAACTTACATTGGTTCAGGTCGTGATTTTTTCTCAAAATAATTCAAAATTGTTAAATTCTTGTGTTTTGACATCCTAAAGATCCAAGAAGAGCAAATATTTGTGTAATTTTGCAAATGTGCCAATATATACATATATTGGCACAGAAATATCCGCTATGCTAGGATCTCAAAGTTTCGAGCTGGAATGAATAACTTCAACGAGCACAGTATCTCCAATGGTATTGTTACTGATTTTTTCACTAGTCGAAATAGTGGCGACGACGGGTTCGGCGATTGAATGAACTTTTTGTTAAGACTAAACAAAACAGATTTAGCGACGAGCTCCGAAAGACAAGAGGCAGAGATAACTCTTAGTCTGACTAACTCCACTGTACTCCGTTCCATCTTATATAATAATTTTTCACCGCATCTCCAAAATTCTCGAATTGTCTCTAAGACGACAGAACGTTTAAGATTCCAGAATCATCGCGTAAAGACCTCGTGAATGACAGCTAGTCTCGAAAACTATACTGGCAGGACAGAAAGGAGCCAGTCAGTAACAGTATCTCGGAAATTTGGTTTCAAAAGTACAACCCTATTATAGTTAATGTTTTTTCAGTATTCTGAGAAATACCGTGAGAAAAAAAAGTAGGCATAAGGCAAATAAAAATATATAGTCTTAAAAAATAATAGCACGCATAACTTCTACAAAAAATTTTATTTTTGCCATTTTATCTGAGCTCAAGGGGGGTGTTTAAACCCCTAAACCCCTCCCTTGCGTACGCCACTGCGTCTGTGTGTAATTCAGTTTCAAATTTAGGGTTATATATTGAAAGAACAGGATTTTGGGCTGACAAAGATTTTAATTGATTAAAGGCTTTCTTTTCTTCAATGCTAAATTTAAACTTACGATCTTTTTTTAGCAGGTCACTCAACGGTCTAGCTATTATAGAATAGTTCGGAATGAATTTTCTGAAGTATTCGGTCAATCCCAAAAAACTATGAATTTTTTTCAAATTTGTTGGCTCTGAAAAGTTAAGAACTGCTTTGATTTTTAAGGTAGATGGGAATATTTTTCCATCCTCTATCACATGACCTAAAAATTCAATGCGCTTCTTTAAGAAATGGGACTTCTTAAAATTAATATCAAGTCCATATTCACTAGCAATATTCAACACCCGATTAAGTCGTTCAATACCTTCTTCAAGGAAGGAAGACAGAATTATAATGTCATCTAAATATGGTAAAACTATACCCTCATTAATCAAAGTTCGGAAAATGGTGTTTATGAATCTTTGAAATACGGCGGGAGAATTGCATAGTCCAAACGGAACTTTAAGAAATTGATATTGTCCTTCATGTGTCACAAAAGAAGTGTATTTTCTACTATCTTTATTTACATCGACATGTAGGAATCCGTTCTTAAGATCAATTGTACTGAAAATTTTCGAACCTTGTAGTCTATCTAATATGTCTTCAATTAATGGGAGGGAAAATCTATCTTTGACAATTATCTTATTCAATTTTCTATAATCTATACAAACACGAGGAGATCCGTCTTTTTTCTTAACAATTACAACGGGGCTACAATATTCGGAAGAACTAGGCTCCTTGTTTTAACCATTCAGCGACTTGAGCTTCTACAGTCTTTTTTTCAAAAAACGGCAGTCTACGTGGCTGGTGAAATATCGGTTCCTGATTTTTAACCAAAATGTTCATTTCCACATTAGTTGTCTTAAGTTTATCTGGCGCATAATCTAAAACTAATTGTTGTAACTTATTTTTTAAAACATTAGGAACACAAGGATCTATGTTAATTTCAACCTCATCAGATATAGTAAGATCAATTGGTAAAATAAACAAACAGTTTACTTCATCAAAACACTGAATTTTTTTTAAAATTGTGATACCCTTTTCATTGATAATTGTTTCACCCTGCATTAAGACATTAAGGCAATAGCGTCATAAGGCATCATATCATTTTCTACAACACATATTTCAGCCAAACATTTGAAATCATCAATTTTAATATTTTCTTTAAAATAACCTAATGGAGTCACTATTGATTTACCAAATCCGTTTAGAGTAGAATTAAATGGAAATAGTTCTTTTGAGTTTAATTTATTAAAAATTGATCTTTTAATTAAAGTGGCTTGACTTCCTGTATCAATCAAAGATTTCACATTTAAGTTATCAATTATTTCAATTTTAAGCAACTTTGGCTCTATACTAACATTTAAAGTAGCAACTTCCGTTTTTGCATTTGATTTTGGACATTGCGAAGCTTTGTGTCCAAACGCTTCACATTTAAAACACTTTAAACCCTTATCTTTATGTATGCAATATTTTGAAATATGATTTCTTGAACCACAATTGTAACACAATTTATTATTAAAAGTTTCAACATCAGTATTATACCTTATCTTTTCATTATTATTTTCATATTTATTTTTATTCCTATTTGAAACATCTTTTCTTACATTATACCTATCATCATATTTTGCTTTTGTTCTATCATAAGAATTATATTTACTATCAAAGTCATGTTTTGTTTTGATTTTATCGAAAGCACTTTTACTCTTTGCAGAATCACTTTTTATTATTTCATAGACTTTAAGTTTCTCTTTAAATTCG